>NC_055997.1:11600649-11919859 GCF_018446385.1 Zingiber officinale
TTGGTGTGGCCACCGCGTGGATCTGCGGTGACGGACGCCCGCCTTTCGGCTCGGTTGGAATCTCCTCGGTCGGCCCACCAGCAATAACGTTGATCTCCCCGGAAGTATTGCTCCTATTTTCCTCCTCCCGAGCGGACTGTCGTGGCCGTTTTCTCGACGCCCGGCAATTCTCCTGCCTCGGGGATCGGTGCCGATCGGGTGTCTGCTGGTGTCGTCCCTCGGTGCGGGTCCGGTCGACTTCATGAGTCCTCGTCTCCTGCCGATGGGAGGGCCTCTTTGCTTTCAGGAGCGAGATTGGACACAAAGAGGCTTGGCAATCCCTCGTGTTGTGCGTATCCGTTTGGTGGAATTTGCGAACATAGGGTCCACCTCTTCTTTGGCTTGGGCGGCAGCCACTTCTTGTACGTGCAATCGGCGTGAGGATCGAATTGCCTCGGTCCTCTGGTGGCTGCTGACGGTCGGTGTTCGCTCGGCGCTGAGGGTTCGGTCGGCGTCTTTTCTTCTTACGGCTTGCGCTTCTTCCACATTTATATATTCGTTGGCCCGATGTAGCATGTGATCATAATCTCGGGGCGGCTTTCGGATGAGCGACCGGAAGAAGTCCCCATCCACAAGGCCTTGCGTGAAGGCATTCATCATCGTCTCCGATGTGGCCGTTGGGATATCCATCGCCACTTGGTTGAATCGCTGAATATAGCCTCGAAGCGATTCTTTCGGCTCTTGCTTGATGGCGAATAAGCTGACACTTGTCTTTTGATAGCGCCGACTACTGGCGAAGTGGTGGAGGAAGGCCGTTCGGAATTCCTTGAAGCTCGTGATGGATCCGTCCGGCAACCTTCGAAACCACCGTTGAGCCGATCCCGAGAGGGTGGTAAGGAAAACTCTACACTTTACTCCATCGGTGATGGAGTGGTGTTATCGAACTTACCCGGATGATCATCCGGGTCCGTTGTTCCATTGTATTCGCCGATCATCGGAGGCACGTAGTGCTTGGGCGAGGGTCTCGTAGGATAACCTCCGAAAATTGGCGATTGATCCGCTCGGGAGGAGTCCGCTCGAGCTTTCCCTTCTGTCATCCCGCCTTGGCATTTCATCGAGGAAGATCCTCTATCTCTTCGGGTGCTTCAGGAGTGCGAAACAAGGCCCGATGGAATGCGACGGTGGGCGCTCGGCCGCTAGACGCAGATGTTGCTTGCTGCTCCGCCCGCTCAGCGGATGCTTTTTGTTTTTGCTCCATGAGTTTGGCGGCCCTTATCTCGACCAGGGCATCGAGTTCTTCTGTTGAAAGCGTCAGTGTGTGTTGTCGTCCAGCCTCGTCCATTGTCACCGATCGGATGCAGGAGCGTTCCCACAGACGGCGCCAATTTGATCCAGAACCAACGGACGCTGGGCACGTGGCGCTCTCTGCTGGATCCTCGAGTGCTCCGGCGAACCTGCAACAAAACCGAGCCGGGAGGGGTGTCCCGGCGACGGTCCTCCGACGCTCAAGTCAGGCGAGGAATGACAAGAAGGTAGCCTCAAGATGAAGACGTGCATACCTCCGGTGAAGAAATTGAGGCCTTATATAGACCCCTCGAAGAAGCCTGGGCGCGCCAATCAAAGCAATCACCTGCATTTGACCATGCCCAGACATGGGTCTGTCAGAAGGGCCATGCCTAGATATGGATCCATCAGAAAAGGCGTCCCTGAGGCCATACTGCTACTGTATCAACCTTTCCATGATGTGACGGCAAGATCCTCCATCGTGCGATCTTGTGTACGGCCTAATCATCAGACATGCTTCTACCGATATCCCATATCCCGAGCCGAGCGCATAGGCCGCTCGGCCACCTTTTTGTCCCCTCGCCCTTATTTTGTCCGGGCGGGTTGCCCGCTCGGCTCTTTGGCCCCTGCCGTTCGGTCTCCCGGTCGGCCCTTCGATCCTCCTGCCTTGGCGTCGGACACCCAACCTCATGGATGGGTTATCTCTAACTCCGCTCGGACCAACCCAGCTGATCGGCTCGGCCATTGACCGCTTAGTCAGCCCTTCATCGGTTCTCAAGCTAAGACCCTTCAGAAAGTGGGTCCCCCATTCTTACTGCCGGATCAATGTAGTTATAGGATATTTTCTTTTGAAAATTATTTCCTTTTGATGTATGCCATAACATAATCATGCATTATGTTTAATTCCTTAAAAGCAAGGACAAATGACATTTATCAACAAGTGTTTTCAACAAGTGTTGTCAACAAGTGGTATTAACAAGTAACAACCTAAGTGAATGTTCAATATCCACAAAATGCCTAGATAGATATGCATGATCCCTAGATTAGGGCAAAACCAGACTTTACATCTCACAAAGACCAATAAGATGACTTGTATGTGTTTTAGTGTACATTGGATACAAGTGAGATGTTAGGATGATGAACAAAACTCAAGATGTTGATTTAGTGCATTCTTTTGAGTTTTAAGTTCATCAAAACACATAGTTATGTGTTTTCCCATCATTGGGAAAGCTAATGTACAAGTCATGTACATTAAGCCCAAGGAACATGATGGGATATTGGTTTTGAAAATGGTTTTAAAATGATTTTGGAAAACCTTGGTGAAAGCTATCTTTTGATAGTAATCACCATTGAATAGTTTGACACAAACTTGAAGAAAACACTAAAGTTTTTGCAAGTTTTCAAGTTTGTGTCAAATCTTTGAAAACATGAAGTATTTTCATAGAAAACTATTTTTCCATGATAATATATGCCCTAAACAATGTCTACACAAAATTTCATGATTTTTAGATTTTTGTAGAATTTTCTAGGGGTTTCTGAAGTTGGCTGAATTTGAAATTCAGAAACTATCAGAGCTCCGATCGATCCATGGATCGATTGGAGTGCCTGAATCGATCAATGGATCGATTCAGAAGGCAATTCTCACGAGCAGAAGCTCACTGGATCGATCAGCCGATCGATCTACACATCTTGAATCGATCAGTGGATCAATTCAGCTAGGTTCAATCGATTGGAACCCAACTCCAATCGATTCCAGATGCTGATTTTGGCTGAGACAACCTGATTTCAGCATTTTGAACTTTGTTTAGTCAATGTAACCATTCCAAACCCTTTAAAATACATTTGTATACATAAAAAGGGTGTTTTCATGTTGAAAACAAGGATGGATTGGTTAAGGAAGACTAAATTGAAGTTTAGGTTGAGGTTTGTTTCAAATTTTGAACATTTGAACCTCAAAACTTCTAAATTTGGGTTTCCTAAAGGTTTAGGGACTCCAAGTCATTGTTGGTGCAATGACAGAAGTTACCACCATGTCTTTAGGGGAGGGACTCTTTAAAGACATGAAACATTATTTTTCATGAACCTTGGAGGGTGGTTAACCTTCTTTAGAGAAAATGCTCATGAATGAGCATTTGAACTTGAAATGGAGAGTGGATATCCTCATTATTTCAAGTGGTATTTCAAGTGGTTGAAAAATGCTCAAGGTTGGGCATTTGTCTACATTGCGGGAGAATGTAGGAAAAATGAAGGGTATGAGACCCTCATTATGATGTTGTTTACAACCTTGAGAAACTCTTCAGGGGGAGAGTTTAAAAAGGGATAAAGGTTCAACAAGTGCAGTTGTAACCAATGATGAATATCTCTTCAGGGGGAGAGATAGTGTTTGTTTGATGTGTGCCAATAGGGGGAGAATGTGTGGTTTAAGTTAGGCCTTCATTACCTATGGGGGAGGTCATAGGGGGAGAATGAAGGGAACCAACATTCATACTTTGGCATGAAGAGAGTTAAGGCTATGAGATTAGATTAACTCAGAATGGTCCTAACTTAAAGGTATTTTCAAACATCAAAAAGGGGGAGATTGTTGGTGCAATATCCCTTAGGTCAAGGTTGACTGAGTTGACCAAGCTTGAGTCTTGGTCATAGTTTCGATGTTTGACAATACATGTAGACACATGGACAATGCAGGTGCAGTTGTTCATGTGGGGAGATTCTGATCAGGGACTGATAAGTGTGGATGAAGAAGAGTCAAGTAGGTCAAGGGTGACCGGATACCTGACTGGGAAGTCCTAGTGAGTGAAGCTAGGCAGATAGAAAGTCCTAGTGAGTGAAGCTAGGCAGAAGAGAAGTCCTGGTGAGTAAAGCCAGGCAGAAAGGAAAGTCCTAGTGAGTGAAGCTAGGCAGATTGGAAGTCCTGGTGAGTGAAGCCAGGCACAAGGAAAGTCCTGGTGAGTGAAGCCAGGCAGAAGAGAAGTCCTGGTGAGTGAAGCCAAGCAGAAGAAAAGTCCTAGTGAGTGAAGCTAGGTAGATAGAAAGTCCTAGTGAGTGAAGCTAGGCAGAAGGTAAGTCCTGGTGAGTGAAGCCAGGCAAAAGGAAAGTCCTAGTGAGTGAAGCCAGGCAGAAGAGAAGTCCTGGTGAGTGAAGCTAGGCAGACCAGAAGTCCTAGTGAGTGAAGCTAGGCAGATTGGAAGTCCGGGTGAGTGAAGCCAGGCACGAGGGAAAATCCAAATGGGTCAAGGTTGACCAGACATCTGGTGAAAGTCCAAGTAGGTCAAGAGAGTGACCAGATACTTGACATGATAGAGGAAAAAAAGTCCAAGTAGGTCAAAGGGATTGACCGGACACTTGGTGGGGAGTCCTGGCAGGTCAAGGGAGTGACCAGATGCTAGGCAGGATGTACCAACAGGTCAAGGTTGATCGAATGTTGATTTGAGAGGCTTGTGACTTGGTTTTGGGCAAAAACTAAGAGCTGGATCGATCAGTGGATCGATCCAGGAGTGGATCGATCCAAGCTTTTCCCAGCGCACAGAAATCCTCTGGATCGATCAGTGGATCGATCCAGAGGTCCCAATTGATCAGTGGATCGATTGGGACGCTGCTGCCTCGCGCGATAAGCGCTGGATCGATGCGTGGATCGATCCAGGCATTTTTCCAAAGCACAGAGGCACTCTGGATCGATCCAAAGCCTCCCCGATCGATTGGGAGTTTTCGAATCGATCGGGATCCGACCGTTGCGTCGTATTTGAGCTGCAGGCGGGCGTCTCCTTCAGCAGTTCTCCACTGTTTCATCTCAGATCTCTCGCCAGCTCCTCCACAACGCTCTCAAAGCTCAGATCGCCAGTTCTTGAAGGATCTTGGAGGTTTTCCAAGTCAAGAGGCGGATCAAAGCCAAGAAGAGAAGCTAGGGTTAGGGTTTTCTGTACTCATTGTAAGCTTTGCGCTTGTATTTTGTTTCCCTTTCCTTTCTTCTTGTATTGAGAGTCTTGTAGGGCTTCTCCGCCTTCGGTAGTTACCGAAAAGGAGTGTTTCATAGTGGAGGTGTGTGTGTGTGAGTGGATCCTTGGACTAGTCACCTCTTGTGAGGTGGATACCAAGTAAAATCCCAAGTGTTAGCGTTGTATGCTTTTGTTTCTGTATTTTCCGCTGCACATCTTCAAAGAAACAAGCAACGTCAACCACGAAGCACGCGACGAGCTATTCACCCCCCCCCCCTCTAGCTACTTTTCGGTCCTAACATCAGAGTCCTGCGTCAAACAATATATAAGCTTTTATTTAGATAAAGAAAATCCTTAAGACTAAATTAGAGTAAAACCCTAATCACATCACCATTATCCTACCTAAATTAAATCCAACGGTTAATTAGGGTTAGTTACCTAATCCCTAATCATCCATTAGACTAGAAATCCAAACCTAAATCAATCTAGTTATTAACCCTAACTAATCATAATCCAAATCATACTTAATTCAAAACATAAACCTAAGTTAACATTTCTTGCTAACCTATCTAGCAATCATCTACAACATGTATCAAATTCCTACACCTTGCTTCAATTCACAACCGCTATTGCTGCTGGAACAAGGTGAGCTGCTGGATGGAATTGCTGCCAGAACCAAGAACACCCCACAAAGCACAATCTCCCTGCTGAAATCCTTCCCAATGATTCGATCAAGTTGAGATCAAGAAGTAGAGATCACAAATCAAGCAACAACCTAATTTCGAAAACCATTTGTGCACCTTACCTCTCCCTCTTACTGCCTGTGATGACCTAGGATCTGACCATGTCGCTACTGAAATCCCTAATGCCAATTCCACAACATCTTCTTGACTCCCTCGATTGAATCTCCTTCTCCTGGTGATCAGATTGCCAGAACGATTGATCCGTCTAGCATCGGCGAAGGGATACAAACAACCAAGGAAACAGATCTATCGCGATCAACTTGAGTGATCACTAGAAATGGTGCATCGGTGATCTAGGGCAGAGATAGGAGAGGAAAGAAGAAAGGATCGGCGATAGTGTGAGTCAGAGAGAACCAAAAGAAGAAAGATCGGTCGAGGTTTCTTACCCTCGGAGTCCTGAATGCCCTTCCACGTCGGCGATCGGGTGGCACTGGCTCGATCTAGTAGTGTCTGTTGTTGGCGTAAGGAGATGCGATGCAGTGCCGATCGAGATGATCCAGGGCTCCTTGTTTGATCTCCGGCAAGCTCCGTCAACGTGCTCCTTAGGCGATGTTGACGATCACCGAAGGTCCGTCGGCTTCGACTTATCCACGAGAGAACAAAGAGAGGAAAGAAGAAGGAGGTCGTCACGGGTTCGGCGATGGGTTGGGGAAAGAAAAATAAAAATAATATATATATATAATAAAACATTTCCTCACTTTAATGGGGTAACCTAAACAAGTTTTTCTCCGAACCCCCGATTTATCCCCTCAAAACTGTCGTACGAGCTCCGAAGAATTCCAAAAAAATTCTAAAAATTCCAAAAAAAATTCCATTAAGGTTATTCGTCCATTTAACCTTATTATTTATTTGTCGTATATTACACCTAGGGTCATAGCTATTAATCAAGACATTAATCAAGGCTTAATTAAATTATTAAAGCTTACTGTCCCCTACAAACTACTTAAACTTTTTAAGAGAGAGAGAGAAATAGGGAGTTAATTTTTTAATTTAAAAATTAAGTTTTCTTGTGGGGTGATATTTCAAAAGAAAGTTTATAAGTTAAAATCAAATGCTTTTTCAAAGGTTTATATGAAACTCTTTTCAAAGCTATGTATTTAGCTTAGTTTTTTTTTAAAACTCTTTTCAAAGCCAAGTATTTTTTCAAAGAAAATTCTTTTCAAAGCTAAGTATTTAGTAAGTTTTTCTAAGAAACTCTTTTCAAAGCTAAGTATTTAGCTAAGTTTTTTTTCGAAGAAAATCTTTTCAAAGTTAAGTATTTTTTAAAGAAAATCCTTTTCAAAGCTAAGTATTTAGTAAGTTTTTCTAAGAAACTCTTTGAAAGCTAAATACATTTTTTGAAAAGAAAAGTAAAGTGCTACTTTTAGGGGGAGCTTAAAGGAAAAGATCAAAAAGTTAACTTTTTAAATTTAAAGTTTTTTTTTCAAACTTTTCTCACTACTTAATAGTTTGTGATATAAGTCAAAGAGGAGAAATGTAACACCCACGAAATATTTAAGCTATATAAATGGATAATCTCTTTTAGAATAAAAGAGAAATATAAATATAACAAAAAAGAAATAAAAAGAGAGGTGTTAAGACTTGAACCATGAACCCCTCATAATAGATAAAGCTAAATTGGTGTATGATAACCACTAGAGTCATGAATGATATATGATTAGCAAAGAATGGAAATTGTAGTTAAAAGTAAGAGTATGAGTAAGTAAGGGAACAAGAGAAAATCAAGTAGCTTTCCTCCTCTTCCTCTTGGTTAAGAGAAGAAGCAAGCAAAAGACAAAGACAAGTTGTCTTTTTCTCCTTCCTTCTTGCTATTTTCGTGGGAATGAAGAGGGTGAGAGAATAGAGGAGTTAAGGGGATGAATTGGGACATTTTTCATCCTCATTGAGAATAAATAGGAATGAGAGAAGAGAAGGGAAAGAAAGTTTGGCTACTTCTTCCTCCTTCTTCTTCCTCCTCCTTCTTTCTCCTTCCTCCTCCTCCACCGAGACCTAGGACTCTTCCCTCTTCCACTTCCGAATCCAAGCTAAGGTTTTCTCCCTAAGAAAACTAATCCACAAGAAGGAGTCCTCAAGATCTACTCCTTACAAGCAAGAGAAGCAAAAGGGAAAACTAGAAGGAGAAGCTTTCTTCTTCCTCATCACAAGGGTACCTTCTTTTAAGAAAAACCAAGCAAAAGAAGGTAAGTTTCCCCTCACCTATGGTAAAAGTTGTTCATGTTAGAGTGTATACTGAAAGAATAAGCTTTTGTAAATATTTATTTTAAATAAAGAATCACATTTGGTAAAATTGTCTACATTTAGTTGTAGTTGTTCAATTAATTTATATTGTAGATAACATAGTATGTGGTGCCACATACAGAAGATGATGTTATCAGTACCTTATAAATTATAAACAGTAGCTCATGACCAAAATGGAAAGGAACAAACCATTGGAAGGTCATAGTGTAATTATGAATTAGTTTATCTTGACTATATAATTACACTAGTACACTTAGAGTGTATTGAGCAGAACCATTAGAGGTCGTTTCTTTTATACTGACTTTATAGAGGAACAAAGACCTCAGTTATTATAGAAGTATATGCTCCTAAGCCTAATATAATAACAAGCACATATATTTGATATTTATTTCTTTAATTTATCAATGGGTGAGATTTAGTTCAATAAATCAATAAGCCCGATAAGTTGGGAAATGATATCACTTATAGTGTATGTTGTTGATTATAGAAGGAAATTGTGTCCTAGAAATCTAGGTTGATAATGCCCCCAAGATGAGCTCATAAGGATTGTCATGTTAAACCCTGCAGGTGGACTCAGTCCGACATGACGATAAGGTTGAGTGGTACTATTCTTAGATTAAGATATTAATTAAATGAGTTATCAGTAACTCACTTAATTAGTGGACATTCGACATCTTAAATACAGGGAGACTAACACACTCATAATAAGAAGGAGTCCAAAAATATAATTTGGGATTGGTGCGGTAGTTCAATAATAGTTCTCTAGTGGAATGAATTATTATTGATAAAATTAAGTTGTATGTTCAGGGCGAACACGGGATGCTTAATTTTATCGGGAGACCAAAACCAATTCCTCCTCTCGGTCCCTGTCGTAGCCTCTTATTTATAGAGTACTATACCCACCTATACCCACCTTCGTACCCATGATGTAGGGGCCGGCCAAGCTAGCTTGTGGTTCAAGCTAGGGTCGGCCAAGCCTTGGTTCATGGGTGGCCGGCCCTAGCTTGAACCCAAGCTTAGGTGGTCGGCCCCCATTAAATTTAAAAAAATTTTAATTTTAAAATTTTCTTATGTGAAAGATATAATTTATTGGAGAGATTTAAAATTAAAATATCTCTTTTAAAAATGATCTACAAAAGATTAAAGAAAGAGATTAGATCTCTTTCCTTATTTGTAGATTGGAAAGATATTTTATTTTTCTTCTTTATAAATTATTCACATGTAGAAAAATTTAAATTATAGAAATTTCTTTTTATCAACCATGAAGGGATTTTAAAGGGAAATTTTATTTTTTAAAATTTTCGAAGATAAATAAGGAATTTTAGTTGTTGATTGAAATTGTCTTGTTTGCTCTTGTTGATGTGGTCGGCCAAGACATACTTGATTAGGAAATTTTATTTAATTTTTCTTAATTAATTGTTGTCAAGGAAAGTTAAGGAAATTTTATTGTAATTAAATTTCCTTATTTACCAAAGCTAAGGAATATAAAAGAGGGGGTTGGGGTGCCTTCATGAGAGATAACCTCTATTATTCTCTCCCTCTTTTTCCTTGGTGTTGTGGCATGCCATCCTCTCTCCCTCTCTTCCTCTTTGTGGTGGCTGAAACCCTTCTTTGCTTGGAGCTCTTGTGGTGGCCGGATACTACTTGGAGAAGAAGAAGAAGAAGGAGAGAAAGCTTGCATCCCTTGGAGCTTAGTTGGTGGAAAAAGTTCTTCATCCTTGGATTTTGGTGCTTGGCCGAAACTTGAAGGAAGAAGAAGAAGGTGCTAGGTGGTCCTCATCTTGGAAGATCGTTGTCCACACAACGTCCGAGGTTAGAAGAGGAATACGGTAGAAGATCAAGAGGTCTTTCTAAAAGGTATAACTAGTATTTTTCCTTTTCGCATCATACTAGTTATTTTTGGAAATAATATCAAATACAAGAGGCATGCGATTCTAGTATTTCGAATTTATTTTCGATGTTGTGTTCTTTTGTTTTTCTTTTTCCTTGTGATTTGATTGTTCTTTTCGGTTGACCTAAAGTTATTTAAGGAAATTAAATATTAGCTTTCCTTAAAAGGCTTTGTCTGGTCGGTGGTGGTTGCTCCCATATTCAAGAAGGCCATGTGCCTCGCCACGTCAGAACTGGAAGTCAATTTTGGAAATTAATATTTAATAGAATTAATAACCTTGGTGATTTGGATCGAAAGTGTTAAGTTCCGCAGGAGATCCAAGTCTAAACCTAAAAGAACAAATAGATTAAACTTTGGATCAAACGTGTTAAGTTCCGCAGGCGATCCAAGTTTAATTTAAAAGAACACATGGTAGCTAGGAAAAAGTTCAAATCTTTGTACAAAATTTTTGTACAGTGGAACCATTAGGTTTTCCGAGTAGCAACCAACAATTGGTATCAGAGCTAGGGTTTTGCCTCTGTGTATTTGGTATTAGTTTAATTATGCACATGTCATACATAATTTAGGCAGGTTAATAGTAGGATGTGCTAAATTTGTGGATGCAGGATCCAACTATTATGGCTTTTAGTTATTATGTGTGTGATTGGACCCTTGGACATGTCAAGGGCATTTATATGTGTGTGCATGATTGTATTATAAAATACAGCAGGAGCTGTATTTAGTTTTATTAGGATTTTATTTTTGATCTAGTTACATGTACATTCCTTTTATGGAATATAGTATCGATGGATGTAAATTTTTATTTTATGTTCGATCTAGTTTACATGTACATTCCTTCGAGGAATATAGGATCGGAAAATGTAAAATTCTATTTGTGTCGCGGATCAAATCTTGCAAGGCGTGGAACCTTTTAAGGACCAGAGGCGCAGCGGAACAAGGAGCAAGATGGATGCGACAGCAAGACCCGGTGGCGGTGGCCAAATATGGCAGCAGCTTGGGATGACAACACACGGAGGACAACCATAGATAAAAGCCATAATAGTTAAAAATTAGATTTTCTATTTATTGCTTTTATATTGTGCTGTGTGTGTATGTTAGTATACATGTTTAGTAGGCTAGCATAGTTAAAATTCCTCATTTATAAATAACTAAGTGGGAGAGGGATTTTAAATAAATTCCACGGTCTCCATTACTGGTTTGTAAGTGATGCAAATAAGCTTGCGCGTTGGCTCTGAGTGTCTTCCTCCATATCGGATGAGCTTGTTTGTGGATCACTAGAACAAACTTCCATTTGGGATGACTATAGGAAGTTAATTAAGAACGTGTGATCTTCCCCATCGGAAGGGACACAATCTTATTAATGGACTTAGAGTCAAGTAATGGTAAACACTTAGGCACAACTAATAGTATCCTCCCCATCGGAGTCACTGCTATTATTTGTGTGACCAAAGGATACCAACTATTAATTTTATTTGTCAAAAAGTTAGGTTGACAAGATAATAAAATTAATAGGTTAAAACCCTCCTTTTACAAATGTTGAATTTGTATACGTCCACACTATCGTGACATACAAAATTCACGGTGTCTTGAGGTGTTGGTTAATTTAAAATAGTATTGTTTGAGGAATTAATATTATTCTAAATTTAGAGTTCTGACCAAAAGTTATTTGTGATTCTTAGGATGACTTTCAACCCACTGTCCATCATACTACAATAGAATAGACTTACTGGTCCTAACTACATAGATTGGAAAAGGAACCTGGACATTGTTCTTACTGCTGAAAGCTATAAGTTTGTACTGACTGAGCCTTGTCCTGATGCACCCACTGGTAAATCTACCCAAGAGGAGATTGAATATCATAAGAAATGGGTAAAGGCAGATGAGATGGCGTGGTGTTACATTTTGGCTTCAATGTCAAATGTATTGCAACATCAGCATCAAGATTTACCAACAGCTTATGATATTATGAACAATCTCAAGGAACTCTTTGGTCATCAGGATCGGGCTTCTAGACAAGAAGCCATGAGAAAGATAATGACAGCCACCATGCAAGAGGGTACTCCTGTGAGAGATCATATCTTAAAGATGATGGCTTATCTAAATGAAATACAGATCCTTGGAGGAGAAATTGATGGGGAAACCCAGATCGATATGATTCTCCAAACACTACCTAGAAGTTTTGAGCAATTTCGCCTGAATTACAATATGAACAAAAGGGTATATTCATTGGCGGAACTACTGACAGAACTTCAGGCAGCAGAAGGATTGTTTCGTCACAATTCTCATATTCACTATGCTGAAAATGATTCTACTTCTAAACCGAAAGGAAAGAAGAAGAAGAAACAAGTTGATTCAACATAGAAAGTGAATAAATCTCAGAGTACAGGACCAAAAGCTGGAATGAAGAAGCCGAAGGGCAAGTGCTTCATCTGCAAGCAGTCAGGGCATTGGAAGGCGGACTGTCCTCGTAGGAATCAAAACAACAAAGGTATATCTCATGCTCTAGTTGTTGAAACATGTTTAGCGGTGTTATCTACCAGCACCTGGTGTGTAGATACGGGAGCCACTGATCATGTCTGCAATTCCTAGCAGGGGTTCCAGGAAACCCGACGACTAACTGAAGGAGAGATTACAGTCTACATGGGCAATGCTACTAAGGTGGCGGCTGTTGCAGTGGGAGACGTCTACTTATCTTTTAATAGAAATAGAAATTTGGTTTTAAGAAATTGTCTTTATGTACCCAGTTTTAGAAAGAATTTAATTTCAGTTTCTAAACTGTTTTTGGATGGATATTCAGTTTCCTTTAGTAACGATGTAGTTATTAAGAGAAATAAAGTGATTATCTGTTCTGGTGCATTAGTTGGCAATTTGTATACTTTAAATCCAATTTCTCCCACAAAGCAAAACATAACTCAAATAAGAGAAAAGAACCTTCGGAAATGAACCAAGCATATCTTTGGCATCTAAGGCTTGGTCATATTAACTTAAGTAGGATTCAGAGGCTTATAGCCGATGGACTTTTGGGTTCATTAGAGTTGGAAAATTTTTCGACTTGTGAATCTTGCTTAGAAGGTAAAATGACCAAGAGACCTTTTAAGGCCAAGGGGTATAGAGCCAAAGAAGTGTTAGAATTAGTTCATTCTGATTTGTGTGGTCCTATGTCTGTCCAAGCAAGAGGTGATTTTGAATATTTTGTCTCTTATATAGACGATTATTCAAGATACGGATACATTTACCTAATGCGCCGCAAGTCTGAGTGCTTTGATAAGTTCAAAGAGTACAAGGCTGATGTGGAGAAACGACTAGGTAAAAGTTTCAAGACACTACGGTCTGATCGTGGTGGCGAATACCTCTTTGGAGAGTTTAGGAATTACTTATCAGAGGCCGGGATTCAATCCCAACTATCTGCACCTGGTACACCCCAACAGAATGGTGTGGCAGAACGAAGGAATAGAACTCTTATGGAAATGGTAAGATCGATGATGAGTTATTCAGAATTACCAAATTCGTTTTGGGGATACGCTCTAGAAACAGCAGTGTACATTCTGAACTTAGTACCTTCTAAATCAGTTTCTTCTACTCCCACGGTGTGGAATGGTAGCCCGTCTAAGACATATTCGGTTGGGGTAGTCAACACATGTCTTGAAACGGATCTTGATAAGTTAGAATCTCGTAAAGGCGTGTTTGTGGGGTATCCCAGAGGAAGGAAAGGTGGTTTATTTTATAGTCCTAAAGACCGGAAGGTCATTGTTAGCACCAATACCCAATTTTAAAGAAGACTATATAATGGATCACAAGCCCGAGCAAAGTTGTTTTAGAAGAACTTAGAGGACATGTCTACCTTAGTACCAACAGTACAAGATGAAGTACCACAAGAGACTGCAACACGTGTCACACATGATACACAACCACGGTGTGCCTCGTCGTAGTGGGAGGGTTGTTAAGCGACTGATAGATTCATGTTTTTGGGAGAGTCTTCGGACTTGATCCCGGGTAAACATGAACCTGATCCCCGAATATATGACGAAGCACTCCAAGATATAGATGCAGCATCTTGGCAAAAGGCAATGAATTCTGAAATAGAGTCTATGTACTCTAATAAGGTCTGGGAGCTCGTAGAACCACCTGATGGTGTAAAAGCCGTTGGATGCAAGTGGATCTACAAAAGGAAAAGAGGGGCAGACGGGAAGGTAGAAACCTTCAAAGCTAGGCTTGTTGCGAAAGGGTACACTCAGAAAGAGGGAATCGATTATGAGGAGACATTTTCACCGGTAGCCATGCTTAAGTCTATCCGGATACTCTTATCCATTGCTACTCATATGGATTATGAGATTTGGCAAATGGATGTCAAGACAGCTTTCCTTAATGGAAGTCTTGAAGAGAACATCCATATGAAGCAACCAGAAGGGTTTATTGAAAAAGGCAAAGAACATCTAGTGTGCAAGCTCAATCGGTCCATTTATGGACTAAAGCAAGCTTCAAGGTCTTGGAACATCCGATTTAATGAAGTAATTCAGTCATATGGATTTATTCAGTGTCCGGATGAGTCTTGTGTATACAAGAAGTGTAACGGAAACGTGGTGGTATTTCTTGTACTATACGTAGATGATATTTTGTTAATTGGCAACAATGTCAAGGTATTATCAGATGTAAGGGTATGGTTGTCCAAACAATTTGATATAAAGGACTTAGGAGATTGTGTACACATTCTTGGGATCAAAATTATAGGGGATCGCAAGAAAAGAATGTTGTGTCTGTCCCAAGCTTCATATATAGATACAATTCTTGCTCGTTTTAGCATGCAGGATTCCAAGAAAGGTTTCTTACCTTTTAGGCATGGAGTAGCTCTATCTAAAGAGATGTCTCCGAAAACATCAAAGGAGATAGAGGACATGAAAGCAGTTCCTTATGCTTCGGCTGTAGGAAGCCTAATATATGCAATGCTATGTACGAGACCTGATATCTGTTTTGCCGTGGGCATGGTTAGCAGATATCAGAGTAACCCTGGACAAGGACATTGGACTGCGGTAAAGCATATATTAAAGTACCTGAGAAGGACTAGAGATTATATGCTAGTTTACCAAGCAAATGATTTGCTCCCTGTGGATTACACGGATTCAGATTTCCAATCAGATAGGGACAACAGTAAGTCTATATCAGGCTATGTGTTTACTTTGGGAGGTGGAGCCATTGCATGGAGGAGTGTTAAGCAGAAATGCGTTTCGGACTCAACCATGGAAGTTGAGTATGTAGCAGCCTCTGAGGCAGCTAAAGAAGCAGTATGACTCAGGAACTTTCTAATGAACTTAAATGTGATTCCTGGTTTGCCCAAAATCATCACAATTTATTGTGATAATAGCGGTGCAGTTGCAAACTCGAAGGAAACACGAGCCCATAAGGCAAGTAAACATATAGAGCGCAAGTACTACCTGATACGAGCTATCGTGAAGCAAGGAGAAGTTGTCATCGCTAAGATTGCATCAGTGGATAACCTGGCAGATCCTTTCACTAAGGCCCTTCCAGCAAAAACTTTCGATCGGCATGTGGAGGGAATGAGAATCAGATGTATGGCAGAAGATATGGCAGCTTAGTCATTAGTATAAGTGGGAGATTGTTAGAGTGTATCCTGAAAGCCTAAGCTTTTGTAAACATTTATTTTAAATAAAGAATCAAATTTGGTAAACTTGTCTACATTTAGTTGTAGTTGTTCAATTAATTTATATTGTAGATAACATAGTATGTGGTGCCACATACAAAAGATGATGTTATCAGTACCTTATAAATTATAAACAGTAGCTCACGACTAAAATGGAAAGGAACAAACCAATGGAAGGTCGTAGTGTAATTAAGAATTAGTTTATCTTGACTATACAATTACACTAGTACACTTAGAGTGTATTGAGCAAGACCATTAGAGGTCGTTTCTTTTATACTGACTTTATAGAGGAACAAAGACCTCAGTTATTATGGAAGTATGTGCTCCTAATCCTAATATAATAACAAGCACATATATTTGATATTTATTTCTTTAATTTATCAATGGGTGAGATTTAGTTCGATAAATCAATAAGCCCGATAAGTTGGGAAATGATATCACTTATAGTGTGTGTTGTTGATTATAGAAGGAAATTGTGTCCTAGAAATCTAGGTTGATAATGTCCCCAAGATGAGCTCATAAGGATTGTCATGTTAAACCCTGCAGGTGGACTCAGTCCGACATGACGATAAGGTTGAGTGGTACTATTCTTGGATTAAGATATTAATTAAATGAGTTGTCAGTAACTCACTTAATTAGTGGACATTCGACATCTTAAACACAGGGAGACTAACACACTCATAATAAGAAAGAGCCCAAAAATGTAATTTGGGATTGGTGCGGTAGTTCAATAATAGTTCTCTAGTGGAATGAATTATTATTGATAAAATTAAGTTGTGTGTTCCGGACGAACACGGGATGCTTAATTTTATCGGGAGACCAAAACCAATTCCTCCTCTCGGTCCCTATCGTAGCCTCTTATTTATAGAGTACTATACCCACCTATACCCACCTTCGTACCCATGATGTAGGGGTCGGCCAAGCTAGCTTGTGGTTCAAGCTAGGGCCGGCCAAGCTTTGGTTCATGGGTGGTCGGCCCTAGCTTGAACCCAAGCTTAGGTGGCCGACCCCCATTAAATTTAAAATAATTTTAATTTTAAAATTTTCTTATGTGAAAGATATAATTTATTGGAGAGATTTAAAATTAAAATATCTCTTTTAAAAAGGATCTACAAAAGATTAAAGAAAGAGATTAGTTCTCTTTCCTTATTTGTAGATTGGAAAGATATTTTATTTTTCTTCTTTATAAATTATTCACATGTAGAAAAATTAAAATTATAGAAATTTCTTTTTATCAACCATGAAGGGATTTTAAAGGGAAATTTTATTTTTTAAAATTTCCGAAGACAAATAAGGAATTTTAATTGTTGATTGAAATTGTCTTATTTGCTCTTGTTGATGTGGCCGGCCAAGACATAATTGATTAGGAAATTTTATTTAATTTTTCTTAATTAATTGTTGTCAAGGAAAGTTAAGGAAATTATATTATAATTAAATTTCCTTATTTACCAAAGCTAAGGAATATAAAAGAGGGGGTTGGGGTGCCTTCATGAGAGATAACCTCTATTATTCTCTCCCTCTTTTTCCTTGGTGTTGTGGCCGGCCATCCTCTCTCCCTCTCTTCCTCTTTGTGGTGGCCGAAACCCTTCTTTGCTTGGAGCTCTTGTGGTGGCCGGATACTACTTGGAGAAGAAGAAGAAGAATGAGAGAAAGCTTGCATCCCTTGGAGCTTAGTTGGTGGAAAAAGTTCTTCATCCTTGGATTTTGGTGCTTGGCCAAAACTTGAAGGAAGAAGAAGAAGGTGCTAGGTGATCCTCATCTTGGAAGATCGTTGTCCACACAACATCCGAGGTTAGAAGAGGAATACGGTAGAAGATCAAGAGGTCTTTCTAAAAGGTATAACTAGTATTTTTCCTTTCCGCATCATACTAGTTATTTTTGGAAATAATACCAAATACAAGAGGCATGCGATTCTAGTATTTCGAATTTATTTTCGATGTTGTGTTCTTTTGTTTTTCTTTTTCCTTGTGATTTGATTGTTCTTTTCGGTTGACCTAAAGTTATTTAAGGAAATTAAATATTAGCTTTCCTTAAAAGGCTTTGTCTGGTCGGTGGTGGTTGCTCCCATATTCAAGAAGGCCATGTGCCTCGCCACGTCAGAACTGGAAGCCAATTTTGGAAATTAATATTTAATAGAATTAATAACCTAGGTGATTTGGATCGAAAGTGTTAAGTTCCGCAGGAGATCCAAGTCTAAACCTAAAAGAACAAATAGATTAAACTTTGGATCAAAAGTGTTAAGTTCCGCAGGCGATCCAAGTTTAATTTAAAAGAACACATGGTAGCTTGGAAAAGGTTCAGATCTTTATACAAAATTTTTGTACAGTGGAACCATTAGGTTTTCCGAGTAGCAACCAACAGTTCATGTTTTTTTCCATGAGTTTTGATTTCTTAAAAACCTAGGGTTGCTTCATGAAACTTTCGGCCACCAAACTACAAAGAAAAACTTAAGAAAACTTAAGACTTAAACTAAACATGCTCACTATGTTTCTTATGATATATGTACCCTATGATAGGAGATTAGTTTAGTGTTCTTATGCTTGTGCGTTGCTTAGAACTTAGATTCGTGTTCTTTGAACTTTCGGCCAAGGCATGAAAAGAAGACCTAGAGAAGCTTAAGACCTAACTAAACATGCTCACGATGTCCCTTATGATATGTAACTTAGGTTATGAGTTATGTTTAGAATTCTAATGTTTTTTTATATTGCTTGTAACCTAGATTTATGCCTAGTAGGTTTCGGCCATGATAGAAATGAAGGCCTAGGAGAGTTTAAAAATTTAATCTATCATGCACATGACTTTCCTTATGATATGATATGAAGATTTCTTAGTGTTTTCATGCTTGCTTGTTGCTTGGAACCTAGATGCATCCTACCTTAGGGTTTCGGCCATGATGAGGTTAAGGGTCCAAGAAACTTAGAAATCAAATCTAACATGCTCATGATTTTCCTTATGATATGATATGAAGTTAGCTTGATATTCTTATGCTTGTATGTTGCTCAAACTTAGTTTCGTGCTCCTTAAACATTCAGCCATAACAAGATTAAAGGACCTAGGAAGCCTAGAACCTAAACTACATATGCTCATTATGTTCCTTATGATATGATATGAAATTGGTTTAGGGTTCACATGCTTTCATGTTGTTGTAACCTAGGTTGATGCTTGGCAAGTTTCGGCCATAACAAGATTAAAGGAACTAGGAAGCTTAGAACCTAAACTAAACATGCTCATTGGGTTCCTTATAATATATGATATGAAATTGGTTTAGGGTTCACATGCTTTTATGTTACTTGTAACCTAGGGCTAGGCTTGGTAACTTTCGGCCATAACAAGACCAAGGACCTAGGAAGCTTGGAACTTAAACTAAACATGCTCATGGTGTTCTTTATGGTTTATGATATGAAATTGGTTTAGGGTTCACATGCTTTCTTGTTGCTTGAAACCTAGGGCTAGGCTTGGTAACTTTCGCCCATAACAAGACCAAGGACCTAGGAAGCTTGGAACCTAAACTAAACATGCTCATGATGTTCTTTATGGTATATGATATGAAATTGGTTTAGGGTTCACATGCTTTTATGTTGCTTGTAACCTAGGGTTAGGCTTGGTAACTTTCGGCCATAACAAGACCAAGGACCTAGGAAGCTTGGAACCTAAACTAAACATGCTCATGATGTTCTTTATGGTATATGATATGAAATTGGTTTAGGGTTCACATGCTTTTATGTTGCTTGTAACCTAGGGCTAGGCTTGGTAACTCTCGGCCATAACAAGACCAAGGACCTAGGAAGCTTGGAACTTAAACTAAACATGCTCATGATGTTCTTTATGGTATATGATATGAAATTGGTTTAGGGTTCACATGCTTTTATGTTACTTGTAACCTAGATTCAATACCTTGTAAGTTCGGCCACTTTATGGAATTAGGGTTAGAAACCTAATTATGATTTACTATATGTCTCACATGCTATGATATGAATTAGGAAATGCTAGTTAAAATCACTACAAGAAAAACCCTTATAGACATCGGTAGAACAACAACGGTTTTAAGCAAAAACCGATGTCTTTGAGTATTTTACACCGATTTTTCCAAAAATCGGTGTCTATGAGCGCAGATTTTCGCTCATAGACATCGGTTTTTTAGCCGATGTCTATGAGCGCCTTTTTCGTTAATAGACACCGGTTTTAACAACGATTTTTAAAACCCGATGTTAATGAACCAAAATAAAATAATTTAATTTTCCGACCAATACTTAGCCAAAATTTGTAACACTTCACTCTTCCCTGCAAACCTAAACCTATATCGCGCCGTCCACCGTATACCGTCGCGACACCACCATGACTTTCCTCCTGGCCGCTGGTCGTCCGACCATCTCTCTCAGCCTCATCTCCCTCTTCCCCTTCCTAGATCGACGCCCCTTCCTCTCTCGATCAGGATCAAGACACGACGCCTTGCTTCTCCGTCCAACCACACCGCATCTCCTCCAACTCGAGAAGAGGAGGCCTTCTTCGCATTCCGGTCATTTTTAAGCCAAAGCAGAGATTTCCTCCATGAGCGATGACCTTTCTGTAAGCAGAACCTTTCCTTTTTGTATTTTCTCAGATTTTCTCTGTGAGCCCTACCGATTTCTTTGATCTCATGGAAGAAGCGGTGTAAAAGAAAGCATTTTCTCCCAAATGTCAATCTTGAGCGGAGGAAGAGTAGTGTGTGTGTTAAGATCCAGGATGTTCCCTAGCCCAATCCAAGGGATTTTTTTAGGTCATCTCGTGGATCATATTTCTGACATTTGCCACACAACTGTGATGCTTGAGTCTTTTACATTCTGGTTTTGCCCTTTTCTGGTTCATACAAGGGAGAAATTGCATGCATGCCTGCGTTTACCTTTTTAATCCGATCTTTTCTCAATTGATGTCTTATGATGATCTGATCTTGACTTCATCAGCGCTTTTTCAAGCACAGTGGAGGAGAAGGCTAAATGGCTCTTTGAGAAGCTGAAAGGTGAGGGATTCTATACCATTGCTTTGCCATCAATTTTCAACTTCCCTTGTTGCTGTAAGGCACCAAGATCTTTCTTCTTATTATTTTTTTGTAATTCTGATTCAGTACGAGATATGCTACAGATGCTCAATCCTTCACCTCTCACGTAACTTTCCTTGTCAACTTTTTTGGTGATTATCTAATACAAGGTAGAGTGCAGCTTTCGTTGGTTGAAATGTCCTTTTGCTTTAAGAACCCCAACTACTGATTGCTTGATTTCCATGCTAGCTTGCCCTTTCTGCGAAAGTTAGTTTTGTTTTTGTTAATCTATCATTTTTATTTCACTGGACTCTGAAGTATCTCTGTTTTCATATCTGAGAGTTTCTTCACTTGGAGTTTTGAGATGTTTCTTATAGAGATATTATTGATTAAACAAATTTTACCATACGACATTGTAAATTTACAGCAGAAATTGAGTTGTTTGTTAACTCAATATGATCTTTGGGAATAAACTAGAAATTGAGATGTTTGTTATAATCCAAATAGAGATGACTAACCATAAATTGATCTGTTGGTTAAAAATTATGTTAGATGGAGAGGAATGTTATTTGATAGGTAAAAGAGAAGTTAAACCTTATTGACTTTGGTGTTAGATTTTGTCGATAACTACAAAATTTATAATGATCATTACGTCTCTTGAAATGGAACACCCATTAAACATAATTGTACTTTTCAATTAAACATAATTGAAAAGGAAATCTCAGCTTTGGCATTCTTCGTGATGGAAAAGCTCGCAACTTTCATCAGCGCTTCGTGAAGATATTCTCACGAAGGCCTTGAATTCTAACGAACATGGTGGACGTGTGAGAGGCATAGGAGCAAATGTCACTCCATCATCCTTCTTCAAGGTTGCTAGAGGGAAGGTGCAAATTGAAGGAATTCGAAGTGATACTACACCGGTTGCATATATTACATCTAAAAGATGTGATTCGAAGGAATTCATTGGGGCTCGATGTAGAGGTATAGTTCATCTTATTCTTACAATATGCATTGTCATCTTTTGTAATTGTTGGATGCTTTTGTAAAGCATAACTTTTTCATCGACATGTACTAAATCCTTATTACAAGTGCTGTGGTTGTTCATGCTTGTACATATAAGCGATAGTTCTTGAATTCCTTTAATTGGAGAATTATCTTAGGATTGAGCTCTGCAAATTCAAAGTGTCACAGATGATAATGTGCAGCTTTTTTTGACCTGTAGTATTTTGGTTTGCACTTGTACTCTATGACTTCAGTTATTCAGATCATAGGTTTAAGTTTGCTTTGGCCTATTTGCATATATTACAGCATGAAAATAGATGTTGATACACAGTTTTGGCTACATACTTGGGTGCATCTTTTTTTTTTTAAAATTTGTAGTGTTAATTTTAGTTCATATTTTTCTTTATCCACTTGTGACATTGTCTTATGTTTTTGCCACTTTCAGTTATATTGATTATCTCTTTTGGGGTGATTACGTTGATCGTGGCCAACATAGCCTGGAAACTATTACTCTTCTCCTTGCATTGAAGGTATTACTTTCCCCTCAAGCTTGTCAATGTGATCAGTCTTATCCAAGCAAATAATTTTATGAAAATATTTAGCATCAAAGAATTCTTGAAGGTATTACTTTGCACTCTTCTTGTACAGGTTTATGTTTACAAATATGTTGTATCTTTAAACTTTTCAAAATTTTCTGAATCAATGTTACAGATTGAATATCCACATAATATACATTTAATTCGTGGAAACCATGAGGCAACAGACATTAATGCTTTATTTGGGTTTCGTACCGAGTGCATCGAGAGAATGGTACCACTAATTTCTATTTGCTGTCATTATTTAGTTTATCAAGAAAAAATTATGTTCCATATTATTGTTTATTGTTTGGAAACAGGGAGAACAAGACGGAATCTGGGCATGGCACCGTATTAACAGATTGTTTAATTGGTTGCCTTTAGCTGCTTTAATGGAGAAGAAAGTTATCTGCATGCATGGTGGTATTGGTCATTCCATAAATCATGTAGAGCAAATCGAAAACCTTCAACGACCTATCACAATGGAAACTGGCACAATAGTTCTTATGGATCTGCTATGGTCATACAAATAAATAACTAAAAAGAAATACCTTATTTCTACGATAACTATTCATTCTAGCGGGTCTGATCCAACACAGTGTTGAGGGGTTAAGACCAAATGCCAGGGGGCCTGGCTTGGTTACTTTTGGGGTGAGTGATTATATGTTTGGCTCGGACCATTTTCTACTCAATTCCTATACAATGGTTTCAAATTTTTGATCTTTTGATGTGACAACCTGACCGAGTTAGTTATTGAGTTCTGCAATAATAATGACCTCCAGTTGATAGTAAGGGCACGTGAGTGTGTCATGGATGGTTTTGAACGATTTGCTCAGGGTCATTTAATCACTCTTTTCTCTGCAACTAACTATAGTGGTGAGGATCCATAGCTTTGCTCAGTCTATTGTTTGTCTATTAATTCTCCTAATTTTTTTTTCAATCCATATATCCAGGAACAACAAATAACACGGGGTCAATTTTGGTTTTGGGACGAGATCTTGTGGTTGCCCCAGAGCTAATTCATCCCTTACCTCCTGCCTTCCATTCTCCTGAAACATCATCGGAACGTCATATTGAGGATACATGGATCCAAGTATTGTTGCGTTAACTCTTTTGATGTTTGGACTTTATTGTTGCATCTATCTGCATTCTTTATGACTTGGAAACAAAATTGTTTACCTCCTCAGGAAATTAATGCCAACATACCAGCCACGCTTACCCGAGGCAGACCTCAAGTGGCAAATGATCGAGGTTCTCTAGCCTGGATATAGAAATCATCCCAAATATGGTATACTAATTCCCCTCCTGTGAACTGAGGTTCTTGGTGGTTCAGCTGTTGGACCTACTCTTTTGAACAAGAAGCTGGGTTTATAAACTGGTCATCAAAATTTGTAAAGCTCTTAGATATTTCAACATGTAAAGTTGATTGAAAGTTGTTCACCAATAGTGTTTTTGTGGTAGTTATTCTTTCCTTGTCGAGACAAACCGAGGTTAACAATTACTATGAGCCATGTATAATAACAATCTTTTCCCTTCTTGCAGTTCCGTCGCTATAATTTCTTTGGTGATTTTGTGTACAAGATAAGTTTTGACTGTAACGTGTAATTGATAAGGAATGGGTGTTTGAGCTCTGCAAATTCAAAGTGTCAAGGGAAAAAACAATCAACATGGGTAGTTGTCAAGGTATATTCATATTACATCGGTTTTACACCGTTGCTGAAACAATGTTGTTAAGTGATACTACATCGGTTTATAACCGATTCGAAAACCGATGTCGTTAAGTGATACTACACCGATTTTAACCCGATGTCTAAAATGACAGACCTTTTACATCGCCTTCATAGACATCGGTCGAAAATGTAATAGACATCGGTGGAAAACCGATGTCTATGAGGGTTTTTGTTATAGTGAATGTTTCCTTTTCCATGCATGAATTATGTTTTCCCTATGATATGTCATATGCTCATTTATGTATGCCTATGAATCATGCATGATAATGACTCTTATGATGGGCTATATGCTCAAGTATGCATGCTTTATGATATGACAAGTAAAGGCCTAGGAGATGCTTCCCTATTAGTTGGGACTAAGAACACTCCTTATGATATGACAAGTAAAGGCCTAAGAGTTGTTTCCCTATTAGATGGGACTAAGAGCACTCTTCATGATATGATAAGTAAATATGACATACTACTTTACTTTTTATGTGGCTTGTACCGGACCTTAGTGTCCAAGGGATGGGCTCCTTAGTTCGCTCCTAGGTCGACGGACGTAGTACGAACCTAGCATCCCTAGTAGGTTCGGGATTAGCTACCCCGTCCTAGGGATTGCACGGATTTATGTTATGTGGTACATAGCCGGGCCCTCATGTTGAGATTATATTTAAATATTATATGATATTGTTTTAAAGATATTTTGCACATGACATGACGCATGTTTTTGAAAGACATCTTGCATATGCTTTTATGTTATGATATGATATGACATGATGTATTTTTATGTTATGATATGATATGACATGATGCTCACTATGATATGATATGATATAACATGATGCTCTTTTATGATTGACATGACATGACGTTTTGGGTTTGTAGAATGATATGATATATTATGATGCTCTTTTACATGATATGATGTTTTAGATGTTTATGACTCCATGCTATATGTTTATGTGATTATACTATGATACATGATTTTTGTGAGTAGAAAAGGATCTTACTAAGCCCGTGTACTTATAGCTTCCTTTCCTTGTACCGCAGATAAAGGTAAAGGATGGATAAACTAAGGGAGCAGCAGGAGGGCAAGAGATGTGTGTGGTGGTGGCTCGGTTAAGGAAAAAAAAAAGATCTGCTTATGATAATTTATGCTTGTTAAGAACTATGTCTATCTTATGTTAATGTTTTGCATGATTACTTGACACTTATGCATGCTTATTGGTGTTTAAAAGAAAGGTAAATTAAGAACGTACAAGAATATTTAAATAAATACTTCCGCTATTTTAGAAATAAATTTTCTTTTAATTAATATGCATGTATGTTTTCCGGTAACCTCGCCCTAGCAGAGGGGCGGGCGTTACAAGAAAAGTGTTTAAAGTAAAGTAAAAAAGTCGTATTTTGAGAAAAATTAATACTTAAGGGGGAGTGAGTGACATTTTAACTTTTTTTCCTGGAAAAATGTTGCTTGAAAATTTACTTGGTATTTATTCTACTTATCTTTTCGAATGCTTTTACTTAATATTTTACTTAACTTTGAACTATGTTGTCATAATCAAAAAATGGGGAGATTGTTGTTGCAGGGAGCATCAAACGATCGAATCTTTGTTTTGATAATGGTAAAGGGTTCAAAGTTAAGGTTACTTGTTGTCTAACAAGTGTGACTGAGCTTGCAGGAAAGTCCTAAGTGTTCTTAGGCAAAAGTTCTAGTGGATTTTAGGTAGGTGGAAAATCCTAGGGAGAGATAACCCTAGGTCCTAGGGGGTGGTAATCCTAGGTTATGGAAAGTCCTAGCTGCGGTTAGGCAACAATGTCTTGGTTTGGGGGACTAGGCGAAGTCTTGGCTGGTTGAACACTTTAGGCAAAATCATAGAGTCGAGGGCTTTAAGTGAAAATCCTGGGATCACAGACACCAGGTGGAAGACTAGATGAGTCGTGGAGTGGATGTTCAGCATGAAGTCCTAAAGTCTCGGACGCTAAGCAAAAGTCCAAATGGTCTAGAGGACCGGTCTAGCAAAAGATAATTTCTCCTGAGAGGAGTAGGTGAAGATGTGTTCCCCGAAGAGAGAACAGTAGGCGTCGGTCTGAATAGAGTTTCAACGAATCTCAAATTCAGGACCGGATAGTCCGAAGACTGTTAAAACCTGTAATTCTTTATATATAATTACTGGACTAAGCTTGTTTTACAAGAAAATGAAGCTGGAAAATCATGGTGGTCCAGGCGCCAGGAGTTGGTCCGGGCTCTCGGAGCTGGTCTGGGCGCCCAGACCGTCAAAGTTAATCTATTCGCCAAGCTAGAGCGCACGGATTGGATGAACCTATGTTATAGTCCAAGCCCATGGGAGGAGATCCAGGCGCCCGGAACATGCTATAAAAGAAGGTTTTGACCAGTGACTCAAATACAACATTCAAAGCATCTTTCACTTCTACGCACTGCACCAATAAAGCCTCTACGATGCCCGAAAGCTGCTCCGATGATGACTACGTTCAAGATCTGTTTCTAAAGTCGTCGGTATTGTTTAATTTCAAGTTACTTGTACTTAATTGTGTATTTTCTTTTGTAACTTATTCGAATGAATAGTGATTGTCCAACAAAAGTGATCAACAATCGCAGACTTTAGAGTAGGAGTTGTCACAGACTCCTAATCAAGTAAAATCAAGACGTGCTAGAGCTTGCTTTCATTTATCTGTATTTCCGTTGCATCTATCTCTGTTTGTTTTAAACATACGTGAAAGCCATGAGTGTTATTCCCCTCCCCCTAGCACTTCTCGATCCTACAAATTGTGCTTATTGTTGGGTGACAAATGTTGCGAGTGATCTAATTGTATTGTAATTTCTAACTTGATGCATCAAGTTCCTATTGGGTCCAGAAAGCAATAGCTACTTGTTGCAATGAGAATTGTTGTTGTTGTGATACATTTTTGCGTGTGTAATGTCAATTGCTGGATATTCTCCTTAACAGGGCTGGTCCAAAACTTTGAAGGGTCTGGTGCAAAAAATGGCACCCTTTGTATGCTATAAAAAAAAATCTTTAACAGATAATAATGAAAATGGGCCCTGAGGCAGATGGGACCCTGTGCAATTATCCCACCTTGACCACCCTAGGGTCGGCTTTGCTCCTTAGATCTTGTATTTATAAAATCTAGTTGGCTGGGTAGAAACTTTTTCATTGAACTCTTGAAATGTCACCAAGGAGTTGACTCAACCTGCTGAACTGGATGTGACCAGGTAGACATATAATCATCTTGAAATCTTTGTGGGTTCTAATGTGCTAGATATGACTCAGTAAATTGACTTTTTGCACTCTTATACTTGAAATGTGAGTGATCCACCCAATTAGAATTATAGGTATTTAAAAATGAATAATACCTACTTTGCTATTGATTAAGTTGGTAATATTGTTGTTCATGGTGACTAACACCTACTTTCCTAATTATGTAGATGCTTCATCTTAAATGATTGTTGAAAAATGGTTCTCTAAAATGTCTTGACGAGTCTCTTTAACCTTTTGTTATTCATTCAAACTGTTGTCAATTAAATGTACGAGTCTCTTTATAGATCGTAGGCCTCTTATGTGGGAACCATTAAGAATTTCTTACACTTGAAGTGACAAATAAATTAATTATCAAGAACCATTACGAATTTATTACACTTGAAGTGACAAATAAATTATCAAGAACCATTACAAATTTATTATACTTGAAGTGACAAATAAATTATGAAATTGATGTCACTTTATAAAACCTCCAGCTCCTCCGTAAGCAAAAATATAACCATCAGTTACGTCAAGATGATACTTACCTATGCCATAATAATCAGGTAGATCAGAAACAAAGGTCAAAAATTGGGGCTCTAAATTAAACAGTATATGCCTACGATCTATAAATTGAACTTGGGTAAAATAGGCAGCCTTTTTACGCCCTTCAGTATACGGATGACCGCTACCCATCGGGGGACTTGCTTCGCTGGTGGGAGAATAGACATGCCCACCCATTTGAATCCTATCTACACCAATATCCATCTTAGGAAGCAATTCTTTAGGATAATAACCAAGAGCTCCACCTTGTAACAAAACCCACCAGTTTGAAGTCGAAGGATCCTGTATATATATGCCATACATAAAATCAATAAAAAAAATTGACAAAAAACACACACACATTTGTTAAGAGATTTACCTTAAAGATTTCTAGAGAAAAAGACATTTCTTCACCTTTATAAACGGAGAATTTTTCAATAGTACTACCAGGTCCAATAGGACCAGAAGTAGTTCTAACAAAACCTGGGCATCGTAAATTTACACAACCAGTTTTTTCATACCCGTCGGTCTGTCACCACCATACAAAAGTTAATTAGAATCTATATATTTACAAATGTATATATAGGAATTTAGTAAGATCCCTAAAATATAAACAAGCTACGTACTGTCCACAAAGTAAAAAATCGAGGAATATTGTCATTATATAACGTTGGCGCAACCTGCAAAATAAAATCAATCCAAACTAATTAGTATAAAAAAATTATATTATCTAATGATTATAACTATTAATTATGAGTGACTTGATTTGATTAGCTTAATTAATTACATGCCAACCAGCTTGTATCACATTGGTTTCATTGCGTGGGCCATAAGTATCACCATAAAGATAAATACTGCTCGATGATACTTGATTTGGTAGCAAATTTGGAAGTTGATGTGTCGTCATTCTCGCACTTGCTCCGTGAAAAAGCTTGGCAATATTGTTTTCAAATACAGCAAACTGCGCATATATATATCAAACAATAACAATTAAAATATACAAGTATTAATTTGTTCTTGAATTCTAAATTGGATTAGCTAGCAAAATTACAATAATAAATATCAAATAATTAACTCATACATACATGGTGTCCCAGATCAGCTATATCATCTACAGGGTGTACGTGAGAACGAAAATAATCTGATTTCTGAGAACGCTCAATGAGAATAGTCCCTGAAGGACAAGTGTCGTTGAATCCGTAGAAGGTCGCTGGCTTGGGTTTTGTAGGTTTCAAACCATTTGGAAGAAAACTTGGTTTTAACTGTAAAGCCATAATATATTATTAATTAACAAGATAACTAGCTAGATCTCTCAAAATATATAATTACAAGCACAAAAATATATAATACCAATAAGTATAAACTACACCAACCTGGAGAGTATGATTCTTCAGTAATGGATGGTCAAATGCCGGTTGCTTGTATATATCGACACAATCATATAGTTCTCCATTTTTTGACTGATGAGAAAAAACAAACAAACAATTTTTATATGTTTGTGAGAAAATAATTAAATAAACAACAACGTAACCTGAATGGTTTTAATTGATGGCTTCTCTTCCTTCTTCCATGATCTTCCCTGCGTTGCACTTAACGAAACAATCACAAGGAATAAAACGCGAAGAAACATTTTATCAAATGAAAGTATAATATTTTAATTACTATAATGATAGTAATATTCTAAAGTGCGTGTTTATAAAGAGACCGTAGAAGGTCTATAATTAGTATGATATAAAAAGCTTTAAATACAATATCCAAATAAGATCTTCTAATGAATAATATATATACCTGTTAGATTTTTATTTTTTAGGTAAATAACATTGAATGTTGAAATCTATTATATAAGTTTTTGAAATTACATTAAATATATTGTCGAAATTACATTAAGGTAGCTAGGTTTAATTGCTGTATAAAGCATTAAGTTTTATCTAAATAATTTGTCGTATAATTATAACTATTGATAAAGTATTATTATTGATACAATGATTAAATTATGCTGGTAAAAATTAAATTGCTATTAGCTAAAATTATTTTTCAATAATAAATGTTTGTTTGTTATAAAATTGTCTTTATGATATTTAGAAAAATAGTATAGTACTAATTATTATGTTTTGGTCATGAACTTAAGGATGAAATTTTAAAATTTTAGAATTTAAAGTAAACAAAAAATATGTATATCAGTTTAAACTAATAATTTTCCTTCTATTTTTAATATTTTATTTAATAATTTTTATGTCATACTAATTATAAACTTTTACTTTCTCGAGAGAGACCGTTAAAATATACTATTATACCAATAACTGCTATCGTCAATAATTCTTAATAAATAAAATTTATTTCTTTCACTATTATTTATATTCTTTATAAGTTAAAACTTATTAAATTTATATAATTGTTTTTATTTCCCTCCCTAATATACATTCTTGAATGCCCCCTCACATATCTGGATGCTTGAATACCTGCCCGAGCATTAGACACCCAATTTGGGCAATTAGGATGGATGGCCCTCACAGCCAAAATATTCAGGGTGTCTCGATTTAATCCGGACGCTCTAGCTATGAGAATCGCCTACCCTAGGTGTCCAAATTGGACACCAAGGGTATCCATTCATTATTCTTGATATATTATTAGAGGGTTAACCATCATACCCTATCCCTAGGAGCCGAGGGTAAAAATAAATAAATATAGACATACTGTACTCGATGATATCATCCATTCTAATTTAAGTATATCTCCCACTGTTGTCATATTACTCAAATCAAAAGACTTGTTTTTATTAGTATTGAATATTGAATATTGTGTAAGAAATTCGAGAGAGGATCCTTCGGTCTACTTTTTGTGAACCAAGGAATAATCCATAATGTAATTGTGGTCGGATCACGATCATAATTTGACTGCAATTGGTTATGATCTCTACTTGGATTCACATTTTCATCTAGGTTGTAGTTTGGATTGGGTAGGTGGCCGGAAGGCCATCGGCGGTGTTGGGGAGGGGGTGCCTTGGGGAGACATCCGACCGCCCACCCCGACCCAAGGTATAACCTGGGTGGGAAGGTGAACCCTACCAAAGATCACAACCAATTACGGTCGAAACGTGGTCATGATCCGACCACAATTATATTGTGGATCAGAGGATCTAGTCTCTAGAAGAAGGGGTAACATTGAATTTAGGTGTGAATAAAATTTTTGAAAGAAAATATTAGCTATTGAGGCCCATGAACAAAATTGGATCGTTACCCTTAATTGGCCCAAAAGCCCAATTTTTCACTGAGAACGATTGATGCCAATAAACTTATTTTTTCTCTTAATTTAGCACCGAAGGTGTACAATTTAGTCCCACTCCCTTACACACCAAGTAAATCAGGGAAATATGTGACTCCAGATGTGGTGTCCTAATCTCACAAGTAGGTCCAGCACTGTAAGCATCTGAAAATGTGTTGTGTGGGTCTCAAATCCTCACTGCTTGGGTGACCGCCCTATCCTTTACTAACATGTCGTGCCCCTGGGAGCGACGCTAGCAAAATTAGATCCGATTATAGACCGCTGTAATATCGATGTGTCAACTGGATTTAGATGTGAAATATTAAATATTAGAGTTGAATGTACAAAATTGAGACATTAGACCTCTTTGATTTAATTAGACTTTTAAACATATGTTAAAAAAAGAATTTTTACTTACTCATCCATTGAATACTTTTCTTTCTCCTTTGTTAATAAATTCGCTTATCACCATTGCACTATTGTAAAAAAAAAATCATAGTTAGGAATGAGAAAAAGATGAGTTACCCGATTCAACTTATCGAATTTTAAAATTAGATTCAATTTATTCCGATATTTTAAAATCTTGATTAATTTGATTTATTGGATTCCTCTCGATTTTAAAATTTAAAAATTAATTAAACCGACATCAATTGGTTATTTACATAATAACTGATTGATATTGTTGATCATTCGCAACTTATTATTGAATAACACTCGATTGATATTAGCATCAAATGACTGTTAAAAAAGATAAATTAATATAATAATTAATTAAATTTTTAATAATTTGATTTATTCTATTTTCATGATAAAATTCAATTGATTTTGTTTGTAAAAAATGATAATAAATTTTCATTTCAATATAATAAATCAGGTTATTAATCATTGCTCAACCTTAGCAATAGCTGAGAATTTTTTTTTTTTTTTTGCGCTAAAATTATGTTGTCATATTATAATTTTTACTTCAAAATCTGGGTAATGATTTTTGTATAAAAAATATTTTTTTAGCATGTTGTTGGCCTGAATATCCATATTAATTTCTCCTCTAAAATTTAAGGTAAACTATCCACTTTATTAAATTTAGACAATTATTTTACAAGCATATTACATCAACTATTCTAAAATTTTCTTTATCATTTTTTATTTTTTCTTCTCTCTTCCATCTTTTTATTATTTTCTCTCTTATAATATCTGTTTTTCATGACACAATTCATTCCTTCTATTTGTTCTCTCTTCTAAATTAAATAATAATTCTGTCCGATAACTAAGTCGATGGACACTGGGGATGTAGTGCTCTGGTTGACTGATCGAAGACTCCGGAGACGTAGATCCCTAGCCATCGTGGACTTGCAAAAATAGTGCCGAGCCAGGGAGGGGTTCCCCGGCGATGCCCCTCCGACGCTCAAGTCAAATCTCCGGCAAAAAGAAGTGGGCAAAGAAGAAAACGAGAACTGTAGCTATACTAAGGAGGTCCACATATCTCCGTCGAAGTCTGGAGGTCCTTATATAGGGCTCTTCAAAGGCGTGTGCACGCTCCTCGAGGCGTGCATGGTCATCAAAGCATACCTAGAATAGATGTGTCGGGAAAGTGCGCCTGTCGCCATACCTCAACAGCACGAGCATATCTTTGACGTGACAGTGGAAGCTTCCGTCGTAGGATTCTCTGTCTGACCATGCTGCTAACCCTGCTGCTGACCATGCCTCCTGCTGATGGCACTGGTCCCTAGGAAGATATCGCTAACTGCTCTATCTATCCTTTACTGGTCCACACGGATAGGCCCTTCGGCTAACGCCCTCCTTGGGTCGAGTGGAGGCCACATCGACTAACGCCCTCTAGAAGGATGTCCGCTCGATCGGTTGTTTGATGTCTGAGTTCACCATGTCGGGTGAGTAAGCTGTAACTGCAAGACTAATGTCGTGTCTACCGTTAGCCGAGCGGGATGGCCGCTCGACCGTCGTCCTTTCCCGTTTTGCCTTATGAGCGTCAGAAAAGATGCCAGGTCGGCTCTTCCTCCTGCCGATCAGGAAGGTAACTCGCCCGGTTGGGCGCCTACAGGGTGTTGACCACTTTGACCTCCTGCTGGACGGCCCCCCCTTGGCCACCGGATCACATGCCTCCCCTTCAAGTCTAGTCGAAGGAGGCTGAAAGTCGGACTGACTGGACAAGTAGCCTGGTGAGAGGTTGGCTGGTCGACCAGCAAATGAGTCGGATCCGCCGATTTCCATAGGACCGACCTTTTTCTCCCAGTCGGTGCTTCGTGCCTTTGTACTTGGTCATTTTGGATACTTTTCTTCACTACTGTCGAGGGGGCACGGGTTGATCAGCTACTGCAGATGTCGTCCGAATCTCCTTGTGATGCATGCAAATCGCTTCCATTAAGGCCAAGCACGTGCCCATTAAATGCTGCCCCGTGGAGGGACGCCACATGTCGCTAGCGCAGTCGCCGCACGTTTGAGGTGACAGCTACTGATATGACATTTGGCTGTTCGAATTCAACGGTCAGATGTGCACTTCGATCCTTGTGCCCTAGGTCGGACGGCTCAGCTCGGCCGCACCTATCTTTATAAATCTTCAGCGTCGTCACTCCCTCTGCGTTCTGTTTCTGCTCTTCTCCCATTTGCTTCAGCAACCTTGTCTGCTTCCAGCGTTCCAGCGACTCCCAGCTTTCTCCTCCAGCGCTCCATTTTCCTATAAGCTCTAACTTCCGTTTATTTTCTTTTGGCCTTCATCGCTCTCCGGTATCCCATCATTCTGTTTAGTGAACCCCTTGTCGATCTTGCTTTATTCTTCCGTCGACTCCCTTAGCAAATCCTTCTGCCTGTGTTTTCCGACTATGGCCAGTTCCTCCCAGCCAGTCGACCCGGCCCCTGTTCCCTGGTATACCACCATGGAGACTAGGTTTGATGTGGGCAACGTGGCACACCTCATCAACGCTTTTGACCTTCCGCCCAACCATGAGATTGTCCTGGCTGGACCGTCCGATCGGCTACACAACCTGCCGATTGACACTATTTATTTCTTTTGAGATCAGTTTGTGGCCGAACTCCGGTTTCCCATCCATCCGTTCATAACCGAAGTTTGTAATTTCTTTCGCATCCCGCTCACCCAGCTCATCCCCAATTCCTTCCTCTTACTGTGTGGTGTAGTCGTGCTGTTCAAAGTGCACAACATCCCACTGACCCCTCGGGTCTTCCACTACTTCTACTACCCCAAACAGTCCGAGCTAGGCACCTACCTATTCCAATCTTGCATCAGCCTAGTCTTCTTCGACAGGATGCCCACCTCCAACAAGCACTGGAAGGAGTTTTTCTTCTATATCAGACTCCCCGAGCGGCCGAGCTTCCAAACCAGGTGGCAGGTCGGGCTTCCCCCTCAACCAGATTTGAAGAAGTACAAGACCCAGCCGGACTACCTTCACGCTACCAACATGCTGGCCGACCTGAATTTCGATATTCACAAATTGCTTCCAGAGGGCATAATGTATATCTTCGGGCTGAGTCCGAGCCGAGTGAAGCTCCTGAGCAGCCTAAGTATAAGATTTCTTTAACCCTCTTCCTTTGAGTCTAACTGATTTTGTTCTTCTTTTGCAGCTGACATCATGATGCGTGCCCGGGCTGCCGGTATAATGAAAGCCAAGCAAGCTGAGATCGAGGCAGTTGCTGCCAAGGAGATGGAGGGCTTGGCTTGGGCCCGGTCGGCTCACAAGAGGGCACGACTAGGGAAAGTACAACTGCGGGTGATGGGACTGCCGAACAGATGCCTAGCGCGGGAGGAGCTACCGTCCCAGGGGTGGTCCAAGAGGTACCCCCACCATCCCCGCTGAGGGCTCGGGGTCCTTGGGTGATGATGTGCCGCTCACCCGCAAGTGGCGCCGTGCAGACGCGCATTCCCGATCTGCCACTTCGGCCATCCAGGCTTCTATATAGGGGGGGGGGGGGGCGTCGCATCTCTGGCTCCCGTAACAGTGGAAGCCACTTCTTCCAATCGGACCCCGTCCGTGGCTGAACTACAAGAGCCAGTCCCCATACAGCCCCTCACCTCCCTTCCTCTGGTTAAGCGGAGGATAACCCGAATCGCCATCCTTCCAGTCCTTCCTGGCCAGGCGTCTGGCCCTTCTGCTTCTGCCCAATCAGCGCCGGGCGGGAGACGATCCATTACCGCCACCCTTCGCCTGCCGACCGAGGATCTTCTTGACCAGGTGACCAGTCCATCTCTCCACAGCATCAAGTATACATCAGAGGTCGGCTCGCCTGCATCTGGGAAGAGGCGAGGGCACAAGCGGCCAAGAAACCTCGTGGCGCGCTGGCCAACAACAATCTGGAGATGTCCACAGGGGTTAGTACTTCTAGTTAATCTCGTCATAAATTATTTTCGATCGACACTAATGTTTGTTTGCAGTACTGGGTGGAGAACATCACCATGTGCCAGTGGATGGCACAGGTGGAGGATGAGCTGAAGAGGCTCAAAATCTCCGGGGAGGCCTCTTCTTCTTAGGGACCGTCGATCGACCGTTTGAAGGCTGAGCTGGAAAGGGCTCAACAGCTCCTCCCCGAGGAGTAGCAGAAGTCAGCCGAGAAGGCTAACAGACTGAGCCAGATCGAGGCTCAATTGAAGACTTACGAACGAAAACTTGATCTGGCTTCTACTAGGAAGCGGCACGCCATCACTGATCTGGAAGAGAAGAACAAGGAAGCCCGACAATTGGCCGAAGATCTGAAGCAAGCCAAGGACTCTTTATCGGCTGAGTGGGAGATCCATTCAGAAAAGGAGGTTGAACTTCAAGGCCAAGTTAAGCGCCTTAAAGAGGAATTGGGGGCTTCACACGCCGCTCTGAAGACCTACCAGGAGGCTGAGCTGAGCCGTTTCGCTGCAATGAAACATCAATACCTCCGCTCGGAGCCCTTTTTACAGAAGGCGACCAAACGGATCGTCTACTCATTTGAGTTGGCCATCGACGCCACGCTCGTCCAGCTGAAAGTGAACGACCACCTACCTGAAGCTTTCTCCGACAGCGATGTCGACCGGGTCCAATTTTTAGAGGGTATTCCCGACGAGGCCTTCGAATGCATCGAGTGAGTGGGGCCAGTAGAGTGTTTTTTGGAAGCTTTAATTGTATTCCAGTCGTTCGGCAGTGTTCTATCAATGAAAACTTTTAGCAACTTTATCATATGATGTTTGTTTGCTAAGTATTTGGCTGCACAATTTCGATCGGCTGTGGCGCCCATACTAATACTTGCTTAGGATCGTGCCTCTAGGGTTTAGAGTCGTCGCTTGACTTCAGTTTTAGTGTTCACGTTAGGGATTTTCCAAGGCCGGGATTTAACGTGGTCGCTCGACGGTCTTCAGAAGGATGTTATAGTCACCGTTCGACTCTAGGGTTTAACGTCGCCGCTCGACAGTCTTCCGAGAGAGGTATTAATAGTCGCCGCGTCGACTCTAGGGTTTAACATCGTCGCTCGACGATCTTCCAAGCGGGATATTTATAGTCACCGCGTCGACTTTAGGGTTTAACATCGCCGTTCGACGATCTTCCGAGCGGGGTATTTATAGTCATCGCGTCGACTCTAGGGTTTAACGTCGCCGCTCAACGATTTTCTGAGCGGGGTATTTATAGTCGCCGCTTCGACTCTAGGGTTTAACGTTGCCGCTTGACGGTCTTCCGAGGGGGTATTTATAGTCACTGCATCGACTCTAGGGTTTAACGTCACCGCTCGACGGTCTTCCGAGGGGGTATTTATAGTCACCGCGTCGACTCTAGGGTTTAACGTTGCCGCTCGACGGTCTTCCGAGCGGGCTATGTATAGTCTCCACTTCGACTCTAGGGTTTAACGTCGCCGCTCGACGATCTTCCGAGGGGGTATTTATAGTCGCCGCGTCGACTCTAGGGTTTAACGTCGCCGCTCGACGGTCTTCCGAGCGGGGTATTTATAGTTGCCACGTTGACTTTAGGGTCTAACGTCGCCGCTCGATGGTCTTCCGAGCGGGGTATTTATAGTCGGCGCTTCGACTCTAGGGTTTAACGTAGCCTCTCGACGGTCTTCCGAGCGAGGTATTTATAGTCGCCACGTCGACTTTAGGGTTTAACGTCACCACTCGACGGTCTTCCGAGCTGGGTATTTATAGTCGCCGCTTCGACTCTAGGGTTTAACGTCGCCGCTGGACGGTCTTCCGAGCGGGGTATTTATAGTCGCCACGTTGACTTTAGGGTTTAACATCGCCACTCGATGATCTTCCGAGCGGGGTATTTATAGTCGTCGCTTCGACTCTAGGGTTTTATGTCACCGCTCGACAGTCTTCCGAGCGGGGTATTTATAGTCGCTGCTTCGACTCTAGGGTTTAACGTCGCCGCTCGACGGTCTTCCTAACAGGGTATTTATGGTCTCCGCGCCGACTCTAGGGTATAACGTCGTCGCTCGACGGTCTTCTGAGCGGGATATTTATAGTCGCCGTGTCGACTCTAGGGTTTAACGTCGCCGCTCGACGGTCTTCCGAGCGGGGTATTTATAGTCGCCGCTCGACGGTCTTCTGAGCGGGGTATTTATAGTCACTGCATCAACTCTAGGGTTTAACGTCGCCGCTCGACGGTCTTCCGAGTGGGGTATTTATAATCGCCGCTTCGACTCTAGGGTTTAACGTAGTCGCTCGATGGTCTTCGACGTGGGCTAGCCACCCGGTAATGGCTTCGTGGATTCTTGGTTTTGGTTTAATCTTGTAGTCGAAGGATGCATAAAAATTGAGTATTACATGGTAGCTACATCAGCGCACCATTCATCCAGCTCGGTACGGCTGGAGGTGGTTTGCACTCCATGGTCTCTCTAATTAATCTTCTCCTTCCTCATCCTCTAGGTAATAAGCGCCTGATCATAGCTTTTCCACGACCTTGAAGGGTCCTGCCCAAGGAGCCTCTAGCATGGTGACATCTCCGACCGACTTCACCTTCTTCCATACGAAGTCATCAACCTGAATAGATCTAGGTATTACCCGCCTATTGTAGTTTTGGCGCATTCTCTGTCGGTAGGCTGTTAGCCGAACGGCTGCTTTAGCGTACGCCTCGTCCACCAGATCCAGCTCCAGAAGTCTTCGCTCAGCATTGTCCTCGTTATACTGCTGCACCCGGTCGAACTCGACTCCAACTTCAACAGGAACGGCTGCTTCGCCTCCATAGACCAAGTGGAACGGTGTCACTCCCGTCCCTTCCTTTGGAGTCGTGCGGATTGTCCATAGCACGCCTGACAACTCATCTGCTGTTACGCTTCTGCAAGTGCATGGATTTATCGTCAGTGCCCTACTATTTCTCAGCGCCTACACATTAGTACAAATGTGAGAAACACATCCAGTATCTAATACCCATGATGAAGAAATAGATAGATTGACTTCTATAACATATATACCTGAAGTGGAAGTCTCACTTCTCTTCTTTTTAAGATCTTCCAGGTACACTTTGCAGTTCCTCTTCCAGTGCCCGGTCTGACCGCAGTGGAAGCAGGTAGCATCCTTGGCAACCCCTCTTTTGGTTTTCAGTGCCTTGCCTTTGCCCTTGGCTTGGGACTTTTCCTTACCTTTGGGCTTTCCCTTGCCCTTGTGCTTTTGTACCATTAGAATGGAATTGGGCTTAACCTTCTTAAGGTTGAGCTCAACAATTCTTAACATGCTAAGTAGCTCGGGCAATGTCTTGTCAATTTCGTTCATGTTATAATTTAGAACGAATTGACTATAGCTATCTGGCAAGGATTGCAAGATCAGGTCAGTGGTCAGCTCTTGGCCAAGTGGGAATCTCAACCTCTGTAGGTTTTCTATGTACCAAATCATTTTGAGTACATATGGACCTACGGGAGTCCCATCTTGCATCTTGCACTGAAACAGTGTCTTAGAGATCTCGAATCTCTCATGCCTCGCTTGTCCTTGATATAGTTGATGAAGATGTTCAACCATATCATAAGTGCCCATCAACTCGTGTTGCTTCTGAAGTTCAGAGTTCATGGTCGTGAGCATAAGACATGACACATCTAATGCGTCACCTTGATGCTTCTTGTAAGCATCTCTATCAGCTCGCGTGGCAGTGGCGGGAGGTGCCTCGGGAATGGGCTGCTCCAGGACGTACAGTTTTCTTTTCTGTGTGAGAACTATTCTCAGGTTCCTGTACCAGTCCAGGAAGTTAGCTCCATTGAGCTTGTCCTTATCGAGGACAGAACGCAGGGAGAAGGAGTTCGTGTTTGACGACATGGTAATTTCAACAGAAAAATGTAGAAAAATAAATATCATATTCCAATTAATCATCTAATTAGGGCTTTAATTAAATGATGCTCCCACTGAATTATAGAACTTTTATAGAATCAAGTCATGGTCGTGGTCAAACCACACTTACTAGATTCTAACTAGCTATAATTCGTGCGGGACAAGATCTACATCATACTACGCCTTGAGTTAGCTTTGACTAAATCACCCAAGACTTAGTATGATCGGTAGGTAACTAATTACCAATTACATCTCTATGCAACTCTTGTTTATAAGATCAAGATCCGCATGTATATTAAAACTTGAGTTAGCTTTGGCTAAATCGCCCAAGAGTTAATATAAATGTGATTTTGACCTATCTACCAACCATTGAAAAATGCCTATAGTTAAACTCGATCCAATTGAGTTAACTAGTTCCTCAATCTAATTGAGTTGTACTCACCCATGCATTGATAGGCAGGACTAAGATTGTCCCTCCGCACTCTACCAAGATAATATGTGTTGCTCTGCTTTGGCAGATTCAACAACAACATGTGATCGAGGTAGTGATGGGTATCACGACATGGTAGGCATTTCGAGTTAACGCGATTGAGATTTAATCTAATCGACGATGTGTATCATATACTCGATTTAGATCTAATCTAATCGTGGAGGTGCATCATGTACGCGATTTAGATCTAATCTAATCATTAAGGCACTAATTAATTACTAATCTAGCATGCATCACATACACACACACAAGCAATTAATTAAATTTTGTGATTAGTGATGGCCCTACTATGATCTTCTCAAGCCAATGAGAAGATCGGTTGGTCAACCTAGGGTCAATAGCTTCCTCAAGCTCCTCCCTTTGACCGTCATGTGTTGCTCGCACCCTCCTCATAACTCTGTCTCGAGTGGACCTTCCACCGCTCCAATTTTCTACATTACAAAAGGTGAAACTCGAGTTACATTCGAGTCTAAAAACTATTTTACAACAAGAATATAAATAGAAGGGCACAATGCGCAGGTCGCGAATCAAGTACAACAAGCACAAACATACAAAATGGCGCGCAGGTCATATTATTAATTACAACACATATTTCCAATCAAATTGGGTTCTTTGGGTCATGACCATCACAAAATGATACATAATTCTAAATTATGTGTTTTTCATAAATTTCTGTAATTTTTCTAATATTTTTACGATTTTATGAGTCGCAACTTCCTATGGACCTACGGGAGTCCCATCATTTTGAGTACATATGGACCTACGGGAGTCCCATCTTGCATCTTGCACTAAAACAGTGTCTTAGAGATCTCGAATCTCTCATGCCTCGCTTGTCCATGATATAGTTGATGAAGATGTTCAACCATATCATAAGCGCCCATCAACTCGTGTTGCTTCTGAAGTTCAGAGTTCATGGTCGCGAGCATAAGACATGACACATCTAATGCGTCACCTTGATGCTTCTTGTAAGCATCTCTATCAGCTCGCGTGGCAGTGGCGGGAGGTGCCTCGGGAATGGGCTGCTCCAGGACGTACAGTTTTCTTTTCTGAGTGAGAACTATTCTCAGGTTCCTGTACCAGTCCAGGAAGTTAGCTCCATTGAGCTTGTCCTTATCGAGGACAGAACGCAGGGAGAGGAGTTCGTATTTGACGACATGGTAATCTATAACAGAAAAATGTAGAAAAATAAATATCATATTCCAATTAATCATCTAATTAGGTCTTTAATTAAATGATGCTCCCACTGAATTATAGAACTTTTGTAGAATCAAGTCATGGGCGCGGTCAAACCACACCTACTAGATTCTAACCAACTATAATTCATGCGGGACAAGATCCATATCATACTACGCCCTGAGTTAGCTTTGGCTAAATCGCCCAAGACTTAGTATGATCGGTAGGTAACTAATTACCAATTACATCTCTATGCAACTCTTGTTTATAGGATCAAGATCCGCATATATATTAAAACTTGAGTTAGCTTTGGCTAAATCGCCCAAGAATTAATATAAATATGATTTTGACCTATCTACCAACCATTGGAAAATGTCTATAGTTAAACTTGATCATATTAAGTTAACTAGTTACTCAATCTAATTGAGTTGTACTCACCCATGCGTTGATAGGCGGGACCAAGATTGTCCCTCCGCACCCTACCAAGACAATATGCGTTGCTCTGCTTTGGTAGATTCAGTAACAACATGTGATCGAGGTAGTGATGGGTATCATGGCATGGTAGGTATTTCGAGTTGACGCGATTGAGATCTAATCTAATCGACGATGTGTATCAAGTACGCGATTTAGATCGAATCAATCGTTAAGGCACTAATTAATTACTAATCTAGCATGCATCACATACACACACACAAGCAATTAATTAAATTTTGCGATTAGTCATGGCCCTACTACAATCTTCTCAATCCAATGAGAAGATTGGTTGGTCAACCTAGGGACAATAGCTTCTCCAAGCTCCTCCCTTTGACCGCCATGTGTTGCTCGCACCCTCCTCGTAACTCCTCCTCGAGTGGACCTTCCACCGCCTCATTTTGTACATTACAAAAAGCTGAAACTTAAGTTACATTTGAGTCTAAAACTATTTTACAACAGGAATATAAATAGAAGGGCACGACGCGCAGGTCACGAATCAAGTACAACACGCACAAACACACAAAATGGCGCGCAGGCCATATTATGAATTACAACACATATTTCCAATCAAATTGGGTTCTTTGGGTCATGACCATCACAAAATGATACATAATTCTAAATTATGTGATTTCCATAAATTTCTGTAATTTTTCTAATATTTTTACGATTTTATGAGTCGCAACTTCCCGACAATCCCGATTAGCGATTTTCGGGTGCAATCGCGGAACAAAGCCCCTTGCGAGGTTAGGGGCAGCACCCCTACTTACGATATAACCATCACGAGTGTTCCTAGGCGATCCTACAGCACCTTAATGTTAGAGTGTATACTAAAAGCCTAGTTTTTGGTATAAACATTTATCTAGAAATAAGAATCACATTGGTCAAATGTCTACATTTATGATAAATGTAGTTGTTCAATTAATTTATATTGTAGATAACATGGTGTGTGGTGTCACACACAGAGGATCATGTTATCAGTACCTTATAAATTATAAACAGTAGCTCACGACCATAATGGAAAGGAACAAACCATTGGAAGGTCGTAGTGTAATTAGGTATTAGTTTATCTTAACTATATAATTACACTAGTACACTTAGAGTGTATTGAGTAGGACCATTAGAGGTCGTTTCTTTTATACTGACTTTATAAAGAAACAAAGACCTCAGTTATTATGGAAGTGTGTGCTCTTAATCATAATATAATAACAAGCACATATATTTGATATTTATTTCTTTAATTTATCAATGGGTGAGATTTAGTTCGATGAATCAATAAGCCCAATAAGTTGGGAAATGATATCACTTATAGTGTGTGTTGTTGATTATAGAAGGAAACTGTGTCCTAGTAATCTAGGTTGAGAATGTCCCCAAGAGGAGCTCATAAGGATTGTTATGTTAAACCCTGCAGGTGGACTTAGTCCGACATGACGATGAAGTTGAGTGGTACTACTCTTGGAGCTAGATATTAATTAAGTGAGTTGTCAGTAACTTACTTAATTAGTGGACATTTGTTATCTTAAACACAGGGAGACTAACACACTCATAATAAGAAGGAGCCCAAAATGTAATTTGGGATTGGTGCGGTAGTTCAATAATAGTTCTTTAGTGGAATGAATTATTATTGATGAAATTAAGTTGTGTGTTCGGGGCGAACACGGGATGCTTAATTTCATCGGGAGACCAAAACCAATTCCTCCTCTCGATCCCTATCGTAGCCTCTATATAAAGTCTTATATCCATCTAAGCCCATCTTCTAATTCATGTAGTTGATGTTGCTATCTAAGTAAGCTTCACATTGTTGATGATCCTGTCCGAACCAGAAGTCAACAGACGCTGGGCACGTGGCGCTCCAAGGCTCGCTGATGTAGATCTCCAACTAGTGTCGAGATGCTCCGGCTATCCTGCACAGAAGTCGAGCCGGGAAGGGGATTCCCAGCGACGACCCTCCGACGCTCAAGTCAGGTAAATCACGATGAACAAGGTGGCTCCAGAAGTCTCAGAGTACGTACCAGAATCCTCCTGCCGGTGAAACCTGAGGTTCTTTATATAGAGCGGTGTCAAGTTTGGGCACGCGTACCGAAGTGCATAAGTGTCCTCTGTCCTTTCCTAGGTATGCGGCTGTCAGAAAGCTTACCTGACCCCTATCGCTACAGTCAGAGCATGCCCTCGATGGGACAGCAGAATCCCCTGTCACAAGATTTGGAGCATGGCACACACGTGAAACCTACAGGGTGTCAAAGAAAGAAATCCTCTGGCCTTTTCCTTTGCTCCAAACTTGTAGTCCGAGCGGACGGATACCTAAACATCCGACCGGACATCCGCAATGGTTTACTTGTGCTTTGTGGAGACTAACAGGGGTGCTTTATGACTGCGGTCGGTCAAAAGGTCAACTCGGTCCATGACCTTTTTAACTGAGCGTCAGAACCCCGATTTGACAGGGTGCCTCCCAACTATAAGTGCGAGCCGGCCGGACCCCTCCAGGTACTCGATTCCATCGACCGGCCGACAGTCCAATCGGACCGGCCGTCTACGGCCGTCCGTCCGGTCGGACCACACTTCCGGTGACTTCCACTTGGCGTTGACTTTGCAAGAAGGGGGGGCCCACTCTTACTACCGGATCACTTGCCTTCCCTTCAAGTCTAGTCGAAGGAGGCGCATAGTCCGACTGACTGGACTGTGAGTCTAGCCGAACGGCTCCTCCATGCTAATACTCTCCGCCCGGTCAACGGCAGAGATATCCTTGAATGAATCAATGATGGCTTTCGCCGGATCTCCTTGCGTTCTGCGCCAATCTTCGACATCAATGTCGATCATACCTTCATTAAATGCTCCGAATGATTGACTGCCACGTGGAGCAATGCCATCAGAGTACGGAGGCGGTTGCATGATATTTTGATGTGACCGAAGCAATTCGAAATAAACGGCTAGATGTATGCATTGATTCCCGTGACCTGGATCCGACGGTGGAGGCCGCCCGGCCCTCACCCTATAAATTCTTCATTTCCTCCTCACCTTCACACGCCTCCGTCACCTCTACTGTTGCTTTCTGCGCTCTGGAGCTCCGGCGATCTCGCTTCTGCCCTTTGACGCTATCCGGCGCCTTTCTTCGATCCCTCTTCCCCCAGTAAGGTTTTAGATCTCTCCTTTTTCCTTTCCGACATCTAATTCGCACTTCTGCTCTAGTTTTTGAAACTCCATTTCCTCGTCTTTGAAACTTCCTTTTTGATTTCTTCTGTCCCGATCATGGCCAGTTCTTCTCATCCCGAAGAACAATCTTTAGGCCCATGGTAAACTACCATCGATCTCGCTTTCAACAACGGATTTTGATATTTTGGTGACAATTTCAAATCCCCGAGGATATCGGGTTCGCCAGCTGGTCCCGGCCTCCACGCACTTCGCGGTTTACGTGTCTTCGCGACCAATTCCATCGCCGGTCATGCGGTTCCCGTACATCCTTTTATAGTAGACGTCTGTAACTATTTTAGCGTGCCGCTAGTACCAAATACCTTTCGCTCCTTTGCGGCGTTGTCGCTTTGTTTAAGATTCACAACATCCCTCTCCGACCGGACTTTTACTTCTATTATCCTAAGCAAGCCGAGCCGGGCACCTTTATGTCAAGCCCGGTCTGGTCTTCTTCAATAAACTACCCACTTCCAACAAACATTGGAAGGACTATTATTTCTACCTCCGCATGCCCAGCCACCAAACTTTCCGACCCAGTGGCAAGTGTCTACCCCTCCCGAACTGAAGAAATTCAAGACCCGACCGGATTATCTTCACGCCGCAAATGTACTAGCCGGTCTACGGCTTGACATCAACAAGCTTCTTCACGAGGGAGTGATGTACATTTTTGGGCTGAGTCCTATACGGACCCCACTTCCGACCGGCTTAGAACTTTGCTTTGGCACTTGCTTTAATTGCTAACTGATTTCTTTTTCTCTTCCTGCAGCTGACATCGTCATGGACTCGGTGATGGCCGGCGTTCTAAAGAGAAAGGCAGCGGCGCTGGAGGCCGTGGCAGCCAAAGAAATGAAGGCGCTGGGTATTCAGCCGGTCGGTTCTCACGAAGGAGAAAGCGGCACCCAGGCTGAATCGGCCGCTCAGGCCTCTCAACAGCAGGTGGACAGTGGAGCTACCCCCTCCAGGGAACCAACGGCCCCCGAGGAAGGGTCCGTTCGGGAGGAGGATCAGCCACTGCAAAAGAGACGCCGAGTGGAGACCCCGCTACCCTCAGCTACCTCCGCGGTCCAACCCTCTGACCGGGCCGCCTCGACTGCGAAAGGGAAGGCGCCTGTGCCCGAGACCATTTCTTCCGACCGGACGCCTTCTGACTGGGACGAGCTGACTACTCCGGTCGAGGCCACTCCGGTCGAGGCCACTCCGGTCGAGGCCACTCTCCCCCCTGCTCGCCGTTCAGTCCAACGTTCGACCATCCATTCGCGATCTTCTCGCCATGGTCCGCGATCCTCGGTCATGGTCAAGACAAGACGGCTACTCTTCATCTCCCATCAAGAGTTCGACCGGACAACCGTGCCCGAGCACACTATTACTTTGAAAGGGCCCTCGCCGAGATGTGGGCCGACGCTCGCGCGTAGCACTGATCCCTCTCCGAACTTAGCCAATACCACATGCAAGCGGCTACGGGTAAGTTCTTCGTTGTTTTTTGTTTTGCCTAAAATATTTCCGCTCGGCTTCTAACAACTGCGCCTTCTCGTTTCAGGTGGGTGGAAGAGATAGCAGTTTCCAGCCGTCTGGCTATGGCGGACGAGGAGATAAGGCAACTGCGGGCAGCAGGTGGTCCGAGCGGCTCCCAAGGACCCTCCTACTCCGAACTGCAAAAAGAGTCAAGAAAGCTCAAACTCTGCTGAATAGCTGACCAGGCCCACGCCCTGGCCGAGTCCGAGCGACAGGTCAAGTCGCTTGACACAAAGATAACTCTGGCCACCACTCGGAAGAACACAGCCATCTCCGATCTGGAGAAGAAAAACGTGGAGGCCCGGGGCCTGGAGTCGAAGATAAAAGAGCTGACGGAGCAGCTCGATCGGGAGAAGGCAGGCCGCTCGGCTGATGCGGAGAAGATCGAACGTCTGAATGAGGCCCTCACAAGCTCCTAGGCAACCTTCAAAGAATACCAGGATGTCGAGCCGAGCCGAGTCGCCGCTCTCCGACAAAGCCACATCCGATCGCCCGAGTTCTCGGAGAAAATTTGCGAGCGGATGTACTCGGCTTTCGACTTGGCAATTACGGCTACTATGACCTATCTGAAGTCGAAGGGCCTTCTCCCGGAGTCCACCAATATTCCGGGCGGCGATCAGGTGGAGCTTCTGAGCAACATTCCGAGGGACCTCTACGACTACATCGAGTAATTCTTGTAATTTAGCCGCTTGGCTGATCATGAACCCTTTTGTATTTAGGCCACTCGGCCTAAGGTTTTAATTTTAATGAAATGCTTTCCTTTAGTGTATTTTATCTTCTTGCACTGTCCCCTTGCTAACACTTGTGCTGTCCGCTCATCTCCTGTCACATCACACCTTTGGAGAATCGCTGGAGTATTTTCTCCAGCTCTTCCGTTCGGCCGCACATAATTCTGTGTTGCTACCAAGAATCGCTGGTTATGAGACGATCCGAACCTCTCGATGTTCAACCTCGGAGCTCGACGGTTGGCCTGCTCGGATTATTTATAGACGCCGACTCGTCTCTCGATTTTTAACGACGGAGCTCGTCGGTTAGTCCGCCCGGACTATTTATAGACGCCGACTTGTCTCTTGATCTTTAACGACGGTGCTCGTCGGCGCGGATATTTATAGCCGGTCGGCGCGGCTCTCGATCTTTAACGACGGTGCTCGTCGGTCTTCCGCTCGGAGGGTTTATAGACGCCGGCTCGTCTCTTGATCTTTAACGACGGTGCTCGTCGGCCTTCCGCTCGGAGGGTTTATAGACGCCGGCTCGTCTCTTGATCTTTAACGACGGTGCTCGTCGGTCTTCCGCTCGGAGGGTTTATAGACGCCGGCTCGTCTCTTGATCTTTAACGACGGTGCTCGTCGGCCTTCCGCTCGGAGGGTTTATAGACGCCGGCTCGTCTCTTGATCTTTAACGACGGTGCACGTCGGCCTTCCGCTCGGAGGGTTTATAGACGCCGGCTCGTCTCTTGATCTTTAACGACGGTGCTCGTCGGCCTTCCGCTCGGAGGGTTTATAGACGCCGGCTCGTCTCTTGATCTTTAACGACGGTGCTCGTCGGTCTTCCTTCGGAGGGTTTATAGACGCCTCGTCTCTTGATCTTTAACGACGGTGCTCGCCGGTCTTCCGCCGGAGGGTTTATAGACGCCGGCTCGCCTCTTGATCTTTAACGACGGTGCTCGCGGTCTTCCGCTCGGAGGGTTTATAGACGCCGGCCCGCCTCTTGATCTTTAACGACGGTGCTCGCGGCATGGATATTTATAGCCGGTCGCGGCTCTCGATCTTTAACGACGGTGCTCGTCCGTCTTCCGCTCGGAGGGTTTATAGACGGCGGCTCGTCTCTTGATCTTTAACGACGGTGCTCGTCGGCCTTCCGCCCGGAGTTTATAGACGCCGCCTCGTCTCTTGATCTTTAACGACGGTGCACGTCGGCCTTCCGCCGGAGGGTTTATAGACGCCGCCTCCTCTTGATCTTTAACGACGGTGATCGTCGGCTCCGCTTCGAGGGTTTATAGACGCCGGCTCGTCTCTTGATCTTTAACGACGGTGCTCGCCGGTCTTCCGCTCGGAGGGTTTATAGACGCCGCCTCGTCTCTTGATTTTTAACGACGGTGCTCGCCGGTCTTCCGCTCGGAGGGTTTATAGGCGCGGCTCTTGATCTTTAACGACGGTGCTCGTCGGCGCGGATATTTATAGCCGGTCGGCGCGGCTCTCGATCTTTAACGACGGTGCTCGTCGGTCTTCCGCTCGGAGGGTTTATAGACGCCGGCTCATCTCTTGATCTTTAACGACGGTGCTCGTCGGTCTTCCGCTCGGAGGGTTTATAGACGCCGGCTCGTCTCTTGATCTTTAACGACGGTGCTCGTCGGCGCGGATATTTATAGCCGGTCGGCGCGGCTCTCGATCTTTAACGACGGTGCTCGTCGGTCTTCCGCTCGGAGGGTTTATAGACGCCGGCTCGTCTCTTGATCTTTAACGACGGTGCTCGTCGGCGCGGATATTTATAGCCGGTCGGCGCGGCTCTCGATCTTTAACGACGGTGCTCGTCGGTCTTCCGCTCGGAGGGTTTATAGACGCCGGCTCGGCTCTTGATCTTTAACGACGGTGCTCGTCGGCGCGGATATTTATAGCCGGTCGGCGCGGCTCTACGGTTTAACGTCTGGGCTAGACGGCCGTCAAGGCTAATTTTGACACTTCCGTTCGGCGTAGCTCTTTGCCTTTCCCCCAGCTTGGATAATGCCTTCCTGGCCGCACGGCTCAGGATCTACTTCATCGAGTATTTTGGCTCGGATAATATACCTCCGTCCGAATGGCACGGGGCCTTCGATCTTCGAGCGTTTGGCTCGACCCATTTACCTCCGGCCCAACGGCGCGGGGCCTTCGTGCTTCGAGCGTTTCGCTCGACCAATTTACTTCCGGCCAAACGGCACGGGTTATTTGCTTACAAGTCTTAACCACATAAACCTCCCGGCCGATCGGCTCAGGGGCCTTCGCGCTACGATGATAATGCCTTATATTCGCTCCTTTGACTTTTCATCTCTGCATTTCAAGTATTTAGTCGAAAAATGAAATACACAGGGTGATTTACAGTGATACACCTTTCACCCCGCCCGGTAAGGCTGGAGGTGGTTCGCGCTCCACGTGCCGTCCGTCCTCGTCCTCCAGATAATACGCGCCCGAGCGGAGCTTTTCGATGATTTTGAAAGGGCCTGCCCATGGCGCTTCAAGCTTGCCGACGTCGCCGACCGGCTTGACTTTCTTCCAGACAAGATCGCCGACTTGGAACGATCTGGGAATTACGCGCTGGTTGTAGTTTTGCTTCATCCGCTGACGGTACGCCATCAGCCGAACGGACGCCTTTGCCCTCTCCTCTTCTACCAAGTCCAGCTCCATGTTTCTTCGTTCGGTGTTGTCATCATCATAGTTCTGGATCCTGGCTGACTCAACGCCGACTTCGACCGGTATGACAGCCTCACCGCCATATACCAAATGGAACGGTGTGACTCCCGTCCCTTCTTTTGGCGTCGTTCGGATAGCCCACAAGACGCTCGGCACTTCATACGAAGAATTTCCCGGTTGGCGACTTCAGCTTGACCGTTGCTCTGAGGATAGGCCACGGACGTGAAATGTTGCTCAATGCCGTAGCTTTGGCACCAATCCTCCAACATCTTCCCTGTGAACTGCCGCCCGTTGTCGGACACCAGTCGGCGAGGGATGCCGAACCGACAAATGATGTGCTGCCAGATGAATTTTTTAACCATTTGCTCAGTGATCTTTGCCAGCGGCTCGGCCTCCACCCACTTGGAGAAATAGTCTACCGCCACTAGTAAAAATCGGAAATGGACCCACAATATCCATTACACACTAATCGAACGGACATGAGATGGTTGATGCCTTCATCTCCTCTGCCGGTCGGTGGGAGAAGTTGTGATACTTCTGGCATGAATGGCATGTAGATACTGTCCGAGCGGCATCTGCTTGTAAAGTTGGCCAAAAGTATCCGGCCAAGAGGATCTTCTTGGCTAACGAGCGTCCGCCCGGATGACCTCCACATGATCCTTGATGTACTTCCTGGAGGATGTAGGCTAAGTCCTCCGAGCTTACACATTTTAGCAGAGGGCGCGAGAAAGCTTTCTTGTAAAGCTGATCTCCGATGAGTGTAAACCGACCGGCTCTTCTTCTGAGGAGCCGGGCTGCATGTCGATCGGATGCAAGGCCTCACATTTCCAAGTGACTGGAGGACATCCCAGAAGTCAACAGACGCTGGGCACGTGGCGCTCCAAGGCTCGCTGATGTAGATCTCCAACTAGTGTCGAGATGCTCCGGCTATCCTGCACAGAAGTCGAGCCGGGAAGGGGATTCCCAGCGACGACCCTCCGACGCTCAAGTCAGGTAAATCACGATGAACAAGGTGGCTCCAGAAGTCTCAGAGTACGTACCAGAATCCTCCTGCCGGTGAAACCTGAGGTTCTTTATATAGAGCGGTGTCAAGTTTGGGCACGCGTACCGAAGTGCATAAGTGTCCTCTGTCCTTTCCTAGGTATGCGGCTGTCAGAAAGCTTACCTGACCCCTATCGCTACAGTCAGAGCATGCCCTCGATGGGACAGTAGAATCCCCTGTCACAAGATTTGGAGCATGGCACACACGTGAAACCTACAGGGTGTCAAAGAAAGAAATCCTCTGGCCTTTTCCTTTGCTCCAAACTTGTAGTCCGAGCGGACGGATACCTAAACATCCGACCGGACATCCGCAATGGTTTACTTGTGCTTTGTGGAGACTAACAGGGGTGCTTTATGACTGCGGTCGGTCAAAAGGTCAACTCGGTCCATGACCTTTTTAACTGAGCGTCAGAACCCCGATTTGACAGGGTGCCTCCCAACTATAAGTGCGAGCCGGCCGGACCCCTCCAGGTACTCGATTCCATCGACCGGCCGACAGTCCAATCAGACCGGCCGTCTACGGCCGTCCGTCCGGTCGGACCACACTCTCCTCTGGGTGGGCGGCTGTTCCGGTGACTTCCACTTGGCGTTGACTTTGCAAGAAGGGGGGGCCCACTCTTACTACCGGATCAGTTGAAATCAACGTGAACAGAACATCAACTTATGTTGGTGTCGCTTATCAACATGAGAAGCAATTCACGTTTTATGCTTGGCAATTAAGTCAACATGAGTTGCTTAAAATGTGAGAAAGCTTTGTTCACGGTTTTGCTTGGTTTTGCTTGGCAATTAAGTCAACAAACGTGATAAAGTTCTGTTCACGTTTTTTGCTTGGTTTTGCTTGCAAATATAAATCAATGCTGATGTGTCAACATGGAATTAAGAGGAGAATAAGTTTTAATTAAAATCTTTCTTATCGTGGAGATATATTTTTAAAAAAGGAAGATTTCCTTATTTATAAATCATCCACAAGTTTAAAGAGAGATTTTAATTTATAAAATTCCTTTTTATAACCCATCATGAAGGGACAAAATTATTGGAAATTTTTTTTATAAATTTCCGGAAGCAAATAAGGAAGTTTTAATTTGTGTTTAAAATTTTTATTTGCTTGGAGATTTTAATGTGGCCGGCCATTACAAATTGAAAAGAAAAATTATTTTTAATTAAATAAATTTTCCTTTTCAATGGCAAAAGAATTAAGGAAGTTTTTATTAAATTTTCCTTATTTGCCAAGACAAAGGATTATAAAAGAGGGGGTAGAGAAGGTTTCATGGTGAACAACCTCTATTATTTCTCTCCCTCTTTTCCTTGGTGTTGTGGCCGGCCAACCTCTCTTCCTCTCTTCCTCTTGGTGGTGGCCGAACCTTCTCTATTGCCTTGGAGCTCTTGTGGTGGCCGGATACTACTTGGAGAAGAAGAAGAAGAAGGAGAGAAAGATTGTATCCCTTGGAGCTTGGTTGGTGTTTTGTTCTTCGTCCTTGGTGAAGCTTCTTTGTGTTGGTCGAACCTAGCTAGGAGGAGAAGAAGGTGCTTGGTGGTTTCTCATCTCGGAAGATCATTGCCCACACAACGTCCGAGGTTAGAAGAGGAATACGGTAGAAGATCAAGAGGTCTTTCTAGAAGGTATAACTAGTAATTTTTCTTTCCGCATCATGCTAGTTATTTATGGAAATAATACCAAATACAAGAGGCTTACGATTCTAGTATTTCGAATATGTTTTTCGAAGTTGTGTTCTTTTATTTTATTTTTCCTTGTGATTTGATTGTTCTTTTCGGTTAACCTAAAGTTATTTTAGGAAATTAAATATTAGATTTCTATAAAAAGTTTTGTCTAGTCGATGGTGGTTGCTCCCATATCCAAGAAGGTCATGTGCCTCGCCACGTCAGTACTGGGAACCAATTATGGAAATTAATATTTAATGGAATTAATAACTTAAGGTGATTTGGGTCGAACGTGTTAAGTTCCGCAGGAGATCCAAGTCAAAACCTAAAAGAACAAATAGATTAAGTTTTGGATCAAACGTGTTAAGTTCCGCAGGCGATCCAAAATTTAATTTAAAAGAACACATGGTAGCTAGGAAAAGGTTCAGACCTTTGTACAAAATTTTTGTACAGTGGAACCTCTAGGTTTTCTGAGTAGCAACCAACAATTGGTATCAGAGCTAGAGTTTTGCCTCTGTGTATTTGGTATTAGTTTAATTATGCACATGTCATACATAATTTAGGCAGGATAATAGTAGGATGTGCTAACTTTGTGATGCAGGATTCAACTATTATGGCTTTTAGTTATTATGTGTGTGATTGGACCCTTGGACATGTCTAAGGGCATTTATATGTGTGTGCATGATTGTATTATAAAATACAGCAGGAGCTGTATTTAGTTTTATTAGGATTTTATTTTTGATCTAGATACATGTACATTCCTTTTATGGAATATAGGATCAAAAATGTAAAATTCTATTTATGTCGCGGATCGAATCTTGCAAAGCGTGGAACCTTCTAAGGACCAGAGGCGCAGCGGAACTAGGAGCAAGATGGATGCGACAGCTAGACCCGGTGGCGGTGGCCAAATATGGCAGTAGCTTGGGATGACAACACACGGAGGACAACTAGAGATAAAAGCCATAATAGTTGAAAATTAGATTTTCTATTTATTGCTTTTATATTGTGTTGTGTGTGCATGTTGGTTTACATATTTAGTAGGCTAGCATAGTTAAAATTCCTCATTTATAAATAACTAAGTGGGAGAGGGATTTTTAAGTAAATCTCATGGTCTCCATTACTGGTTTGTAAGTGATGCAAACAAGCTTGCGCGTTGGCTCTGAGTGCCTTCCTCCATAACGGATGAGCTTGTTTGTGGATCACTAGAACAGACTTCCATTTTTGGATGACTATAGGAAGTTAATTAAGAGCGTGTGATCTTCCCCAACGGAAGGGGCATAATCTTATTAATGGACTTAGTGTCAAGTAATGGTATACACTTAGACACATTTAATATTATCCTCCCCAATGGAGTCACTACTATCACTTGTGTGACCAAAGGGAAACCAACTATTGATTTGTCATAAAACTAGATTGGCAATATAATAAAATTAATAAATCCCTCTTACAAATGTTTGAATTTGTATACGTCCACACTAACGTGGCATACAAGATTCATGGTGTTTGAGGTAATTTTATTTGTCAAAAGTTATATTGACAAGATAGTCAATGGGTAAAGCCCTCCTCTTAAAAATGATGAATTTGTATACGTCCACACTAACGTGGCATGCAAAATTCACGGTGTTTGAGGTGTTGATGAATTTAAATAATATTGTTTGAGGAATCAATGTTATTTTAAATTCAAAGAGTTTTGACCAAATATTTGATCAAAGATAGATCAACTATTAATTTTATTCGTCATAAAGTAAAGTTGACGAGATAATAAAATTAATGAATAAAATCTCCTCTTCGATTTTGTATACACAAAATTCATGAAGATTTTGAGTTGATCTTGACCAAATATTTTTATGATTCTTAGGATGTTTGTCAATCCCTAGTAGTCATACTATAGAAAAAGACTTAGTAGTCCCAATTGTAATGATTGGAAATAGGACTTGGATATTAAGGTAGACTGTCTTCTTAGAACTAAGAACAATTTAGGTGTATTTAATTCATTAGTTGAAACATGTCTAGTGGTGTTATCTACCAGAACCTGGAGTGTAGATACAAGATGCCATTAATCATGTCTGCAATTCATTGCAGGGTTCCAGGAAACCCGACAACTAAATGAAAGGTAAATCACCGTCCACATGGGCACTACTGTAAAAGTGGTGGCTGTTGTAGTGGGAGATGTTTATCCTTTGATAAGAATAAAATATGGATTTTAAGTAATTGTCTTTACGTACCAAGTTTAGAAAGAACCTGATTTCAGTTTCTAAACTATTATAGATATTGTGTCTATTTTGATAACAAAGTTGTTATCAAGAAAAATAGGGAAGTTATCTATTCTGGTATGATGGTTGACAATTTATAATCCAATAACTCCCACGATGCAACAAATGGAAATGAGTAACACATCTTCTAATTTTAAGAGAAAGCAACCTTCAGAAATGAACCAATTATATCTTTGGCATCTAAAGCTATGTTATACTTGAGTAGGATTCATTGGTAGCTGATAAACTTTTGGGTTTATTGGTAGTGGAAATCTTTCCAACCTGCGAGTCTTACTTGGAAGGAAAATAACCAAGAAGCTTTTAAGTCCAAGGGGTATGGAGTCAAAGATATGTTGAAATCGGTTCATTCTGATTTGTGTGATCCTATGACTATCCAGACAAGAGGTAGTATTGAATATTTTGTCTATTTTATAGACAACTATTCAAGATACAAATAAATTTACTTAATGTACCGCAAGACTAAGTACTTTGATTAGTTCAAAGAGTACAAGGTTGATGCGGAGAAATGTTAAAGTAAAAAGTCACTATGGAAGATCGTAGTGGCAAGTACCTCTTGAGAGATTTTAGGAGTCACTTATCAGAAGTTGGATTTCAATCCCAACTAACTGCATCTGGTACACCCCAACAGAATGGTGTAGTAGAAAGAAGGTAAAGGACTCTTATGAAATAATTAGATAGATGATGAGTTATTCAGAAAATTACCAAATTTGTTTTAAGGATAAACTCTGAAAATGAAAGTGAACATAGTACCTTTCAAGTTAGAACTCTCTACTCATATAGAATTGCTGAATAGGTGAAAACCTATTTTGAAGCATATTCGGATTCGGGTAATCCAGCACATATGTTAAAGAGAGACAATGATAAGTTGGATAGGAGTTCACTTGTTTATAAGTTATCCTAGATAAACAAAAGTAGGTTTATAGTCTTAAAAATCAGAAGGTTATTGTTAGCATTAATGACTGATTTTTAGAAAAGAACTATATAATGAACCACGTGCTCATAAGTAAATTTGTTCTTAAGGAAATAATAAAGGACATGTCTAACCTAGTACCAACTGTATAAGATGAGATACCACAAGAAAACTGCAACACGTATCACAAATGATACACAATTGCAGAAAGTGTCTTATCGTAGTGGGAGGGTTGTTAGGCAACCTAAATAGGATCATGTTTTGGGAGAGTTTTTGGATTCGATCCCTGGAGGACATGAACCTGATCTCCGGTCATATGATGAAGTACTCCAAGATAAAGATGCAAGTATCTTGGCAAAGAGTAATGAATAACAGAATTAGAATATATGTATTCTAATAAAATCTGGAAGCTTGTAGAATCACCAAATGGTGTAAAAGCCGTTGGGTGTAAAAAGGTCTATAATAGGAAAAGAGGGATAGACAGGAAGGTAGAAACTTTCAAAGCAAGGCTAGATGAAAAAGGAAACTTTTTCACTGGTAGTCATGCTTAAGTCTATCCGGATTCTTTTATCTATTTGGTAAGTGGATGTCAAGACAACATTCCTTAATGGAAGTCTTGAAGAAAGCATCCATATAAAGCAACCAGAAGGGTTCATTGCAAAGGGCTAAGAGCATCTTGTGTGCAAGCTCAATCAGTCTATGAATTGATACAAAGCTTCAAGGTCTTGGAACATCCAATTTATCAAAGTAATCCAGACCTATGGATTTATTGAGTAAACGGATAAGTCTTGTGTATACAAAAGATGTGATGGAAACGTGGTGGTATTTCTTGTACTATACGTAGATAACATTTTTGGTAGTTGGAAACAATATCAAAATGTTGTCAGAAGTAAGGGTATGGTTGTCCAAATAATTCGATATAAAGGACTTGGGAGAATGTATATATTTTTGAGATCAAAGTAATAAGGGATCGCAAGAAAAAATATATTTTACTTATCCCAAGCTTGATACATCGGAAAAATCCTTGCTCATTTTAAGCATGCAAAACTCCTAGAAAGGTTTCTTACTTTTTAAGCATGGAGTGTCTTTATCTAAAGAGATGTCTCTGATGACATCAAAGGAGATTGAGGACATGTAGGCAGTTCTTTATGCTTCGGCAGTTAGACAACCTAATGTATGCTATGCACGAGATCAGAAATCTGTTTTGCTAAGGGCATAGTTAGCAGATATCAAAGTAACCCTAGACAAGGACATTGGACTGCAGTAAAGCATATATTAAAGTACCTTAGAAGCACTAAAGATTATATGCTAGCTTACAAGGCAGTTAATTTGGTTCCTATGGGTTGTACAGATTTTGACCTCCAATCGGATAGGGACAATAATAAGTCAACCTCGGGGTTTTGTGTTTATTTTAGGAGGTAAAGTCATAATTATGGAAGAGTGATAAGCATAGGTGTTTTTCTGAACTCCACCATAGAAGCTTAGTATATGGCAAGCCTCTGAGGCAGCCATAAAAGCTGAATGACTCAATAACCTCAAGATAGACTTAGATATGATTTTTGGTTTGTCCAAAGATTATTACAATTTATTGTAATAATATTGGTGCAGTAGCAAACTCGAAGAAACCATAAGTCTATAAAGGCAAGTAAACATAATAGAGCGCAAGTACCACTCAATACGAGAAATCGTATAAACGAGGAGAAGTTGTTGCTGTCTAGAATGCATCAGATGATGACCTATAGATCTTTTCACTAAGGTCCTTAAGGCGAGAGCTTTTGATGGACATGTTGAAGGGTTGGGAATCAGATGTATGGCAGCAGATATGACAGCTTAGTCTTTTAGTATAAGTGGGAGATTGTTAGAGTGTATACTAAAAGCCTAGTTTTTGGTATAAACATTTATCTAGAAATAAGAATCACATTGGTCAAATGTCTACATTTATGATAAATGTAGTTGTTCAATTAATTTATATTGTAGATAACATGGTGTGTGGTGTCACACACAGAGGATCATGTTATAAATTATAAACAGTAGCTCACGACCATAATGGAAAGGAACAAACCATTGGAAGGTCGTAGTGTAATTAGGTATTAGTTTATCTTAACTATATAATTACACTAGTACACTTAGAGTGTATTGAGTAGGACCATTAGAGGTCGTTTCTTTAATACTGACTTTATAAAGAAACAAAGACCTCAGTTATTATGGAAGTGTGTGCTCTTAATCATAATATAATAACAAGCACATATATTTGATATTTATTTCTTTAATTTATCAATGGGTGAGATTTAGTTCGATGAATCAATAAGCCCAATAAGTTGGGAAATGATATCACTTATAGTGTGTATTGTTGATTATAAAAGAAAACTGTGTCCTAGTAATCTAGGTTGAGAATATCCCCAAGAGGAGCTCATAAGGATTGTCATGTTAAACCCTGCAGGTGGACTTAGTCCGACATGACGATGAAGTTGAGTGGTACTACTCTTGGAGCTAGATATTAATTAAGTGAGTTGTCAGTAACTTACTTAATTAGTGGACATTTGTTATCTTAAACACAGGGAGACTAACACACTCATAATAAGAAGGAGCCCAAAATGTAATTTGGGATTGGTGCGGTAGTTCAATAATAGTTCTTTAGTGGAATGAATTATTATTGATGAAATTAAGTTGTGTGTTTGGGGAGAACATGGGATGCTTAATTTCATCGGGAGACCAAAACCAATTCCTCCTCTCGGTCCCTATCGTAGCCTCTATATAAAGTCTTGTATCTATCTAAGCCCATCTTCTAATTCATGTAGTTGATGTTGCTATCTAAGTAAGCTTCACATTGTTGAAATCAACGTGAACAGAACATCAACTTATGTTGGTGTTGCTTATCAACATGAGAAGCAATTCACGTTTTATGCTTGGCAATTAAGTCAACATGAGTTGCTTAAAACGTGAGAAAGCTTTGTTCACGGTTTTGCTTGGTTTTGCTTGGCAATTAAGTCAACAAACGTGATAAAGTTCTGTTCACGTTTTTTGCTTGGTTTTGCTTGCAAATATAAATCAACATGAGAAGTTTGCTGATGTGTCAACATGGAATTAAGAGGAGAATAAGTTTTAATTAAAATCTTTCTTATCGTGGAGATATATTTTTAAAAAAGGAAGATTTCCTTATTTATAAATCATCCACAAGTTTAAAGAGAGATTTTAATTTATAAAATTCCTTTTTATAACCCACCATGAAGGGACAAAATTATTGGAAATTTTTTTTATAAATTTCCGGAAGCAAATAAGGAAGTTTTAATTTGTGTTTAAAATTTTTATTTGCTTGGAGATTTTAATGTGACCGGCCATTACAAATTGAAAAGAAAATTTGTTTTTAATTAAATAAATTTTCCTTTTCAATGGCAAAAGAATTAAGGAAGTTTTTATTAAATTTTCCTTATTTGCCAAGACAAAGGATTATAAAAGAGGGGGTAGAGAAGGCTTCATGGTGAAAAACCTCTATTATTTCTCTCCCTCTTTTCCTTGGTGTTGTGGCCGGCCAACCTCTCTTCCTCTCTTCCTCTTGGTGGTGGCCGAACCTTCTCTATTGCCTTGGAGCTCTTGTGGTGGCCGGATACTACTTGGAGAAGAAGAAGAAGAAGGAGAGAAAGATTGTATCCCTTGGAGCTTGGTTGGTGTTTTGTTCTTCGTCCTTGGTGAAGCTTCTTTGTGTTGGCCGAACCTAGCTAGGAGGAGAAGAAGGTGCTTGGTGGTTTCTCATCTCGGAAGATCGTTGCCCACACAACGTCCGAGGTTAGAAGAGGAATACGGTAGAAGATCAAGAGGTCTTTCTAGAAGGTATAACTAGTAATTTTTCTTTCCGCATCATGCTAGTTATTTATGGAAATAATACCAAATACAAGAGGCTTACGATTCTAGTATTTCGAATATATTTTTCGAAGTTGTGTTCTTTTGTTTTATTTTTCCTTGTGATTTGATTGTTCTTTTCGGTTAACCTAAAGTTATTTTAGGAAATTAAATATTAGATTTCTATAAAAGGTTTTGTCTAGTCGGTGGTGGTTGCTCCCATATCCAAGAAGGCCATGTGCCTCGCCACGTCAGTACTGGGAACCAATTATGGAAATTAATATTTAATGGAATTAATAACTTAAGGTAATTTGGGTCGAACGTGTTAAGTTCCGCAGGAGATCCAAGTCAAAACCTAAAAGAACAAATAGATTAAGTTTTGGATCAAACGTGTTAAGTTCCGCAGGCGATCCAAAATTTAATTTAAAAGAACACATGGTAGCTAGGAAAAGGTTCAAACCTTTGTACAAAATTTTTGTACAGTGGAACCTCTAGGTTTTCCGAGTAGCAACCAACACTTAAGTCGCTGTCCCAAACAAAAATAAATTTGTTTAGGCGAGACCTTGCCGTTTCGAAAGGTTTTTCTCGGTCGTCGAAGCCTATAATGTCCAAACACTTGTTGCTTCGCTTCTACGAGAAAAATACCCATAAAATACATAAAAATCACAAACTTACAGAAAGTTACAGATCTGTAATTTTTCATAAAAATACAAACGAAACTCATACACGCTTCGCACGTGGCTCTGATACCACTGTTGGAATTTTCGAGCCGCAAAAACCGCTTTTTGCGTTGCGGAAACCTCGAAATCCCATGCCACTGTATCCGTGCGAAGAAAATAATTTCAAAAACTTTACGTGTACGAGTTTCTAAACCTATATCTACTCTAGATCTACATGGTAGAGAGTTTACCCTTGATGCGAAGCCCTTCGCTTATCCCGCTCGTCCAAGTTTACCGGATCTCGAGAGTGTTCAAGTGGGCACTCCTCTATACGTATCCACACGAACGATTAGGTGGAGAAAAATCAAACAAAAGGTGTACTAGCACCTTTGAAGGTTCGGCCAAGGTGGAGGAGAGGGAGAAGAAGATGAGAGGAGGAAGAAGAAGGAAGTTACCACACAAAATGAAACTCCCACAATCACATTAAGTGGTCGGCCACTCAAAGAAAGAGGTTATATACCTCCATGGGATATCAAGAGTCAAGGCTCTTGATCTCCCTCATGAGGTGGCACACACATGTGCTAGCCTTGATGATGTGGCACATCATCATTAGTCCACTTAATGCCAACTCACAAATGAGGTGGCAATGGTCAAATCAAACTTGACCTTTCATCTTCCTCTCAAGTCAAGTCAAACTTGACCACTTCTCTCCCATGGTTGATCAAATCTAACCATTGGTTCAAGTCAATTTTAATTTAATGAATCTCTATTCATTGAATTAAATTGGCTCAATGAGTCTAACTCCAAATTTGACTCATTTAACACATGAACCAAATTGAGTCCAACTCAATTAGTTTACTTTGGATTACTCTTAATCCAATTTGGTTCATCACATGAACCTAATCCTCTTGGTTCATCATATGAACCTAATCTCCATCTAATTACCCTTTGTGTGTGACCCTATAGGTTCTTGTAACGTTGGCAATGCTCGTTAACCCATTTAGAAGCATAAGTAATGAGCGGTATCTAGCAACACATCATTACTACCCAAGTTACAAGAATGTTGAGATCCAACATCACCTTGTGACTACTAGTTGTGACCCTTCACAATATATGACAAGTGTCCTTCAATCCTTGACATCTAGATTGATCAATATGAGGCATAGACCGTGTCATCCTCTAATCAATCTAAATCTTGAACTCCGAGTAGACTCACTCTAATCAAATGAACTCAATGTCTCATATTGACTCACTTGGGCATGGCCATGCACTTAGTGGTCTCACTCTATCAAGAATAACGATGTTACTCCCGTTATATAGGAGGGATAGATCTCATCTACATCACTTACATCCCTCCGTATAATTTGTTACATACCCAGTAATCGCCTTTATAGTCCACCCAGTTACGGGTGACGTTTGATGAAGCCAAAGTATGTAACTCCTTATGCAGGGAACCATGGTGACTTCAGGTCTAAGGACTAATAGTCATACTAATAGCCACATGAGAAAGTATATGACACTCATATAACGATCCATGACACTTTCTCATGGTGGGTCATTCAGTATACATTCTCCAATGCATACCCATGTGTCAACTTGATATCTCTATATCCATGACTTGTGAGATCAAGTCATCAAGTTGACCTATATGCTAGGCTTGTCGCATTAACATTGTCCCTGAATGTTAATACTTGACTAGGAATGATTAAGAGTAGTGTTCTCTATATCATCTCACTATCGATTCAACCAATCGATTGATATAGATAAGAACCTTCTACTCAAGGATGCTATTATACTTAGTTATTTGGCACCAATACAAGTAAGTATAATAACCAACACAAATGCCTTTATATATACATAAGAATATGATACAACGAGTTCATACAACAATCATCAAATGATTGGCTCTAGGGCTCTAACTAACAATCTCCCACTAGCACTAGTGCCAATCAGTGTAGGCTCTAAGGCCTAATGACCTAGTGTGACCATCATGCTTTCTCTGTGCCAAAGCCTTGGTCAAGAGATCTGCGATGTTAGCCTCTGTGGGTACTCTGCAAATCTTCACATCTCCTCTATCGATAATCTCTCGAATGAGATGGAAGCGTCGTAGTATGTGTTTGGTCCGCTGGTATGAGCGAGGTTCCTTAGCCTGTGCAATTACTCCATTGTTGTCACAATAGAGCTCAATCGGATCAGCTATGCTAGGAATCACCCCAAGCTCAGTAATGAACTTGCGGATCCAAACTGCCTCCTTTGCTGCTTCTGATGCAGCAATATACTCGGCCTCTGTTGTAGAATTAGCGACTGTGTCCTACTTCGAACTCTTCCAGCTCACAACACCACCATTTATGCAAAACACGAACTCAGACTGCGATCAATAATCATCCTGATCAGTTTGGAAGCTAGCATCACTGTAACCCTTTAAAGCTAGCTCGTAATCGCCTCCATATATCAAGAAATATTTTTTAGTCCTTCTCAAGTACTTAAGAATATTCTTGACCACTATCCAGTGACTTTCACCTGGATCTGACTGGTATCTGCTCGTCATGCTCAAAGCATACGAGACATCAAGATGAGTACATAGCATGGCGTACATGATAGATCCTATGGCTAAAGTATAAGGGATCTATGCGGTCTCTCTCCTCTCTAGAAGAAGGACTTTGAGTCTTCGAAAGACTCACACCATGTGACATCAGCAGAAATCCCTTCTTGGAGTTCTGCATGGTAAACCGAAGTAATACCTTGTCAATGTATGTACTCTGACTTAGGCCAAGCAATCTCGTAGATCTATATCTATAGATCTGTATGCCTAGAATACGGGATGCTTCACCTAAGTCCTTCATTGAGAAACAAGTCCCTAGCCAAGTCTTGACAGACTACAGCAAAGGGATGTCTTTCCCAATGAGTAGTATGTCATCCACATACAATATAAGGTAGACAACTGTGTTCCGTCCAACCTTCTTGTAGACACAGGATTCATCTTCATTCTTGATGAAACCAAACTGTTTGATTGCATCATCGAATCGAAGATTCCAGCTCCGAGAAGTTTGTTTTAGTCCATAAATGGACTTATGCAGCTTGCATACTCTGCCAATATGCTGTGGATCTACAAAACCCTCAGGTTGTGTCATGTACACATCCTCGAGCAGGTTTCCATTCAGAAACGCGGTTTTGACATCCATCTGCCAGATCTCATAATCACGGTATGCTGCAATAGCAAGCATGATCCGAATGGACTTAAACATCGCTACTGGAGAAAAGTTTTCATCATATTCAATACCATGAATTTGCTTGAAACCTTTAGCTACCAAGCGACCCTTATAAATAAGTCCATCCATGTCAGTCTTTCTCTTAAAGACCCACTTACACCCAATGAGTTTTACCCTTTCAGGTGGATCAACCAAAGTCTATACTTGGTTGGTGTACATGGATTCCATTTCAGATCTCATGGCTTCTAGCCATTTCTCAGAATCTGGGCTCATCACAGCTTCATGATAGGAGGTAGGCTTATCCTCAATGAGCACAACATCATCATGGTCAGACAAGAGATATGAGTATCTCTCAGGCTGACGACGTACCCTATCAGACCTGCGAAGAGGTAGGTCTACTTGAACTGGTTGTTGTTCCTCAACTCCTTGTGGAACAACATCATCATCCACAACACTTTGTGGTTCTAGTTCAACTTCCATCGAGGCTTCAGTGCTATGGTCCATATCTTGAACTTCTTCAAAATTGAACGTACTCCCACTAGTCTTTCTAGAAACAAAGTCCTTTTCTAGAAATACCCCAGTCTTAGCCACAACTACCTTGTGTTGACTGGGAATGTAGAAGTAATATCCCTTTGTTTCCTTGGGATATCCAATAAAATAGCACTTATCAGATTTGGGTCCCAATTTGTTTGAGACTTGATGTCGAACGTATGCCTCACAACCCCAAATCCTCATAAAAGACACCTGGGCATCTCTCCCAGTCCAAATCCTATATAGTGTCTTTATCATAGCCTTGGATGGAACTCGGTTGAGTATAAAGGTTGCTGTGTCCAGAGCATAGCCCCAAAGATACATAAGAAGATATGTGTGACTCATCATAGATCGTACCATATCTAATAAGGTGCGATTCCTCCTTTCGGATACACCATTCCACTGTGGTGTTCTAGGAGGAGTGAGTTGAGATAGAATCTCACACTCAGCTAGATAGTCACGAAACTCATGGCTAAGGTATTCTCCACCTCGATCTAATCGAAGTATCTTAATACTCTTGCCAAGCTAGTTTTGTACTTCATTCTTGAATTCCTTGAACTTTGTAAAGGATTCTGATTTATGTGTCATCAAATACACATAACCATATCTACTGAAGTCATCAATAAATGTAATGAAGTACATATAACCACCCCTAGCAGCGACATTGAAAGGTCTACATACATCACTATGTATAAGTCCTAACAAGTCAGTCGCTCTCTCGCTGTGTCCACTAAAGGGAGTCTTGGTCATCTTGCCCAGTAGGCATGACTCACATGTCTCATAAGATTCAAAACAAATGAGTCCAACAAACCATCTTTATGGAGCTGGGATAAGCATTTGTCATTTATATGACCTAAGAGACAGTGCCAGATATAGGTTCGGTTCATGTCATTTGACTTGAACCTCTTGGTACTTATATTATAGATAGGGTTCTCAAGGTCTAGAATATAGAGTCCATTCATCAGAGGTGCACTACAATAGAACATATCATTTAAATAAACTGAACAATATTTGTTCTTTATTATAAATGAAAAGTCTTTCTTGTCTAAACAAGAAACTGATATAATGTTCTTAGTCAAAGCAGACACATAACAACAATCATCCAATTCTAGTACAAGCCCAGAGGGCAGAGATAGAGAATAAGTTCCTACAGCAACAGCAGTAACCCGTGCTCCATTGCCTACTCAGAGGTCCACCTCGCCCTTCGTCAATGCTCTACTATTTCTCAGCGCCTACACATTAGTACAAATGTGAGAAGCACATCCAGTATCTAATACCCATGATGAAGAAATAGATAGATTGACTTCTATAACATATATACCTGAAGTGGAAGTCTCACTTCTCTTCTTTTTAAGATCTTCCAGGTACACTTTGCAGTTCCTCTTCCAGTGCCCGGTCTGACCGCAGTGGAAGCAGGTAGCATCCTTGGCAACCCCTCTTTTGGTTTTCAGTGCCTTGCCTTTGCCCTTGGCTTGGGACTTTTCCTTACCTTTGGGCTTTCCCTTGCCCTTATGCTTTTGTACCATTAGAATGGAATTGGGCTTAACCTTCTTAAGGTTGAGCTCAGCAATTCTTAACATGCTAAGTAGCTCGGGCAATGTCTTGTCAATTTCGTTCTTGTTATAATTTAGAACGAATTGACTATAGCTATCTGGCAAAGATTGCAAGATCAGGTCAGTGGCCAGCTCTTGGCCAAGTGGGAATCTCAACCTCTGTAGGTTTTCTATGTACCCAATCATTTTGAGTACATATGGACCTACGGGAGTCCCATCTTGCATCTTGCACTGAAACAGTGTCTTAGAGATCTCGAATCTCTCATGCCTCGCTTGTCCTTGATATAGTTGACGAAGATGTTCAACCATATCATAAGCGCCCATCAACTCGTGTTGCTTCTGAAGTTCAGAGTTCATGGTCGCGAGCATAAGACATGACACATCTAATGCGTCACCTTGATGCTTCTTGTAAGCATCTCTATCAGCTCGCGTGGCAGTGGCGGGAGGTGCATCGGGAATGGACTGCTCCAGGACGTAAAGTTTTCTTTCCTGAGTGAGAACTATTCTCAGGTTCCTGTACCAGTCCAGGAAGTTAGCTCCATTGAGCTTGTCCTTATCGAGGACAGAACGCAGGGAGAAGGAGTTCGTGTTTGACGACATGGTAATCTACAACAGAAAAATGCAGAAAATAAATATCATATTCCAATTAATCATCTAATTAAGCCTTTAATTAAATGATGCTCCCACTGAATTATAGAACTTTTATAGAATCAAGTCATGGTCGCGGTCAAACCACACCTACTAGATTCTAACCAACTATAATTCATGCGGGACAAAATCCACATCATACTACGCCCTGAGTTAGCTTTGGCTAAATCGCCCAAGACTTAGTATGATCGGTAGGTAACTAATTACCAATTACATCTCTATGAAATCCGAGGTAGCTAATCCTGAACCTATTAAGGTATTACTAGGCGATCTAGGGGCCTAGGGGCAATCTAGGAGCCCATCCCATGGACCTTGTGTCTAGTACATGTCATTTTAAAGTAAAATACTTTCTTCTACTCAGTACTTTCTTATAATTGCACTTGTTGTCATTTCGACAAACACCTTATATGCACTTAATCCCCCACACATATTAGGAAGCATCTTAGGGCACTTGATTTTTGCTTCTTAGTCCCAAAAACTTAATGGGAAGCAAATCTAAGTACTCACATGCTCTTAATCCCAAAACTTAGAGGGGCATCTTTACATATCATGCATTATATCTTCTTTAACATGAAATTTCTTAATCATGCATACAACCATACAAACATACTACAAATAGGTTCATTCATGCGTAATCGAAACAACTTATACTGCAGGTGAGGAGTACTTACATCCTTTCGCTAGATCTTACTGTCTTAAGATGTAGGGAAGACGATCTCCTCTTGCCCGCCCTAATCTCCAAGACCCCCTTCCCGTGCGTGAAAATCCTTGTGAACCTTCCTCTTAGATCCTCCTATGTAAGAACCTACAACCTTGGAATCCCTAGGTTTCTTGGCCGCAACTTACAAGGGGTAAGGAGAGGATTCGGCTAGGGAGGGGAAGAAGAAGAAGAAGATGAAAAGCTAGGTTTTCATCTCTTCCTTCCCCTTTTATACCAAGTGGAAGTTGAAGCATCTTTCCACACAAAGTCTGCTTATAGGGAATTGTTTCCGGTTGGTAATGTGATGCTTTACCACCACCCTATTGGCAATTTAAACTAATCTCATGTAAGAGGTCTTGGGTTCAATCCTAGTTTGGGGTCATTTATACATATATTTTTAGTTCTTTTCTCTTCTTCTATTTATTTTTGCTCTTTTGAATTAAAGAAAATTTATGGGTGTTACAACTAATATTATTCATACATAATGACAGCCACAATAGAAGAACTCTAACAAATTAGATAGACTAACATCACTCCCATTAGGACAAACACTAGTGAAGTGGCCAACATAATCCTCTTCAATCTGGACTCATTTGAGGCAATCTCAGATAGACCAACTTCAAGATTTTCAATTTGATCTATCATTGAAATTTCTTTACAATCCTCCTCAAATTCTTCAAGATCCTCCACTAGATCCTCCTCAAATTCTTCAGGATCTTCCTCTAAGAACTCATGGTAAAGTAGTTCCACACATAACTATACATATGAGATTCTCCCTTGGGAGAGCCTCCATATCTGGTGTGCTACCACCTTTGATTTCTCTGGCAGTGAATGAATCAACGTCCAGATCCTGTAATTATCCAGGATTAAAAACCCTTCTTGTTCGAGGTTCTAGGACTGGTAATCATCTGTGTCATCTATAAATTAAAATCAAATAGGTCAGTACAAAACCAACTAACCTGTACAAAACCAGTTTAATTCAATTTATACAGGCATAGAACCAATATTATTAATCAAGAAAATAAATCTTTTCGATTTTCAGGAGTCTAAATCGACTGACTCATTTGATCAGTCAATTAGGAATTCAAATCTTGAGCTCTGTCCAATGTCCTCGTTAGAACTAATCTAATTAGACAGGGATTTTCTAAACCTATGTTCTGTTATTATTTAATCTAAGTCCATTTCAGTCAATCTCAGACATATGGATCAAACTCTAGTCCGTTTGATCAAACTAATGTCCATTGATTTAAGTCTGACCCATTAGAACAAATCTAATCTATTTAATCAAATATGATCCAATAGAACAAATCTGGTCATTTGATCATATTTGGCCCAAGCCCAATTCATTCTGGTTAGGATCAAACATGTTTGGTTAAACCAACTAATTGTTTGTTCCGGACTGAGGTATAATTGAACCAAAATGACATGATCAAATCAACCAATGATTTAAATCAGAACTAGGTCTTATTGAACAAAAATTGGTCTGGTTATATCAACTAATGATTTAAACCAGACTCAGGTCAAAAACCCGCTCTGACAGTCTGATTTGGACAACCCAACTCATGTAATTAAACCACCCTAATTAATTCAATAATAAATTGATCTAGTTAAATCAAACAATGGTCTGAACTAGACCTTGGTATTATTGAATCAAAATGATCTGATTAAACAAACTAATAATTTAAATCAGACCTTAGTTTAATTGAATTAAGTTGGTTAGTTCATTTTTCAATTAATTGAACCAAAATCTAATTAATCTCAATTGATTAAAAAAATGAACAGATTCAAATAAGTTGGGCAATTATTTTGAACCATTCATGCATAATGTACTATTCATGATTTTTTTTAAATTTTCAAACACTATTTTTTATGGATAAACGGTAATCGATATTGTTCATCTTTGTCAGTTTAATCGATTCCCTGATTTTTTTTTTTGAAACGATCAAAAACTATCTTAATCGATTAGTTTAATCGATTAAACTTCTTCTTCTCTTCTCTACTGCAACCGCGACGCTCATTTCTTCTACCGTGACGAATGCGGTTGCCGCGACGAATGAGGTTGTCGCGACTGTCAATCGTCGACCTCCCAATTTGGTCGTCGGCACTCTCCGGCCACGGAAGATGATAGCCAACAACCTCTCAGGGCTCGACAACTACGGCAAATCACGGCCCAGTCGTGGCTTGCTTGGCGACAGTGGCAGAGATAGCAAGGGAACATGAACAGAGACTAATTTCATGTAGTTTTAAAACTCAAGCACTGCTCTAATACCATTATTGATAGTTCTAAAGCATGAAAATATAGAAATACTAAAAGCATAAAACTCGCATTGATCTCCCGTAGTAGATTTTGATCTTTGCTTTTCGTACAAAACCAAAAACTCACAGTGATGCTCGGAGAAGCCATCGAAGAATAACTTGCCGTCAAAAGAACGATCACGAACAAATCGGAAAGCTCTTCATGGTTCACAAACCAAATCCCTCTTTCGAGATTGGACAAACCAATCTTGAATGTTCTTCACGCCTCTTACAATCTTGTGCACATGGATGAAACTTGCACAGAGACCTTTCATATGGGATGAACCCTTTCTCTTTAACTTTGCATAAAACTCGCACACAGCAAGCCCGCTCTACCTTTCTCTCTTGTGCACCTTGTCTTCTTTGGCTTGGATGCATATATTAGAGGAAGATGACTCTTCCTCTTCCTTTGTTAATGGAGGAAATGAATGTGTTAGAAGATGAAGAGGAAAATGTGCCCTTTCATCTTCTACCAGACTGTCTAACTCAAATTATATTCACATAATTCAACTTATCTCCTAATTCTGTAGATGTTTGATCTTAAATGATTGTTGAAAAATAGTTCTCTAAAATGTCTTGATGAGTGTTTTAACCTCTGGTTATTCATTCAAACTGTTGTCAATTAAATGGAACAAATTAAGTTTCATGAATTCACATTACCAGCATTTACTAATATGTCATCCTCAAGTCCCTCTTACGTGGGAACCATTACGAATTTATTACACTTGAAGTGACGAATAAATTATCAAGAACCATTGCAAATTTATTACACTTGAAGTGACAAATAAATTATGAAATTGATGTCACTTTCTAAACCCTCCAAGTCCTCCGTAAGCAAAAACATAACCATCATTTGGGTTGGCCAAATGATAGTCACCTATGCCATAATAATCAGGTAAATCAGAAATAAAGTTCAAAAATTGGGGCTCTAAATTATACAGCCTAGACATAGAATCTATCAATTGAACTTGGGTAAAATAGGCAGCCTTATTGCGTCCTTCGTAATATGGATGACCGCTACCCATCGGGGGACTTGGATCTTTCAAGAAAGAAAAGACACGTCCACCCATTTGAATCTTATCTATACCACCATGCATGTTAGGAAGCAATTCTTTAGGATAATAACCAATAGATTCACCTTGTAACAAAAACCACCAGTTTGAACTCGAAGGATCCTGTAAATATATGACATACATAAAATCAATAAAAAAAAAATTGACAAAAAAAACACACACACACACACATTTGTTAAGAGATTTACCTTATAGATTTGTAGAGAAAAAGATACTTCTTCACCACCATAAACGGAGAAGTCTTTAATAGGACTACCAGGTCCAATAGGACTAGAAGTAGTTCTAACAAAACCTGGGCACCGTAAATTTCCACAACCAGAATTTGCATACCCATCTCTCTGTCACCACCATACAAAAGTTAATTAGAATGTATATATTTATAAATGTATATATAGGAATTTAGTAAGATCACTAAAATATAAACAAGCTACTTACTGTCCAATAAGTAAAAAATCGAGGAACATAGTCATTATATTCATTTGGCGAATACTGCAAAATAAAACCAATCCGAACTAATTAGTATAAAAAATTATATTATCTAATAATTATGGCTATTGATTATGAGTGACGTGATTTAATTAGCTTAATGACTTACATGCCAACCAGCTTCTATCACATTGAGCTCATAGCGTGGGCCATCAGCACCACCAAAAAGATACATACTGCTTGCTGATACTTGAGTTGGTAGCAAACTAAATAGATGTGTCGTCATTCTCGCACTTGCTCCGTAGAATAAATTGGGACCCTTGGTATTGGTTTCAATTATAGCAAACTACGCAAATAAAAATTAAAATATACAAGTATTAATTTGTTCTTGAATTCTAAATTGGATTAGCTAGCAAAATTACAATAATAAATAACAAATAATTAACTCAACTAATGTACATACATAGTCTCCCGATTCAGTTTTCTCATCTACAGGGTGAGAACGAAAATAGTCTGATTTCTGAGAACGCTCAATGAGAATAGTCCCTGAAGGACAAGTGTCGTTGAATCCGTAGAAGGTCGCTGGCTTGGGTTTTGCAAGTTTCAGTCCATTTGGAAGAAAACTTGGTTTTAACTATAAAGACATAATATATTGTTAATTAACAAGATAACTAGCTAGATCTCTCAAAATATATAATTAGAAGCACAAAAATATATAATACCAATAAGTATAAACTACTTAGTTTCGTAAATTAGATATACACCTGGAGAGTATGATTCTTCAGTAATGGATGGTCAAATGCCGGTTGCTTGTATATATCGACACAATCATATAGTTCTCCATTTTTTGACTGATGAGAAAAAACAAACAAACAATTTTTATATGTTTGTGAGAAAATAATAAATAAATAAACAACAAAGTGACCTGAATGGTTTTAATTGATGACTTCTCTTCCTTCTTCAATGATCTTCCCTGCGATCCACCTAACGAAACAATCACAAGGAATAAAACGCGAAGAAACATGATGTCAAATGACAGTATAATATTTTAACTACTATAATGATAGAAATATTCTAAAGTGTTTTCCATTTCTCTAATTTATAAAGAGACGTAGAATGTCTATAATTAGTATGATATAAAAAGCTTTAAATAAAATATTTAATACAAGATTGAAATATTATCTTCTAATGAATAATATAATTAGTATGATATAAAAAGTTTTGAATAAAATATTAAATACAAGAATCCAAATAGTATCTTCTAATGAATAATATATCTTTTAGATTTTTATTTTTTAGGTAAATAAACATTGAATGTGAAATCTATTGTATATGTTTTTGAAATTACATTAAATATATTGTCGAAATTACATTAAGGTAGCTAGGTTTAAATGCTATATAAAGCATTAAGTTTTATCTAAATAATTTGTCGTATAATTATAACTATTGATAAAGTATTATTATTGATATAATGATTATGTTGGTAAAAATTAAATTGCTATTAACTAAATTTATTTTTCAATGATAAATGTTTGTTTGTTATAAAATTCTCTTTATGATATTTAGAAAAATAGTATAGTACTAATTATTATGTTTGCGCCATAAATTTAGGACGAAATTTTAAAATTTTAAAATTAAAAGTAAAAAAGAAATATGTAGATCAGTTTAAACTAATAATTTTCCTTCTATTTAATAATTTTTATATCATACTAATTATAAACTTTTACTTTCTCAAGAGACCGTTAAAATATACTAAGTATCGTTAATAATTCTTAATAAATATAATCTATTTCTTTCACTATTATTTATATTCTTTATAAAATTTATAGGGTAAGGGTGCACGTGTGTGTATAAATATATATATATATATATATATATATATATATATATATATATATGCACGCACCCTTACCCTATACATTCTTGGATGCCCCTCAAATGTCGGAACGCCAGGATGGGAGACCCTCACATTCAAAATATTCAGGGTGCTGGGATCAAATCCGGATGCCTAGGTTGTGAGAATCACCCACCCTAGGCGTCCAAATTGGACACCAAGGGTATCGATTTATTATTAGAGGGTTAACTATGATACCCTACTTCTAGGGGCTAGGGGTAAAAATAAATAAATATAGAGATACTGTACTCAGTGATATCGATTTTTTTTTAAATGGCTTGAAGGATCATTTGATCATTTTTTGATCAATGGCTATGATTTAGTGTCCGTGACTCAACTTTATAAATAGATAGCTCATTCCATTATTTCACACACATCTTCTTTACTCTTAATCTCAATTTCGTATTTTCTACACGCTTTCGTTTCTAATTTTCAATTACAATAGAAAGAGGCCTTGGAGGTACATCATCTCAAGCTCGGAAAGGAAAGGAAATAATGAATCTGCGGAAGGAGGGACCCAACATTCAATACATCGATGATAAGATTGAGCACCTTCTGAATCCGACACCTGAAACACAAGAAAGTACCGATGCAATTACTTCTAAGGTTCGGAAACTTTCTCCTCTAAAATCTTTTATTTTCACTAAATATTTTGAGAATGTCACTCTTCCGTTGGGAGAAATGCGTGCAAAATGTAAGTACTACAATGCTTCCTACAAATTCCAAGTTGGCGACGGCTATGGGTCGTTGAAGCGACATATAGAAACGAAGCACCCGATGGAATATGGACTCGACCGTTCTCAAACACAATTATCAAGATTTTTTTAACTAACGGTAGTACTGATTCCAGTTTATTTTTATATTCGGATAAAAAATTAAGAGAATCATTAGCTAATTTGTTTCCATAGAACATCTTTCTTTTAGTTTTGGCTATAAATGCACATTTAAAGATTTTTGTAAAGATATTTCTAAGACTATACTTACTCATACAATTAAAAAATTAGCAAAACAAGGGAAAAAGAATTTAATTGATGAATTTAGTAAATTAGATAATAAAGTTTCTTTATGTTCCGATATTTGGAGTGATCATTTGCAAACACATTCATATATGGGTGTGACTTGTCATTGGATCGATAACTCTTGGAACCTCCAAAAAAGATTATTAGCTTATAGAGTTTTTGATGAATCACATAATGCTCATAATATCGCACAATTATTATGTTTAATTTTAGAAAAATATGGTTTAACTCATAAAATATTTTCAATATCATTAGATAATGCTAGTTCTAATACCGCTTGTATAGATGATCTAAAATTTGTTTGTCAACCAATTATTGGAGGTTTATTTTTTCATATTCGTTGTGTATGCCATGTTTTAAATTTATGTGTTCAAGATGGTTTAAAAATTTTAGAAAGTTATATTAAACCAATTAGAATTGCAATTTCTTATTTATGGTCTCATCCATCTATAATGAAACAATGGGGTAGGTTTTGTAAAATTAATGGAATGAGACCTAAAAAAATTCCACGTGATGTACCAACACGTTGGAATTCAACATACCAATTATTACAAGATTCATTTCAATATAAAGAATTATTATGTTCATTTTTTGCACAAAACACTAATACTAATATATATTCATTTTCACAATAATGAAATATTTGTAGTAATATTTTTGAAATTTTAAAAGTATTTAATGATGCAACCGAACAATTTTTCGATGTTTATTATCCCACTGCTCAATTAGTTTTAGAAATTTTTTCTAATATAGTATTAGTTGTAAATAAACATATTAATAATGAATCTTTATCTTCTTGCATCTTAGCTATGAAAACTAAATGGGAAAATATTTTTATTTAATTCCTAAAATTTATTTAATTGTATTTACTTTAAATCCTAGATTTAAATTAGAAGTTTTAATGTTAACTTTATATTATGACGCTTTAATTACAAATAAAAATTCTTCTTCTCCTAATCTAGTTAATATTATATATTAAAATTTATTTATATAATATTTATAATCAATATTATGCAAAATATGGAAAGCATATTAATATTTTTGAAATGCAATAAACTACTAGTAGTAATTTAAAACATACAAAAGCACAACTTTTATTAAAAAAAATAGACAAAAAGTCATGATCCTCAAGTTCCATACAGAAACTTGAGAATTATTTTACGACTTCTTTTGATTTTAATGAAGCAGATAGTAAAAATTTTGATATCTTAAAGTGATGATCACATAATGCTCAAAACTTTCCCGTCCTCTCCGTGATCACCAAAGAAATTTTAGCTTATCCAGTGTTAATTGTTGCTGTGGAGCAGACGTTTAGTGCCGACAGCAACATATTAGATGAACGACGATCAACTTTGTCTCCCGACTTATTGGAAACTCAAGCATTACTGGATGATTGGACCATAGTAGAGAAAAGAATCAAAGGAATGCAATTTCCAGATGACGAAGTTAAAAATTTTGATAATGAAGGAACGAATACGACAAGAACGGGAAATAAACGTAACTGACAATGTAAAAGGATAAAAATGTAAAAGAACTATGTGAATTTTGATTTTCCTAAGGGGATACGTAGGCAACTTAAATAAGTGAAAGCCCTTTTTTACAATAAATTTTAATTTATAATTTGTAATTTGTAATTTTTTTAACATAATAATCTTGAACCATAACGAACAGTGACGAAGCGTGAACTGAATCATGAGCCAGCGGTTCCAAACCGTGAATCGTAACTGTCTTTGGCGGTTAAGGTTAAGGGTCGACCTGCTTAAAATCGTCGAACCGGCGATTCTGAAATGTTGAACCGTCGGTTCTGAACCATGGTTAGGTCTACCTGGGTGGGAAGGTAAACCCAAGCAAGGATCACAACTAATTACTATCGAATCGTGACCATGATCCTATCATAATTATATTATGGATCATCCTCTAGTTATAAAAATGGACCAGAGAATTCGGTCTATAGAAGAAGGGGTAACAATGGATTTAGATATGAATAAAAATTTTAAAAGAAAATATTAACTATTTAGGTCCCATGCACAAAATTGGATCATTATCCTTAATTGGGCCAAAAGCTTAATTTTCATTTCTCTAATTTATAAAGAGACGTAGAATGTCTATAATTAGTATGATATAAAAAGTTTTAAATAAAATATTAAATACAAGATCCAAATAGTATCTTCTAATGAATAATATACCTTTTAGATTTTTATTTTTTAGGTAAATAAACATTGAATGTTGAAATCTATTATATAAGTTTTTGAAATTACATTAATATATTGTCGAAATTACATTAAGGTAGCTAGGTTTAAATGCTATATAAAGCATTAAGTTTTATCTAAATAATTTGTCGTATAATTATAACTCTTGAGAAAGTTTTATTATTGATACAATGATTATGTTGGTAAAAATTAAGTTGCTATTAGCTAAAATTATTTTTCAATAATAAATGTTTGTTTGTTATAAAATTGTCTTTAGGATATTTAGAAACATAGTATAGTACTAATTATTATGTTTGGGTCATAAACATAGGACGAAATTTACTAATAATCTTCCTTCCATTTACTAATTTTTATATCATACTAATTATAAACTTTTGCATTCTCGAGAGACCGTTAAAATATACTATTATACCTATAACTACTGTCGTCAATAATGTGCACCCTTACCTTATACATTCTTGGATGCTTCTCATAGAGAATAGAATATTAATTCACATGCTTTAATCCATATAATTTACCAGATAAATTATACGAATATACTTTATCCCAAATCAAGTCACAGTTGTATCTCTATCATGATACAACGAGAATAGGAAAGATTAAAAACTATGAACACGGAAGCATACCAGAATTCATAGGTCAAATCTGAATTATCGGGTATAATTTTTTCGAAGCGATCAGTGCTTAGTATAGTTTTCCAAGCGATTAGTTCTGCCCTTTTTCAAGTAGTTTCTGTCGAGAAAATGCAGAAACTTATAGAATTTGAACCGTCGTTTGGGAACCATAACCCTTTTAATAACAAAAGTCCTTTATTTTCAATTTGGTCCCTCAACAAATGAAAATCACTTTATAGTATCTACACATTAATTCCATGACAATTTAATATCCTATTTTGTCCAAACTTTAAACCTTAGTAGATCACTCTAATTGGATCACTGAAAGACAGCTATGCACATTTAATTCAACATATGTAAGTCCAAATGTTGGATTTTTCCAACAATCTCCCACTTGGACTACAAAAGCTACCGGATAAATGTGCATTACCTTATGAGCTCAAACCTTGCTATCACAAATGAGGATATCCCTTAAGCAATCTCGTCCATTAATCATACTGATATAGGACTAAAGAGATTTTCATCACCTTAAGCATGACTAGACCCATCAATAATCACATATACCAACACAACTAAATGACATAGATCAATCATGGATGTATAGCATGGAAATTACAAGCAAAGTGATCTTAATGTAATGCCCTCCCTTCCCCTACTGATAGCAAGGGCGGCGCTACGCGAACATACATACATGCATATGCAATCATTGCAACGGAAGAATTTAAAATTTAAAACATACATAGAGAACAATATAATCATGTAAACATATTAAACATGTGAGCATGCTTAGCATTCATGTGCGTAACTTAATTTAATATTTAATCACTGAACATAACATAGAGTTCAAGCATAGTTTAGTTACCTTAACATTCAAGCATGATAAAAAGGTTCTTAGCAATTCTTTAACTAAACCAAGCGTCTATTAGTTCAAGATTCATGGAAATAATAAAAAGAGATAATCAAGTAGCAAACATTAAAAACATCAAATATAAAAATAAGTTAACATGCAGAACTTAGAATATGCATAAGTCTTAAAACACAAAACAGATCTCTTCCACCATATCACTGCAACACACATCCTTTGCCCCTCCTACTGCTCCCTTTAGTTTAGTCATTCTTTACCCTTTTCTGCAGTACAAGGAAAAGTAAAACTATAAGCACATAAGCTTAGTAAGATCCTTTCCTACTCACAAAACATACATCATGAAATTTATATAGAGTAATGACATGTTCATCTAATCAACACATAGATTTAACATTTCTCATAATAGCATAAGTAGTGTCAGACTCATTTGGCAAATCATAAACCTAACATACGAGAGCATAAGCATAAGGTAGTAGCATGTTCATTTAGGCATCATAGACATATCACAAGAGAGCATTTTCATGAAGCATAATAATCAAATAGCATGAAATAAGTATATGCAAAAATGTTCTTTTGAAAACATATATCATATAGGTACTTAAACATAAATCTCAACATGAGGGTCCGACATTGCACCACATACATGAATTGCACGCATCCTAAATAAATCCGAGGTAGCTAATCCCGAATCTACTAGGAAACTAGGCTCGTGCTTCGACCAAGGGGCGACGTAGGAGCCCATCCCCTGGACCATGCTTAGGATTCGGTACAAGCCATACAAAAGTAAAATAGCATATCATGTTCCTTGTCATATCATAAAGAGTGCTCTTAATCCCAACTTATAGGGAAGCAACTCTTAGGCATTTCATCATACATAAGCCTTGCATAAGCATAACATAGTGGCATAAGGTTCACATATCACATAGCATATCATAGAGAGTCATTATCATGCATAGTTGGGGTTTTAAACTTTCTACAAACCCTAATTCCATATCTTGGCCGAAACCTATAAAGCATGATTCTAGGTTTCATTCAAGCAACTTTAAGCATGAAACTTTAAACTAATATCACATGATACAAGGCATAGCAAGTGAGACTTTTAGCAAGCATAAATGAGTTTCTAACCCTAATTTCAAGTCTTGACCGAAACCTATAGAGCATGAATCTAGGTTTCTTTTAAGCAACTTTAAGCATGAAACTTTAACTAATATCACATAATACATAGCATAACATAGAAGAAAACATAAACAAGTCTAGTTGGAATTAAACTTCCCTAAGTCTTTTCATTTCCTTCTTGGCCGAAACTTACAAGGCATGTCCCTAGGTTTTTAAGCAACATAAAAACATGGAGACATCAAACTAACATCACCTAATAGATTACACATCATGAGGAATCATAATCAAGCATGGTTAAAGTTTTGAACTCTCTCTTCAAACCCTAATTCATATTTGGCCGAAACTTACAAGGGCATGTTCCTAGGTTTTAAGCAACATCAACCATGAATAGCTTCTTAATAACATCACATAACATATTAGGTATCATGGCAAAAAAAACATAAGCAAGTCTAATTGGAGTTTAAACTCCCCTGAGCCTTTTATTTCTTCTTGGCCGAAACTTCAAGGGCATGTTCCTAGGCTTTTAAGCTACATAAATCATGAATAGCATCTTAATAACATCACATAACATATTAGGTATCATGAGAGAAAGCATAAGCAAGTCTAATTAGAGTTTAAACTTCCCTAAGCCTTTTATTTCTTCTTGGCCGAAACATTACAAGGGCATGATTCTAGGTTTTAGCCAACACCAACCATGAATAACATCTTAATAACATCACATAATATATTAGATATCATGGGAGAAAACATAAGCAAGTCTATTTGGAGTTTAAACTTCCCTAAGCCTTTTATTTCTTCTTGGCCGAAACTTCAAGGGCATGTTCCTAGGTTTTTAAGCTACATAAATCATGAATAGCATCTTAATAACATCACATAACATATTAGGTATCATGAGAGAAAGAGTAAGCAAGTCTAATTGGAGTTTAAACTTCCCTAAGCCTTTTATTTCTTCTTGGCCGAAACATTACAAGGGCATGATTCTAGGTTTTAGTCAACACCAATCATGAACAACAAGGAAAAACTACTTGTACTGCAGGTGAGGGGAATACTTACATCCTCTTGCTTGGTTTACTAAGAAAATACCCTTGGTGGAGAAGAAGAAGAAGAAGACTTTTCGCTTCTAGAACTCCCTTTTTCTTATTTTGCTTGTAAGAAGAAGTGTGTTCTAAGGCTTCTCCTTGTGAAGTTTTCCTAGGAAGGAACCTTTAGCTTGAATTCCGAAAATGGAGGAGGAGGAGGAGGCAAATTTCGGTGGAGGGAGAAGAAGGAGGAAGAAGGAAAAGAATAACTTTTCTTTCCCTTACTCCTATTTATTCCAAATGAAAGGGAGAAGCTAAGGGAAAACACCTTTTCATTCTTCCCTTCATTTATTCTAAATGAAGGGAGAAGGGAAAATGAACTCTTCATGCTAAGTGAAGGGGAGAAAGGAAAGATAAATTTTTCTTCTAAGTGAAGGGAGAAAGGTGTCCCTTCACCATCCCTACCCTTAACTACAATTTCCCTTTCCTTCCTACCAATACTTCCTTCTGGGCTATTGGTTATCTCATACTACTTAAAACTTGCCACTTGTTAAGAGGTTTAAGGTTCAATCCTTAACCACTCTTCTTTTCCTTTTCTTTTTGGTTCCATTTTCTCTTATTCTTAAAAGAAATTCATATGAAATTGCTGGGCGTTACAATCCTCATACCTTCTAAAAAGTTCATCCTCGAACTTAGAATAACTCTGGTATTTTTATTTCCTTGTAACACATAATTTCCCTTCCTAGGATTGGGACAATATCGATAATGACATTAAGGTGGCACGGGACTTCCTACTGAGTGCATCGGCCACTTTGTTCGCTTTTCCCGGATGGTAAAAGATCTCACAGTCATAGTCCTTGACTAACTCGAGTCATCTGCGTTGTCTCATGTTTAGGTCTTTCTGTGTGAAGAAGTATTTCAGACTCTGGTGATCTGTATAAATCTTACACTGAGCTCCATATAGATAATGCCTCCATATTTTAAGAGAAAAGACCACGGCTGCTAGCTCTAGATCGTGTGTGGTATAATTTCTTTCATGTTCCTTGAGTTGCCTAGAGGCATAGGCAATGGCCTTGTCGTTCTGCATGAGTACAGCTCCGAGTCCTAACCTGGAAGCGTCACTGTACATATCGAAACTTTTGTTACTTTTCGGAAGAGTGAGGATTGGAGCACTGGTCAGTCTCCTTTTCAATTCTATGAAACTTTTATCGCAGTCATCTATTCATTCGTACTTCTTGTTCTTCCTGGTGAGAGCTATCATAGGGGCTGCAATTCTGGAGAAGCCTTCTACAAACTTCCTGTAATAGCCTGCTAGCCCGAGAAAACTTCTAATTTCACTAGCATTCTTTGGCCTGTTCCAGTTACTCACAGCTTCAATCTTTATTGGGTCTACCATTACTCCGTCCTTGGAGATAATATGACCTAAGAATGATACTCGATTGAGCCAGAACTCGCATTTGGAGAATTTCGCATTCAGCTGCTTTTCCTGAAGAGTCTGTAATACAATGTTCAGGTGTTTGACATGCTCTATTTGGGTTCTCGAATAGATGAGGATATCGTCGATGAAGACGATCACAAATTTATCGAGGAAGGCCGAGAATACCCAATTCATCAGGTCCATAAACATCGCAGGAGCATTCGTCACTCTGAAAGGCATAACTAAGAACTCATAGTGTTTGTATCTTGTTCGGAAAGTCGTCTTCGATATATCATCCTGTTTCACTTTTACTTGATGATAGCCAGACCTCAGGTCGATCTTAGAGAAGACAGTGACACCTTTTAACTGGTCAAACAAGTCATCAATCCATGGTAGAGGGTACTTGTTCTTGATCGTAACCTTATTTAGCGCTCAGTAGTCTATTCACATTCGCATAGACCCATATTTTTTCTTTACAAATAGTACTGGAGCTCTCCATGGAGAGTGACTAGGGCGGATAAGTCCCTTGTCGAGTAACTCCCGTAGCTGTCCTTGAAGTTCCTTCAATTCAGCCGGCGCCATACGGTAAGGTGCTTTAGAGATCAGTTTCGTACCAAGAATCAATTCGATCTCAAATTCAATTTCTCTATCGAGGGCTAACCCTGGTAGTTCATCAGGGAATACCCCTGGGCAGTTGCATATAACTCTGACATCTTACAGCTTCTGGTCCTCTGCTTGACTTGTATCGACCACATGTGCTAGAAACCCAGTGCATCCGCTGTCTAACATCTTTTGTGCCCTTAAGGTTGATAAGAATTTCTTAGTTCCTTTCCTTGGCTCTCCAATAAATTCAAACATCGATTTTGCCTCTGGCCGGAAGACCACTTTTCTTTTACGGCACTCGATCGAAGCGTCATACTTGCTCAGGAAATCCATGTCCAATATAATGTCATAATCCTGCATGTCGAACACTATCAAATCACAATAGAGTTCTCTGTCTACGATTCTGATAGGTGCGGCTCGCAGCATATGAGTAGATGACATTACTTCTCCCGAAGGTAGGGTCATTAAGAATTTGCAATCTAAAGCTTGTGGTGACATGTCTATCTTCTTTGTGAAAGGCGTAGAGACGAACGAGTGTGTTGCCCCAGTATCAAATAATACAGTAGCATGCTGACTGAAAATAAATATCTGACCTGTGACAACTGTAGAAGCATTCGCCATGTCTTCCTTGGTGAGAGAGAAAACCCTGGCATTTGTCGTAACTGGCGGGGCTTCCAATCTCCCTTGGCTTATCTGAGTACCTTCTATCGCAGCTTGCATCTGGTGTAGCTGTGAGGGAGCACCCCTGTTCTGAATATACTGCTGAGGAGGTGCCTGAACCTGGGTAGGGCAGTCCCTAGCTCTATGCCTTTCCAATCCACAGTTGAAGCACCTATTTGTGCCCTTGTGGCACACCCCGGGATGCTTCTTTCCACATGTACGTAGTACACTGAGGGTAGTGGGTTGTTTGTTTGTTGGACCGCCCTTAGGGTTGTTCCATTGCTTTCTCTTACCACTGTGATTTCCTTTCCAGCTAGCTTTGGTACTTTGAGGTTTCTGTCCTCTTGACTGGGCTTGACTCTTGCCCTCTTACAGCGTCTTCAGGTAGTGTTCGGTGATTAGGGCACTGCTGAACAGCTCTTCTGCGATCTGTGGTCTATTAACCCCGCTGACCACATTCAGAGCTATTTCGGGTCGGAGCATCTTCAACATGAGTCGGACCCTTTCCCTTTCGGTACTGACCAATTCTCGGCATAGGCGCGCTAGTCGGTTGAATCTTTTAACGGCTTCATTAACTGATAGGTCACCTTGTCGGAACTCGGTGAACTCGTCGTAGTGCTTGTTTGTCACACGCATATGGAAGAATTCTTCAAAAAATTTAGCTTCAAAATCCGTCCATCTCATTTGGTTCACTTGCCTCTTTGCTTTAACCCTGTCCCACCACATTCTGGCATCTCCCGAAAGGTAGAATGATGCACACTTGACCTTTTTATGTTCAAGCCAGTCCAGTAGCTCTACTATACTTTCTACAGTCTTAAACCAGGCTTGAGCGTCCCATGGTTCACAAGTGCCAGAGAAATTTTCCGACTTCAGCCTCTGCCAATGAATTAGATACGCCTCTTGTTGAACTACTGGAGCTGGGTCTATCGGTGGTACTGGTGCAGCTATAGGTACGACTGGCATCTGATTCTGGTTCACTGGTGGGGTGGTAGGGTTCCCTTGCTGATTCATCAGAGCATTAATCACTTACTGCTGTTCTGTAACCTGACGATGGGGTTCAGTAATTACATGCATCAGATCAGGTGGAGGTACTGTCTCATTGACTCTATTATTGCGTCTTCTAGCCATGATTATCTTCATCAATGACAACAAGGCTAGCATAAGATTATTATCATTTTAACCTACATTCATGCATACTTAAACTAAAGCATTCCTTATCATACATAAAAGAAATAGAGTAGGCATAGAACTTCTTACTTGGAGCGCAGGATGGAGGCTTGATGTGTGTGTAGTGGAAAGACAAACCTTCTCTGATACCAACCTGTAATGCCCACCCTTCCCCTACTAATAGCAAGGGCGGCGTTACGCGAACATACATACATGCATATGCAATCATTGCAGCGGAAGAATTTAAATTTTAAATCATGCATAGAGAACAATATAATCATGTAAACATATTAAACATGTGAGCATGCTTAGCATTCATGTGCGTAACTTAATTTAATATTTAATCACTGAACATAACATAGAATTCAAGCATGGTTTAGTTACCTTAACATTCAAGCATGATAAAAATGTTCTTAACTTACTTTGTTATTCATCAAAACCTGGGTTAGACTGTTAGTGCTAATCGCACCAACAAAAGTCTAAGGGTAGACTGTAAGTTTACCCTTAGACTTTTGTTCTAATATTTACCAAAGTTATTTTTACCCTATTTTTATGTGATCAAAGGGGGAGAAGTAAAGATTAAGTCTAGGAGGAGGTAGTAAATTTTTTTAAAAAATTATATTTTATTACAAATCTATGACATTGTTATTATCTTTTCTATATGTTGGTTTACTCTAACTTAAGTTGAGTTACTCACATCAAAAAGGGGAAGATTATTGGTACCCCAAGGTAGTTTTGATATGATCAACCAAGTCAGGTTAAGTCATGTTGGTTTTTAACCCTGTGTCTAAATGTGCAAGAACTTAGAAACACAGGGCATCGAGTAAAAGATGCAGCTAGCGAAAAGGATGACACAGGAGAGAGCCGACGGCCTCGGTGCGTCTAAGAGATTAGGTACTGCGGAAGAGTATGCGGGTGGACGAGAAGGAGGAGTGCGACATTTTCGAGGGACGAGAAGCTAGAGCGGAAACTTGCTCAAGAAGGTCGGAAGTTGGGTTCAGGTAAGCCTTATTTCGGATGGCCGAAATCACCTAAGCGAGCAGAGCCAGAGTGGAAGACCCGGACCGAGGCGAGCAGAACCGGAGCGGAAGGCCCGGACCGAAAAAGTCAGCCATAGTTGACTTTTTGGTCTGGGCACTTGGAACAGAAAGTTTAGCCAATGCAACGTGGTGTGCCCCATTATGTCAGGGATAAAACTTTATCCCCTTTCAGACGTCTGGAACCCTTCCAAGCACCCCGAGCAAGGCTATATAAGCAGCCCTGCTCCCAGAAGCTAAATAGAACAAGAAAAAAATAGAAGAACAACACTTGTGATTAAGTTTGTTTGAGTTTAACATTCTGTTTGTGAGTTGTGATTGCTGTAAGAGGCTTCTCCGCCCAGAGGAGAATTTTTAGTGCGCTTTTCATCATCCTTGGATTAACAACCTCCGCAGTTGTAACCAAGTAAATTCTTTGTGTCTATTATTTTCTCTACTTAGTTTCTTATTCTTTTTTGTAAGTGTTATTTATTATTCTGCTATAAGTCGAGAAAGGTTTTTTTTTCATTTATTTGTGTAGGGTTATTCACCCCTCTCTAGCAAGTCACCTAAGAAACCAGCACACAAAATGTTTCTGTGCCCAATGGATGTGAAAACAGACGCTTGTCACTGTAGCAGTCAACTGGCATTGTAGAAGTCAACTGTCACTGCAACAGTCAACTGTACTGTAGTAGTCAACCGGATAGTGTAGTAGTTTCTGTAGTAGTCAACTTATACACTATAACAGTCGACTGGTACACTATAACAGTCGACTTGTAGCCGACAGTTAGCTTGTAACGGTCAAATTTCACTTAGGACCAGTCGACTAGTGGTTGTACCAATCGACTAATGGCAGAAAAATAGCTTGATGTTTTCCTCCCAAACTCTATTTAATAGAGCTTGGGGTACTTGGGCATGATTGATGAAATAGAGGTTGTTAACCCTTATCAGTAATCTTCCAAAGCCTCTAAGTTCTTCTTGTGATGTAAGGTTGTTTGGATCAAGGTTCTGGTGAGGTTTCTCTACTGATAAGGAGGTTTGAGCTAGCAAGAGTTTTTCTTGGATTCATCCACCGACGGATCGAAATCGTCCACCTTACAAACAGCCATGGAATAGGAGATTTATCTGTTGATACAGTCTGACCTGGCTGTTGTTTTGATGTTGACACTGATTTAAGTTTTTATCAGATATTAATTAAACTCAGATTGATTACTGATCAAGGTTGATCAGATGGAAGGGAAAAGTCCAAGTATGGAAACTTGGCACGCGGAGTCAAAGAGGGCTCGGTAGCTCGTTCTCTGGACTAGGTCAGAGAGGGCTTGGTAGCTCGTTCTCTGGACCGGACGGAGTCGGAGAGGGCTCGGTAGCTCGTTCTCTGGACTAGGTCAGAGAGGGCTCGGTAGCTCGTTCTTTAGACCGGACAGAGTCAGAGAGGGCTTGGCAGCTCGTTCTCCGGACTAGGTCAGAGAGGGTTCGGTAGCTCGTTCTCTGGACTAGACGTGGAAGTCGGAGAGGGCTCGGTAGCTCGTTCTCTGGACTAGGTCAGAGAGGGCTCGGTAGCTCGTTCTCTAGACCAGGAAGGCTTTAGGGTTTAGGGCTGGGAAGCTCTAAACCTACATAAGCATTGGATCGGTCTGTTGACCGATCCAGTGATACTATGGTTATCTGATCGATCACAAGACCGATCAGTAACCAATCAGTAACTCTCTGTGAGAATTATTGATCGGTCTGGTGACCGATCAGTAACCAATCAATAACTCTCTGTGAGAATTACTGATCGGTCTGGTGACCGATCAGGAGGCAACGGATTTCGGGAGAAAGGATAGGGGATCGGTCTGTGGACCGATCCACCTATAGCCGGATCGGTCCACAGACCGATCAGAGCCTTCCTGGACCGATCAGGCTATGGCCTGATCGGTCAGAAAGGTTGTGGATCGGTCTGCTGACCGATCCACGATAATGTCTGTAGTTTCTGCTATTTCTCTTCAAATTCTGATTCGTCTGATTTAACCATCTGCTGTGAGCTTTTTAATTTGCAGGTTACAGGTATCATGCCAATGCTTAGATTCAAATTAAACTCCATCAGGAGAATAAAACAAAGGTTTCTTTCTACTGTGTTTCGCTGCAAATGATGCAATTGGAGTATCAACGTTCACTGGCTGCGATCTGGCTGCGATTAGTTGACAGTCAGCTTGACTCTTGCTTATTGGTTCGAGCTCAGAGACACCTGTGAAGAACATGGGTTCTATTGGTGTGAGTTCAGAGAATCAGATGAGGAGGAAGAGTGATTGGCGACGCCTTAGCTTGCAGCAACGATTCGGTGCAGGTTGACAGTGATTCTGTACAGGTTGAACGCAGTGGAAAAACAGAGGCATAAGAAGAAGGAAGATGATAGAAGAACGAGAATCGATCAAGCAAGTGAAAAAGGTTTTTTCGAGCTCTTGGCTGAGAAGCTGTTGTTTTCCTTCTTGCGCTCTGCTGTCGTCTTCGTGTGGCTGTGAGCGTATTCTTCATTCTGTCTAGCCACTGATTGCTGTAAGTCTTGTGCTTCATTTACATATCTCTGAAGACTTTGTGGAGAGGTCACTCCACCGAGAAGGAGGAAATCTTTAGCCGGAATCTATCCGGGGTGTGATCTACCGAAAGATCAAGGAATCATCCACCTTACGGACACGCCGAGGAGTAGGGGCAAGTTATCCCTGAACTTCGTACATACTGGTGTTAGTGGTGCTTGTCTTTCTTTTTCGTGTATTACATTTTTGTTTGCATATTTCCACTGCGCTAACGATTTGTAGGAAGAAATTCCTTAAGCGTTTAGAGGAGGCTATTCACACCCCCTCTCTAGCCATCCGAAGATCCTAACAAGTGGTATCAGAGCCAGGTTCTCTTCATTCGGATTAACACCCTAAAGAGCAAGAAGATGGCTATGAAGGAAGGGTTTAGCACCAATCGTCCACCCTACTTCGACGGAGCGGACTTTCAATATTGGAAGAGCCGCATGGAATATTATCTCAAGACCGACATCTCAATGTGGTTCTCCGTCAAGGAAGGGTTTACACCTCCGAAGGATGAAGAAGGTAAGGAACTAGACTCATCAAGGTGGTCCGCCGAGCAAACTCGCAAAGGACAAGCCGATGCCAAGGCAGTGGTCACTCTACAATGTGGGATAGCCAAGGACCAACTCGTCAAGGTAGGTCCATTCATGAGCGCAAAAGACTTGTGGAACAAGCTCATCGAACTCCAAGAAGGAACTCGAGACTCTCGGATCGCCAAGAGAGATTTGTTCTTAAATCAATTACAAAACCTCACCATGAAGGAGAACGAGACGGTAAATGAACTACACAGAAGGTTCAAAGAAATTATCAATGGTCTTCATTCCGTAGATGAACGCGTAGAGAATCGTGATCTTGTAAGGTATATTCTCAAAGCCTTTCCGAGGAATGCCTTGTGGTCATCTATGGTAGATGCCTACAAGGTCTCCAAGGACCTTTCAATTGTTAAATTAGATGAATTTTTTTTGTGAAATGGAACTCCATGAATTTGTTAACAAGGGTCAAAAAGAGAAAGGTATTGCCTTAGTTGCAGGAGAAAAGAGCAAAGATGGAAGAAAGAAGAAAGAAAAGAAGAAGGAAAAAGAGATTCCTTCATCCTCATCCTCCTCCGAGTCCGATGATGAAGGTGGATCATCATCAAGCGAGATGACCAACTTTGTAAGGAGAATCATGAGAAGGAGCTGGAGATACAAAGGGAAAGGTAAATCTATCGATCAAAATGTTGAAAAACTAATGTCACTTGTTTTGAGTGTAGCAAGAAAGGACACTATCGGAGCGAGTGCCCAAAACTCAAGAAGAAGGAGGAAAGGGCCAAGAAGAAGAAAGCTCTCAAAGCTACTTGGGACGAATCCTCCTCAAGCTCATCGGAGGAAGAAAAGAAGGAGAAAAGCTTCATGGCAAGGGAGGAACTGGATTTCGGGAGTGATGGTGACACGAGTGATACCTCAGCCGTGGGTTCATCATCTTCGGATGATTAAGAGGTAACTTCTCCTCATTTAGAAAAATATTATAAAATCATTGCACATTTATCTACTTTGCTTAAGAAATCAAAAACTCAAATTAAATCATTAAAAGATGAAGTAGAGCTCTTGAGGACCCTTAGGGAAGATGAGGTTGATAACCTACATCAAGAGGCCCTTGAGGATGAAAACAAAGCCTTAAAGGGTGAAGTTGAGAAACTCAAGAAAATGCTTGAAAAATTCTCAACTAGCTCTAAGACTTTAGATATGATTCTAAATGCCCAAAGGGCGATTTACAACAAGGCTGGGTTAGGATATCAACCTAAGGAGTCTAGTTTCATTTCGCTTGTGTCTAGAACTCAATTTCATAGATCACATACTTCTAGGGTTCATGAGACTAGGAAGGTTGTGACCAAGGCATGGGTTCCTAGGTCTTTTATTGTAGATGCATTAGGTCCCAAGATTTGGGTACCTAAAACGTCTATCTTTCGTGTCTTGTAGGCATTGGTCAAGGGGGAGCATCTATCAACTTGGTTTATTGATAGTGGATGCTCCAAGCACATGACCGGGGACAAGTCACTCTTTACTACCCTTCAAAACAAAAATAGAGGTAATGTGTCGTTTGGTAATAATGGTAGTCTTAAGGTTATAGGAGTTGGAGACATTCATATATCCGAATGTCTCCAAATCAAGAATGTCCTTCTAGTCAAGGGGATGACCTTTAATCTCCTAAGTGTCAGTCAATTATGTGATACGGGTTACACAATTGAGTTTCATTCAAGTCAATGTCTGGTCAAACACATTAACACACTTGACACGGTACTAGTAGGCACAAGGGTAGATAACATTTATCAAGTATCTTTTAAAAGTGCTACTAATGCCTCTGCTAAGTGTTTCATGTCAAAAGAAGAAGAATCATGGCTTTGGCATAGGAGGTTGGCCCATGTGAACATGAAGAATATTCGAAAGCTGGCCAACAAAGGATTAGTGCGAGGCCTACCAAGCATCAAGTACCAAAAGACAAAATTATGTGATGCATGTCAAAAGGGTAAGCAAACAAAAGCGTCTCATAAAGGTAAAAGTGTTGTAAGTACATCTACTGCTTTAGATTTATTGCATATGGATTTATTTGATTGCAGTAATGTCATTTCATTGAATGGAAGTAAATACTGCTTAGTGATCATTGATGATTTTACTAGATATGCATGGACTTTCTTTTTGAAAAATAAGGATCAAACCATAGATATTTTTGTTTCTTTTTGTAGAAGAACTAAAAATGAAAAATCAACAACAATTAAAACAATTAGAAGTGATCATGGTGGAGAATTTCAAAACCATAGATTTTTAGAATTTTGTCAAGAAAAAGGATATAGGCATGAGTTGTCTACTCCAAGGACCCCACAGCAAAATGGGGTTGTGGAGAGAAAGAACCGAGTCTTGCAAGAGGTTGCACGAAGCATGCTCAATGAGTACTCACTACCGAGCTACTTATGGGCTGAAGCTGTAAATACAGCTTGCTATGTGTAAAACCGAGTCTTGATACATAGGTTTTTAGGAAAGACTCCCCATGAACTTTGGTTTGGGAAACCCCCTACAATTAAACATCTTAAGGTGTTTGGTTGTAAGGTGTTTATCTTGAACACCAAGGATCATCTTGGAAAGTTCACGGCTAAGGCTGATGAAGGGATACTGGTCGGGTACTCTCTCACCAGCAAAGCCTATCGAGTCTACAACAATAGGACTAAATTAATTGAAGAGTCCTCGGATGTAGCATTTGAAGAAATCCCTAAATCAAATGATCAATCGAGGGATGTAGGAGAAATTCAATTTGAACTTAGAAGTCTAAGTTTGAATGATCAAAACATAGAAAGAGTCGAAGTTAACTCCGATGATGATGAACAAAGGCAACAAAGGGCTCAGGCTGATCCTTTGCCTGATACTGAGTCTTTGCCTGTGTCCAGTGAGACCACTCATGAGACACCACCAACACCAAGGCAATCTAGGATAGCATCTAGTTATCCCCAAGACCAGATTGTTGGAGACATCCAACAAGGGGTTAGGACCAGATCATTCTTTAGAAATGAGTCTAATGAGGTCGCCTTGATCTCAGAAATCGAACCAAAATTAGTTGATGAGGCATTACACGATCCTGACTGGATCATAGCTATGCAAGATGAGTTAGGTCAATTTGAAAGGAGCCAAGTGTGGGACTTAGTTCCTAGACTTAAGAAGACCACCATTATTGGAACCAAATGGGTCTTCAAAAATAAGTTAAACCAAAATGGAGAAGTCGTAAGAAACAAGGCAAGACTTGTAGCCAAGGGCAATAGTCAAGTCGAATGTCTCGATTATGATGAGACTTATGCTCCCGTGGCCCGATTAGAGTCCATTCGTTTAATGCTAGCTTTTGCTGCACATAGAGGCTTCAAGCTCTATCAAATGGACGTTAAATCGGCCTTCTTAAACGGATTCATTAAAGAAGAGGTCTTTGTTGAACAACCACCGGGGTTTGTGAATACCGAAGCTCCAAACCACGTGTACAAGCTCAAGAAAGCTCTTTATGGGCTTAAACAAGCACCTCGAGCTTGGTACGAAAGGTTGTCAACTTACCTACTAGAGAAGGGCTTTGTAAGAGGTCAAATAGATCCAACACTATTTCTGCGTAGAGATGGTGAAAACATATTTGTAGCTCAGGTGTATGTCGATGACATAATTTGTGGCTCAAATAACAAGGGCTATTTGAATGAATTTATCACTCACATGGAAAGTGAGTTTGAGATGAGTCTGGTGGGAGAATTGACATTCTTCCTTGGACTTGAAATCAAACAAACTCGAGATGGCATTTATGTCCATCGGACAAAACACACTCAAGAGATGCTCAAGAAATTCAAAATGAGTGACTCTAAGGAAGTATCCACTCCAATGGAGACAAACACTCGCCTTGACAATGATAAGAATGAAAAACCAGTTGATCTAATGCAATATAGAAGCATAATCGGTAGTCTTCTATATCTCACAGCTAGTCGACCGGACATACTTTTTGCTGTGGGCATGTGCGCTAGATATCAAGTCTGTGTCAAGGAATCTCATTTAATTACAGTTAAGAGAATCCTGAGATACCTTAAGGGCACAATTAGAGTAGGTCTCTGGTACCCTCGTACTGAGTCTTTTGATTTAATAGGTTATACCGACTCCGATTATGCTGGGTGCAAATTGGATCAGAAAAGCACTAGTGGGGGTTGCCAATTTTTAGGTTCATCATTGGTTAGTTGGTCAAGTCGGAAGCAACATTGTGTTGCTCTCTCCACGACCGAGGCTGAATACATTGCCATGGGAGAGAGTGTATCACAATTGTTGTGGATGATCCACACCCTAGAAGATTGTGGGCTTTCGTATAAGGGAGTGCAAGTGTTGTGTGACAACATTAGCACAATAAACCTAACGAAAAATCTAGTCCATCATTCAAGGACCAAACACATTGAAGTGCGTCATCACTTCATTAGAGATCACGTAGCTAGGGGAGACATTGCGCTCACATATGTTGAGTCAAAGTCAAACCTAGCCGATATTTTCACCAAACCTCTTCCAGAAAATGAATTTAGCCATTTAAGAAGAGAATTGGGGATGTGTTTGGCTCAATAGGTCATTTGGACTTCATCATGATCAATAAGGACCATTAGCACGACAAGAGAAATTGGGAAATTAATTTGGGCAATTTGGGGACATCTCACACAAACTATAAGGTTTAACAAATTATTTTTGTTTGCTTTCAATGGGGTGAGATGCTAGGATCAGCCAAATTATTCAAAATGTATCATGCATCCCTTGAATAATTAAGTTGAAGAGACATAAATTGAGTATGGGGAAGACCATTACATAATTCATGTGTAGTTGGTTCCTAGATCTTACTCATATATTCCAACCAAGGAAACTTGGTTGGACCTTTACCTAGAATTTATCTAACTTTGGTTAATGTGTTGATTGATATTTTTTATCGATACCTTTCATGATTTTGATTGAAAATAAGACAAGCTATTGAGGTAATGATAGCAATTTGGATATATTTTGACAAACTTGAAACTGATCATAGCAAGGATGTGTTTTGAACCAGGTAATAAAAAGCATGAGTTTTGATTAATACCTTGGTTCACTATAGATCATAGTTTTAGAAGTTTCTCTGGTTTTGAAACCTTAAGGTTCAAAACGTCTGAACTCTATGCGTTTGGAGTTGGTCTGAGTTTTAAAATGTTTGGAACTTTCTGGTTCTGAACAATTTCAGACCGTAAGAGCTCATCTTTCGGAAATATTTATGTTTGTAGATTCTTCAGGTTCTAGGTTCTGAATTTGGAAGTTTCTAAACTTTTTCAGTTCTGAATCTTCAGAATTTTCGATAGAAAATTTCTACGAAATTCAGTTACTGAAATTTCAATTTGTCAGACACTGATCGGTCCACAGCCCGATCAGGAGAGGCTGGATCGGTCTATCGACCTATCCAGAACTCTCTGTTTGTTTACTGATCGGTCCAGAGACCGATCAGGTTATTCTGGCACACAAGGAGGCTTCCTGATCGGTTCAGGGACCGATCAGGAGGTTCCCTGATCGATCCGTCGACCGATCAGGGTATTCCCTGACCAATCAGGAGGTTCCCTGATCGGTCAGGATCTCTTATGATCGGACGACTGTCCGATCATGATCACCCATTCCTCTTAACTCTTCCCGATCCCTTCTCTTCCCATTACACGTCGAAGCCCTAGCCGACACCCTCCTACGACTCAACTCTTCTCTCCGTTCTTCGAAAGATACATAGATGGCACCAAGGTAACTTCATTCTCCCCAAGCTCTACTCATTTTGGCACTTCATTTTCATTTCTCACCAGATCTGTGTAATTTGGCTTGGTTCTCGGTTGTTGGTGGCTTCCGTGCTCACCTACTTACCCCCATCCGTGTCCCATTTTTAACTTTTAGAAAGAAACAAGTTGGTGAGGGACCTTCTAAGTCATCAACTGAGAAATCTAAACCTTAGGCTCCCTCCCGACCTCAACCAACTGTTTCTGGAAGATTTCCAAACCATCACTTTTAACAAGCCTTTCAACAAAGAACCTTCAAACTGCTTCCGTGTAGGTCTGTGGATCAAAAATTCATGGATGAATTTTGTCCATCTGTGTCGGAAATACTTGCCTATTACAAACTTGATTCTCTAGTCTATTTAGAATGGAACATCAATTACGACTTAGTATCTGAGTTTTATAATAATCTTCATCAAACTAATGATGTTAATTATAAAACTAGAGTTGCTAAGCAGACTATTAATTTCAATTTCTCGACCTTCTTTGATTATCTAGCTTGCCGGAGGTGTTCAGGAAATGTCTTTTCCATATACCCTGATTTACCAGACCCCTTACCTTCTCCTTTTGATGTCTCATCTGACTCCATTTATGAGTATTTCTTCGGCCATCTAAGACCGGGTGGACAAGATGAGTTAGATGTTGATTTTCCTACCTTTACAGCCCTGAGATTATCTGCCCCAGATTACCAATTAGGAGGTTCTCTGATCGGTCAGGATCTCTTATGATCGGACGGCTATCCGATCATGATCACCCATTCCTCTTAACTCTTCCCGATCCCTTCTCTTCCCATTACACGCCGAAGCCCTAGCCGACACCCTCCTACGACTCAACTCTTCTCTCCGTTCTTCGAAAGATACATAGATGGCACCAAGGTAACTTCATTCTCCCCAAGTTCTACTCATTTTGGCACTTCATTTTCATTTCTCACCAGATCTGTGTAATTTGGCTTGGTTCTCGGTTGTTGGTGGCTTTCGTGCTCACCTACTTACCCCCATCCGTGTCCCATTTTTAACTTTTAGAAAGAAACAAGTTGGTGAGGGACCTTCTAAGTCATCAACTGAGAAATCTAAACCTTAGGCTCCCTCCCGACCTCAACCATCTGTTTCTGGAAGATTTCCAAACCATCACTTTGAACAAGCCTTTCAACAAAGAACCTTCAAACTGCTTCCGTATAGGTCTGTGGATCAAAAATTCATGGATGAATTTTGTCCATCTGTGTCGGAAATACTTGCCTATTACAAACTTGATTCTCTAGTCTATTTAGAACAGGACATCAATTACGACTTAGTATCTGAGTTTTATAATAATCTTCATCAAACTAATGATGTTAATTATAAAACTAGAGTTGCTAAGCAGACTACTAATTTCAATTTCTCGACCTTCTTTGATTATCTAGCTTGCCGGAGGTGTTCAGGAAATGTCTTTTCCATATACCCTGATTTACCAGACCCCTTACCTTCTCCTTTTGATGTCTCATCTGACTCCATTTATGAGTATTTCTTCGGCCATCTAAGACCGGGTGGACAAGATGAGTTAGATGTTGATTTTCCTACCTTTACAGCCCTGAGATTATCTGCCCCAGATTACCAATTAGGAGGTTCCCTGATCGGTCAGGATCTCTTATGATCGGACGGCTGTCCGATCATGATCACCCATTCCTCTTAACTCTTCCCGATCCCTTCTCTTCCCATTACACGCCGAAGCCCTAGCCGACACCCTCCTACGACTCAACTCTTCTCTCCGTTCTTCGAAAGATATATAGATGGCACCAAGGTAACTTCATTCTCCCCAAGCTCTACTCATTTTGGCACTTCATTTTCATTTCTCACCAGATCTGTGTAATTTGGCTTGGTTCTCGGTTGTTGGTAGCTTCCGTGCTCACCTACTTACCCCCATCCGTGTCCCATTTTTAACTTTTAGAAAGAAACAAGTTGGTGAGGGACCTTCTAAGTCATCAACTGAGAAATCTAAACCTTAGGCTCCCTCCCGACCTCAACCATCTGTTTCTGGAAGATTTCCAAACCATCACTTTGAACAAGCCTTTCAACAAAGAACCTTCAAACTGCTTCCGTGTAGGTCTGTGGATCAAAAATTCATGGATGAATTTTGTCCATCTGTGTTGGAAATACTTGCCTATTACAAACTTGATTCTCTAGTCTATTTAGAACGGGACATCAATTACGACTTAGTATCTGAGTTTTATAATAATCTTCATCAAACTAATGATGTTAATTATAAAACTAGAGTTGCTAAGCAGACTATTAATTTCAATTTCTCGACCTTCTTTGATTATCTAGCTTGCCGGAGGTGTTCAGGAAATGTCTTTTCCATATACCCTGATTTACCAGACCCCTTACCTTCTCCTTTTGATGTCTCATCTGACTCCATTTATGAGTATTTCTTTGGCCATCTAAGACCGGGTGGACAAGATGAGTTAGATGTTGATTTTCCTACCTTTGCAGCCCTGAGATTATCTGCCCCAGATTACATTCTCTTTAAGGTTGTCACAAATTGCCTTCTACCAATCACATCTCAACCCTTGTCAGAGATCCGACCATATCACTGCTTGATGCTTTATGGATTGTGTCGGCGTCTTGATTTTAACATCATGTCGAGCATTTATTCGTCTATCATCTCCTATAGTGAGCCTAACAGCTTCACCGTTTATATGCCTTATGGGCATATAATTACGGATTGGCTCGAGACCCTACATATTGATGTCTCCAAGGGAAGGATAGTCAAGATGGTGAGGCAGGACTGTAGACTAGGAAAACGTGCATTTTCCAAGTCTGGCATCATAGGACAATATGGGGAGGTTCGTTGGAAGGACGGGAGAGCACTGGGTGGGTTACCACGGGCACCTCCACGACAGGTTTGTTAGAGTGTATACTAAAAGCCTAGCTTTTGGTATAAATATTTATCTAGAAATAAGAATCACATTGGTCAAATGTCTACATTTGTGATAAATGTAGTTGTTCAATTAATTTATATTGTAGATAACATGGTGTGTGGTGTCACACACAGAAGATCATGTTATCAGTACCTTATAAATTATAAACAGTAGCTCACGACCATGATGGAAAGGAACAAACCATTAGAAGGTCGTAGTGTAATTAGGTGTTAGTTTATCTTAACTATATAATTACACTAGTACACTAAGAGTGTATTGAGTAGGACCATTAGAGGTCGTTTCTTTTATACTGACTTTATAAAGGGACAAATACCTCAGTTATTATGGAAGTGTGTGCTCTTAATCCTAATATAATAACAATCATATATATTTGATATTTATTTCTTTAATTTATCAATGGGTGAGATTTAGTTCGATGAATCAATAAGCTCGATAAGTTGGGAAATGATATCACTTATAGTGTGTGTTGTTGATTATAGAAGGAAACTGTGTCCTAGTAATCTAGGTTGAGAATGTCCCCAAGAGGAGCTCATAAGGATTGTCATGTTAAAACCCTGCAGGTGGACTTAGTCGACGATGAAGTTGAGTGGTACTACTCTTGAGCTAGATATTAATTAAGTGAGTTGTCGAATTTACTTAATTAGTGGACATTTGTTATCTTAAACACAGGGAGACTAACACACTCATGATAAGAAGGAGCCCAAAATGTAATTTGGGATTGGTGCGGTAGTTCAATAATAGTTCTCTAGTGAAATGAATTATTATTGATAAAATTAAGTTGTGTGTTCGGGGCGAGCACGGGATGCTTAATTTTATCGGGAGACCAAAACCAATTCCTCCTCTCGGTCCCTATCGTAGCCTCTTAATTATAGAGTACTATACCCACCTATACCCACCTTCTTACCCATCCTATAGGGGTCCGCCGAGCTAGCTTGGAGACCAAGCTAGGGCCGACCATGGGTATGTTCATGGGTGAATTCATGTGGCCGTCCCTATTAAAATAAAAAGGAATTTTAATTTTAAAATTTTTCTTATGTGGATAATATAATTTAAAAGAGAGTTTAAAAATTTAAATCCTTCCTTTTATAAGATTCTACAAAAGATTAAGAGAAGAGTTAAAATCTCTTTCCTTATTTGTAGATTAAAAGGTTGATTTTAATTTTGGTAAAAATTTTCCTTTTAATTATATTCATGATTTAAAAGAAAGTTTAAAAATTAAAAATTCTCTTTTATTAGTTTCTATAAAAAATTAAAAAAGATTTAATATCTTTCCTTATTTGTAGATTGAAAGGAGATTTTAATTTTTAGAGATAACTTTCCTTTTTGGAAATTATCCACATGTTTAAAAGAAAGATTTTAATTTATAAAATTTCTTTTTATTAACCAATCATGAAGGGATTAAAATTATTGGAGAAATTTTTATAAATTTCTAGAAATAAATTAGGAAGTTTTAATTTTTGTTTTAATTAAAACTCTCCTTGTTTTGGGGAGAAGAGTGGCCGGCCATTATAATTTGAAAAGAGAAAATTATTTTAATTAAATAAATTTTCCTTTTCAATGGAAAAAGAATTAAGGAAGTTTTTATTAAAATTTCCTTATTTGCCAAGACCAAGGATTATAAAAGAGGGTGTAGAGGAGGCTTCAAGGCTAACGACTCTATTCTATTTTTCCTCTCTTTTCTCCTTGGGTGTGGCCGGCCCTTTCTTTCCTCTCCTCTCCTCTCCTTTGTGTGGCCGAAACCTTCTCATGGTGGAGATAGCTTTGGTGGCCGGATCTAAGAAGGAGAAGAAGGAGAGAAAAGAAGCCTCTTTTCTAGCATCCTTTGGAGCATGGTGGTGGTGGCCGAACCTCTTCATCCTAGGAGAAGTTTTGATGGCCGAAACTTGTATGGAAGAAGAAGGTGCTTGGTGGTTCTCATCTCGGAAGATCGTTGCCCACACAACGTCCGAGGTTAGAAGATGAATACGGTAGAAGATCAAGAGGTCTTTCTAAAAGGTATAACTAGTAATTTTTCTTTCCGCATCATACTAGTTATTTTTGGAAATAATACTAAATACAAGAGGCATACGATTCTAGAGTTTCGAATTTGTTTTCGATATAGTGTTCTTTTGTTTTTCTTTTCCTTGTGATTTGATTGTTCTTTTCGGTTAACCTAAAGTTATTTTAGGAAATTAAATATTATCTTTCCATAAAAGGTTTTGTCTAGTCGGTGGTGGTTGCTCCCATATCCAAGAAGGTCATGTGCCTCGCCACGTCGATCGGGAACCAATTATGGAAATTAATATTTAATGGAATTAATAACTTAAGGTGACTTGGGTCGAACGTGTTAAGTTCAGCAGGAGATCCAAGTCAAAACCTAAAAGAACAAATAGATTAAGTTTTGGATCAAACGTGTTAAGTTCCCAAGCGATCCAAAATTTAATTTAAAAGAACACATGGTAGCTAGGAAAAGGTTCAGACCTTTGTACAAAAATTTTGTACAACCTATAGGTTTTCCGAGTAGCAACCAACAATTGGTATCAGAGCTAGGGTTTTGCCTCTGTGTATTTGGTATTAGTTTAATTATGCACATGTCATACATAATTTAGGCAGGATAATAGTAGGATGTGCTAACTTTGTGGATGCAGGATCCAACTATTATGGCTTATAGTTATTATGTGTGTGATTGGACCCTTGGACATGTCAAGGGCATTTTATTGTGTGTGCATGATTGTATTATAAAATACAGCAGGAGTTGTATTTAGTTTTATTAGGATTTTATTTTTGATCTAGTTACATGTACATTCCTTTTATGGAATATAGGATCGATGGATGTAAATTTTATTTTATGTTCGATCTAGTTTACATGTACATTCCTTCGAGAAATATAGGATCAAAATGTAAAATTCTATTTATGTCGCGGATCGAATCTTGCAAAGCGTGGAACCTTCTAAGGACCATAGGCGCAGCGGAACTAGGAGCAAGATGGATGCGATAGCTAGACCCGGTGGCAGTGGCCAAATATGGCAGTAGCTTGGGATGTCAACACACGGAGGACAACAAAAGATAAAAGCCATAATAGTTGAAAATTAGATTTTCTATTTATTGCTTTTATATTGTGCTGTGTGTGCATGTTAGTTTACATATTTAGTAGGCTAGTATAGTTAAAATTCCTCATTTATAAATAACTAAGTGGGAGAGGGATTTTTAAGTAAATCCCATGGTCTCCATTACTGGTTTGTAAGTGATGCAAACAAGCTTGCGCGTTGGCTCTGAGTGCCTTCCTCCATAACGGATGAGCTTGTTTGTGGATCACTAGAATAGACTTCCATTTTTGGATGACTATAGGAAGTTAATTAAGAGCGTGTGATCTTCTCCAACGGAAGGGGCATAATCTTATTAATGGACTTAGTGTCAAGTAATGGTATACACTTAGACACATCTAATAGTATCCTCCCCATCGGAGTCACTGCTATTATTTGTGTGACCAAATGATACCAACTATTAATTTTATTTGTCAAAAAGTTAGGTTGACAAGATAATAAAATTAATGGGTTAAAACCCTCCTTTTACAAATGTTGAATTTGTATACGTCCACACTAACGTGGCATGCAAAATTCACGGTGTTTGAGGTGTTGGTGAATTTAAATAATATTGTTTGAGGAATCAATATTTTTTTTTAATTCAAAAGTTTTTGACCAAATATTTGATCAAAGACAGATCAACTATTAATTTTATTCGTCATAAAGTAAAGTTAACGAGATACTAAAATTAATGAATAAAATCTCCTCTTCGATTTTGTATACGTCCACACTATCGTGGCATACAAAATTCATAGGGATTTTTAAGGAGTTGATTTTGACCAAGTATTTTTGTGATTCTTAGGATTTAAAATGTTTGTCAATCCCCTAGTAGTCATACTATAAGAAAGACTTAGTAATCCCAATTGTAATGATTGGAAATAGGACTTGGACATTAAGGTAGACTGTCTTCTTAGAACTAAGAACAATATAGGTGTATTTAATTCATTAGTTGAAACATGTTTAGTGGTGTTATCTACCAGAACCTAGAGTGTAGATATAGATGCCATTAATCATGTCCGCAATTCATTGCAGGGTTCCAGGAAACCCGACAACTAAATGAAAATTAAAACACCGTCTACATGGGCACTACTATAAAAATGGTAGCTGTTGCAGTGGGAGATGTTTATCTTTTGATAAGAATAAAACATGGATTTTTGAGTAATTGTCTTTACGCACCAAGTTTAGAAAGAACTAGTTTTCAGTTTCTAAACTATTCAAAGAACTTGATATTCTGCCTCTTTTAATAACAAAGTTGTTATTAAGAAAAAGAGGAAAGTTATCTGTTTTGGTACGTTGGTTGGCAATTTATAAATCCAATAACTCTCACGATGCAACAAATGAAAATTAGTAACACATCTTCTAACTTTAAGAGAAAGTAACCTTCGAAAATGAACCAATTATATCTTTAGCTTCTAAGGCTAGGTTATATTAACTTGAGTATGATTCATTGGTAACTGATGAACTTTTGGGTTCATTAGTAGTGGAAATCTTTCCAACCTACGAGTCTTACTTGGAAGGAAAAATAACCAAGAAGCTTTTAAGTCTAAGGGGTATGGAGTCAAAAATATATTGGAATTGGTTCATTCTGATTTGTGTGATCCTATGAGCATCTAGGCAAGAGGTTGTTTCAAATATTTCATCTATTTTATAGACAACTATTTGAGATACGGATATATTTACTTGATGTGCCGCAAGTCTAAGTGCTTTGATTAGTTCAAAGAGTACGAGGCTGATGTGGAGAAACGACAAAGTAAAAGTATCAAGACACTACGGTAAGATCGTAGTGGCAAGTACCTCTTGGGAGAATTTAGGAGTCATTTATCAGAAGTAGGGATTCAATCCCAACTAACTGCACCTGGTACACCCCAACAGAATGGTGTAGGAAAAGGAAGGTATAGGACTCTTATGGAAATAAGTAGTTTGATGAGTTATTAAGAATATTATCAAAATTATTTTAAGGATATACTCTGGAAACGGGAGTGAATATAGTACCTTCTAAAGTCAGAACTCTCTACTCATATAGAATTGCTGAATAGGCATAAGCCTATTTTGAAGCATATTCGGATTCGGGTAGTCCAGCACATATGAAGAAGAGAGACAATGATAAGTTGAACAGGAATTCACTTGTTTGTGGGTTATCCTAGTGAAATGAAAGTAGGTTTATAGTCTTAAAAATCAGAAGGTCATTGTCAGCATCAATGACCGATTTTTAGAAAAGGACTATGTAATAAACCATGTGCCCATAAGAAAATTTGTTCTTAAGGACATAATAAAAGACATGTCTAATCTAGTACCAATCGTACAAGATGAGATACCACAAGGAAACTGCAACACGTATCACAAATGATACACAATTGCAGAACGTGGCTTGTCGTAATGGGTGGGTTGTTAGGCAACCTAAAAAGATTCATGTTTTGGGAGAGTTTTTGGACTCGATCCCTGGAGGACATGAACCTGATCTCCGGACATATGACGAAACACTCCAAGATAAAGATGCAATATCTTTGCAAAGAGTAATGAATAACAGAATTAGAATATATGTATTCTAATCTGGAAGCTTATAGAACCACCAAATGGTGTAAAAGCCTTTGGGTATAAAAAGGTCTATAATAGGAAAAGAGGGATAGACAGAAAGGTAGAAACTTTCAAAGCAAGGCTAGATGAAAAAGGAAACTTTTTCACTGGTAGCCATGCTTAAGTCTATCCGGATTCTTTTATCTATTTGGCAAGTGGATGTCAAGATAGCATTCCTTAATGGAAGTCTTGAAGAAAGCATCCATATAAAGCAACCAGAAGGGTTCATTGTAAAGGGCTAAGAGCATCTTGTGTGCAAGCTCAATCAGTCTATGGACTGAGGCAAAGCTTCAAGGTCTTGGAACATCCAGTTTATCAAAGTAATCCAGACCTATGGATTTATTGAGTAAACGGATAAGTCTTGTGTATACAAAAGGTGTGATAGAAACGTTGTGGTATTTCTTGTACTATACTTAGATAACATTTTTGGTAGTTGGAAACAATATCAAAATGTTGTCAGAAGTAAGGGTATGGTTGTCCAAACAATTCGATATAAAGGACTTGGGAGAATGTATATATTCTTGAGATCAAAGTAATAAGGGATCGCAAGAAAAGAATATTTTACTTATCCCAAGCTTCATATATTGGAAAAATCCTTGCTCGTTTTAAGCGTGCAAAACTTCAAGAAAAGTTTCTTACTTTTTTAGCATGGAGTAACTTTATCTAAAGATAAGTCTCCGTAGACATCAAAGGAGATAAAGGAAATAAAGGCAGTTCTTTATGCTTCGGTTGTCGGAAGCCTAATGTATGCTATGCACGAGATCAGAAATCTGTTTTGCCAAGGGCATAGTTAGCAGATATCAAAGTAACCCTAGACAAGGACATTAGACTGCAGTAAAGCATATATTAGTACCTTAGAGGCACTAGAGATTATATGCTAGCTTACAAGGCAATTAATTTGGTCCCTGTGGGTTGAACGGATTTTGATTTCCAATAGGGACAATAATAAGTCGACCTCGGGGTTTTGTGTTTACTTTAGGAGGAAAAGTCATAACTATGGAAGAGTAATAAGCATAGGTGTTTTTCTGGACTCCACCATAGAAGCTGAGTATATGGCAAGCCTCTGAGGTAGCCATAAAAGCTGAATGACTTAATTACCTCAAGATATACTTAGATGTGATTTCTAGTTTGTCCAAAGATTATTACAATTTACTGTAATAATAATGGTGCAGTAACAAACTCGAAGAAACCATGAGTCTATAAGGCAAGTAAACACAATAGAGCGTAAGTACTACCCAATACGAGAAATTGTATAACGGCGAGAAGTTGTTGCCGCCTAGATTGCATCAAATGATAACCTAAGGTCCTTAAGGCAAGAGCTTTTTGAAAGGCATGGGAATCAGATGTATGGCAGCAGATATGACAGCTTAGTCTTTTAGTATAAGTGGGAGATTGTAAGAGTGTATACTAAAAGCCTAGCTTTTGGTATAAACATTTATCTAGAAATAAGAATCACATTGGTCAAATGTCTACATTTGTGATAAATGTAGTTGTTCAATTAATTTATATTGTAGATAACATGGTGTGTGGTGTCACACACAGAAGATCATGTTATCAGTACCTTATAAATTATAAACAGTAGCTCACGACCATGATGGAAAGGAACAAACCATTGGAAGGTCGTAGTGTAATTAGGTGTTAGTTTATCTTAACTATATAATTACACTAGTACACTAAAAGTGTATTGAGTAGGACCATTAGAGGTCGTTTCTTTTATACTGACTTTATAAAGGGACAAAGACCTCAGTTATTATGGAAGTGTGTGCTCTTAATCCTAATATAATAACAATCACATATATTTGATATTTATTTCTTTAATTTATCAATGGGTGAGATTTAGTTCGATGAATCAATAAGCCCGATAAGTTGGGAAATGATATCACTTATAGTGTGTGTTGTTGATTATAGAAGGAAACTGTGTCCTAGTAATCTAGGTTGAGAATGTCCCCAAGAGGAGCTCATAAGGATTGTCATGTTAAAACCCTGCAGGTGGACTTAGTCCGACATGACGATGAAGTTGAGTGGTACTACTCTTGGAGCTAGATATTAATTAAGTGAGTTGTCAGTAACTTACTTAATTAGTGGATATTTGTTATCTTAAACACAGGGAGACTAACACACTCAAGATAAGAAGGAGCCCAAAATGTAATTTGGGATTGGTGCGGTAGTTCAATAATAGTTCTCTAGAGGAATGAATTATTATTGATAAAATTAAGTTGTGTGTTCGGAGCGAGCACGGGATGCTTAATTTTATCGGGAGACCATAACCAATTCCTCCTCTCGGTCCCTATCGTAGCCTCTTAATTATAGAGTACTATACCCACCTTCTTACCCATCCAATAGGGGCCGGCCAAGCTAGCTTGGAGACCAAGCTAGAGCCGACCATGGGTATGTTCATGGGTGAATTCATGTGGCCGTCCCTATTAAAATAAAAAGGAATTTTAATTTTAAAATTTTTCTTATGTGGATAATATAATTTAAAAGAGAGTTTAAAAATTTAAATCATTCCTTTTATAAGATTCTACAAAAGATTAAGAGAATAGTTAAAATCTCTTTCCTTATTTGTAGATTAAAAGGTTGATTTTAATTTTGGTAAAAATTTTCCTTTTAATTATATTCATGATTTAAAAGAAAGTTTAAAAATTAAAAATTCTCTTTTATTAGTTTCTATAAAAAATTAAAAAAGATTTAATATCTTTCCTTATTTGTAGATTGAAAGGAGATTTTAATTTTTAGAGATAACTTTCCTTTTTGGAAATTATCCACATGTTTAAAAGAAAGATTTTAATTTATAAAATTTCTTTTTATTAACCAATCATGAAGGGATTAAAATTATTGAAGAAATTTTTATAAATTTCTAGAAACAAATTAGGAAGTTTTAATTTTTGTTTTAATTAAAACTCTCCTTGTTTTGGGGAGAAGAGTGGCCGGCCATTATAATTTGAAAAGAGAAAATTATTTTAATTAAATAAATTTTCCTTTTCAATGGAAAAAGAATTAAGGAAGTTTTTATTAAAATTTCCTTATTTGCCAAGACCAAGGATTATAAAAGAGGGGGTAGAGGAGGCTTCAAGGCTAATGACTCTATTCAATTTTTCCTCTCTTTTCTCCTTGGGTGTGGCCAGCCCTTTCTTTCCTCTCCTCTCCTCTCCTTTGTGTGGCCGAAATCTTCTCATGGTGGAGATAGCTTTGGTGGCCGGATCTAAGAAGGAGAAGAAGGAGAGAAAAGAAGCCTCTTTTCTAGCATCCTTTGGAGCATGGTGGTGGTGGCCGAACCTCTTCATCCTAGGAGTAGTTTTGATGGCCGAAACTTATATGGAAGAAGAAGGTGCTTGGTGGTTCTCATCTCGGAAGATCGTTGCCCACACAACGTCCGAGGTTAGAAGATGAATACGGTAGAAGATCAAGAGGTCTTTCTAAAAGGTATAACTAGTAATTTTTCTTTCCGCATCATACTAGTTATTTTTGGAAATAATACTAAATACAAGAGGCATCCGATTCTAGAGTTTCGAATTTGTTTTCGATATAGTGTTCTTTTGTTTTTCTTTTCCTTGTGATTTGATTGTTCTTTTCGGTTAACCTAAAGTTATTTTAGGAAATTAAATATTATCTTTCCATAAAAGGTTTTGTCTAGTCGGTGGTGGTTGCTCCCATATCCAAGAAGGTCATGTGCCTCGCCACGTCAGTACTGGGAACCAATTATGGAAATTAATATTTAATGGAATTAATAACTTAAGGTGACTTGGGTCGAACGTGTTAAGTTCCGCAGGAGATCCAAGTCAAAACCTAAAAGAACAAATAGATTAAGTTTTGGATCAAACGTGTTAAGTTCCGCAGGCGATCCAAAATTTAATTTAAAAGAACACATGGTAGCTAGGAAAAGGTTCAGACCTTTGTACAAAAATTTTGTACAGTGGAACCTCTAGGTTTTCCGAGTAGCAACCAACAAGGTTGATGCTGCTCCTGTTGTTGCTCCTCCTCCTGCTGCTGCTGAGTATGGAGAGGCAGATCCTGATCTGCACTGGCAAATCGCTGAGCTGGAGAGCTGCATCGATCAGCACGATGAGCTGCTGGCCGCTGAGCTCCATGGGCTGCGCGTTCAGATTGACCAGCGTTATGATGATCTACGCAGTCAGCAGTTGGCAACGCAGCATGTGATTCTGTGATGGATGGCCAGCTACCCACTCCGCAGTATTTCTCGTGCTATCCACCCTCGAGCAGCAGCTTGCCGCCTCAGGGACTCATTCCTCCAGCTGATGATGATGATGCTCCTCATATTGAGAATGTTGATTGATACACTTTGTTTTATGTTGGTCATTTTGATTGTCTATGTTTCGGATACTGTTTGATAGATACATGTGTCTGACCTGGATATTAGCTGTTTTCATATATTTATGCTACTCGTTTTTCTATTACTTGCTTCTCTTTATGTTTCAGTTCTCATTGGCTATTTATATACTTTTCATATGTCATATCTTGATTGTACACTTAGAAAGAATTCTATGTGGATTAAGAAAGAGACAGTATGGGTTAAGGGGGAGTCCTTTAAGTCCTATTACCTAATTTGCACCTTTTCGGTGTTTGACAAAGGGGGAGAAGATAACTAAGTTTAGAGATAAATGAAGTTTTGATTTTAGGGGAGAGGATAACCTTGAGGATTATTGACTTCCTTACATAGTGTTGTATCCATCTTAGGGGGAGAATCTTGATTCCCCTAAAATTATGGAAGATGAGCATTTCTGATCTAAACTTAAATCGTGTTGTCAAACAACAAAAAGGGGGAGATTGTTGATACAGTCTGACCTGGCTGTTGTTTTGATGTTGACACTGATTTAAGTTTGTATCAGATATTAATTAAACTCAGATTGATTACTGATCAAGGTTGATCAGATGGAAGGGAAAAGTCCAAGTATGGAAACTTGGCACACGGAGTCGGAGAGGGCTCGGTAGCTCATTATCTGGACTAGGTCAGAGAGGGCTTGGTAGCTCGTTCTCTGGACCGGACGGAGTCGGAGAGGGCTCGGTAGCTCGTTCTCTGGACTAGGTCAGAGAGGGCTCGGTAACTCGTTCTCTGGACCGACGGAGTCGGAGAGGGCTCGGCAGCTCGTTCTCCGGGCTAGGTCAGAGAGGGCTTGGTAGCTCGTTCTCTGGACCGGACGGAGTCGGAGAGGGCTCGGTAGCTCGTTCTCTGGACTAGGTCAGAGAGGGCTCGGTAGCTCGTTCTCTAGACCAGATAGAGTCGGAGAGGGCTTGGCAGCTCGTTCTCCGGACTAGGTCAGAGAGGGCTCGGTAGCTCGTTCTCTGGACTGGACGTGGAAGTCGGAGAGGGCTCGGTAGCTCGTTCTCCGGACTAGGTCAGAGAGGGCTCGGTAGCTCGTTCTCTAGACCAGGAAGGCTTTAGGGTTTAGGGCTGGGAAACTCTAAACCTACATAGGCATTGGATCGGTCTGTTGACCGATCCAGTGATACTATGGTTATCTGATCGGTCACCAGACCGATCAGTAACCAATCAGTAACTCTCTGTGAGAATTATTGATCGGTCTGGTGACCGATCAGTAATCAATCAGTAACTCTCTGTGAGAATTACTGATCGGTCTGGTGACCGATCATGAGGCAACGGATTTCGAGAGAAAGGATAGGGGATCGGTCTGTGGACCGATCCACCTATAGCCGGATCGGTCCACAGACCGATCAGAGCCTTCCTGGACCGATCAGGCTATGGCCTGATCGGTCAGAAAGGTTGTGGATCGGTCTGCTGACCGATCCACGATAATGTCTGTAGTTTCTGCTGTTTCTCTTCAAATTCTGATTCGTCTGATTTAACCATCTGCTGTGAGCTTTTTAATTTGCAGGTTACAGGTATCATGCCAATGCTTAGATTCAAATTAAACTCCATCAGGAGAATAAAACAAAGGTTTCTTTCTACTGTGTTTCGCTGCAAATGGTGCAATTGGAGCATCAACGTTCACTGGCTGCGATCTGGCTGCGATCTGGCTGCGATCAGTTGACAGTCAGCTTGACTCTTGCTTATTGGTTCGAGCTCAGAGACACCTGTGAAGAACATGGGTTCTATTGGTGTGAGTTCAGAGAATCAGATGAGGAGGAAGAGTGATTGACGACGCCTTAACTTGCAGCAGCGATTCGGTGCAGGTTGACAGTGATTCTGTACAGGTTGAACGCAGTGGAAAAACAGAGGCATAAGAAGAAGGAAGATGATAGAAGAACGAGAATCGATCAAGCAAGTGAAAAAGGTTTTTTCAAGCTCTTGGCTGAGAAGCTGTTGTTTTCCTTCTTGCGCTCTGTTGTCGTCTTCGTGTGGCTGTGAGCGTATTCTTCATTCTGTCTAGCCACTGATTGCTGTAAGTCTTGTGCTTCATTTACATATCTCTGAAGACTTTATGGAGAGGTTACTCCACCGAGAAGGAGGAAATTTTTAGCTGGAATCTATCCGGGGTGTGATCTACCGAAAGATCAAGGAATCATCCACCTTACGGACACGCCGAGGAGTAGGGGCAAGTTATCCCCGAACCTCGTACATACTGGTGTTAGTGGTGCTTGTCTTTCTTTTTCATGTATTACATTTTTATTTGCATATTTCCGCTGCGCTAACGATTTGTAGGAAGAAATTCCTTAAGCGTTTAGAGGAGGCTATTCACACCCCCCTCTCTAGCCATCCGAAGATCCTAACATTATATCCGAACCACGTAAACGAGTGTGTCTTTGTGATTTGCTTGTCTTCACTCTTCTTGTTTTAGCGTTAGCTTTCTTTTATACTTGTTATTTTTGTATTCTGCTGTGCTAACAAGTATAGAAAGTAATCGATTTGGATGATATACTATTCATCCTCCTCTAGTAGGTGTTGAGATCCTGACAATATAGTTGATAGGGGACTACAAGTAGATGTTCCACCTCATTCATCTTTAAGAGTAAAGTTTTCTTCATTACTTTATTATTGTCTTAAAGTACTTCTTGACTCCTTGAACCTGGTTATTATTACTTTATTATCTTAAATTATAATAGATCGATTTATAAATAGAATCATATTTAATAGATATGATGAATTTAACATAAAATTAGAAATGAAATTTGAATTGATAGAAATTTTTCATCTTAAATTATCTTTGTAGACAAGAAATGGTTTTCATTCTAAAACTCTATTTTCATCTTAAATGTCAGAAACAACCCGCTTAATTTCGTGTAACTGAAAATTTGAATAGAAAGCAATAGTCAAGCTTGTCAAGCCGAACTTGGCATTGACCACCCAAAGGCATACTCATGCTTTCAATCAGGCAAATTCAAACCAGCTAATATCAAATGTTGATCACCCCTTTTAAGGAAATCAATTTGTGTCACAGGTCCTCTAATCCGTAATCCTTAGTTCTTTTTTAGTCATTTTCGTAATTTATATGTCGAATCGTGATTAGAATACGGCTAAAATTGATTATGATCTCCCCTATGTTCACCTTCCCATCTAGGTTATACTTTTGGGTTAAGTCAAGCAGCTAGAGGTCGTCGGCGGTGAACAAACTATATGGTACCAACCAAGGGGCGGCCCACCCACCGTCGACGACCTCCTGTAATCTAACTCGAACCAAAACTCTAATATAGGTGAGAAGGTGAACACAAGAGAGATAGCAGCTAATTCTAGTTGAATTTTAGTCGCGATCAAACGTACAAATTGTAGAAGGGAATAGAAAGAGACCAAAGATTATGGACTAGAGAATCTACATAGTAATAGTAGGAGGTAAAAACATGATGAAAAAGAGGAGTATGGAAGCATCATCCATCTGATTAGAGACAAAGGGTAGAAATAAAGGGAGAGAAAGAAAGAGGGGGAGAATATAAAACCTAAAGGCTAAATAGGAAAAGGAAAGGGAAAGGTAAGAAAAATGGAATTCAAACAAGCTGGCTTTTTTTTCCCATTCCCCTACCACTCACTATGATGATTTTTAGAGTATCCACATAACTTCCTTAAATATAGAATTTATCTTAAAATAAGTATATTTTATGTAACATAAACCTAATTTAGAAAAATGGAATTCAAACAAGTCAGATTTTTTTTTGAATTCAAACAAGTCGAAAAGTAGAGAGGGGAAGGAAAGAAAAATGGAATCCAAACAAGTCGGATTTTTTTTTTCCTATTTCTCCACTTCTCACTATGATGCTTTACTCTTTGCAGCATCTATCTTATATATTTCCTAAATTTAGATTTCAAATTTTATTTTTTAAATATTAAAATATTATTTAATTTATAAGAGAGAATAAATAAAAGGAATGAATTGTGTAATGAAAAGTAGATATTATATAGAGTAAAAAATAATAAAAAAAAAAAAGTGGAAGAGAGAAGAAACCAATAAAAAATGATAATGAAAATTTTAAGATAGTTGATGTAGTATGTAGTGAAAAATAATTATCTAAATTTAATAAAGTGAATAGTTTATCCTAAATTTTAGAGATACAGGTACTATAGAGAAATTAATATGGATATTTAAACTAGCAACATGCTAAAAAAATATTTTTTATACAACAATCATTACCTAGATTTTGAAGTAAAAAATCATGATGCGACAACGTATTTTTAGCACACAAACAAAAAAAAAAATCTCAGCTATTGCTAAGGTTTAGCAATGATTAATAACCTGATTTATTATATTAAAATTAAATAAATTATTATTACTTTCTACAAACAAAACCAATTAAATTTTATCATGAAAATAGAATAAACCAAATTATTAAAAAAAATCAATTAACTATTATATTAATTATCTTTTTTAACCGTCATTTGATACTAATGTCAATCGACTGTTATTGAATAATTGAGTTGGAAATCGATCAACAATATAAATTAGCTATTATGTAAATAACCGATTGATGTCGGTTTAATTGATTTTTAAATTTCAAAATCTAGAGGAATCCAATAAATCAAACTAATCAAGATTTTTTTAATAAATCCAGCCAAACTTTTGAATGATTTTTTATTTTAAAAATTATAAGATGAACTTAATAAATTAAAATAATCTAGATTTTTTTTAAAATAAATCTAAATAAATCAAATCTAATTTTAAAATTAGATTAGTTCAATCAAGTAACCCATCTTTTTCTCATTCCTAACTATGATTTTTTTTTACAAGAATGTAATGGTGATAAGTCAATTTATTAACAAAGGGAGAAAGAGAAGTGTTCAATGGTTGAGTAAGTAAAAATATTCTTTTTTTTAACATATGTTTTAAAGACTAATTAAATAAAAGAGATCTAATGTCTTAATTTTGTATATTCAACCCTAATATTTAATATTTCGACGGTCACCCAATGCTGGGTTTGAGACCCACACAATGCATTTTCGGATGCTTATGATGCTGGAACCATAGTTTGCAAAATCGCGATCCGGATCGTAGGATCGTACGATCCTACGATCCGGAAACCCAAAATCGATCCAGGATCGTGCAGAATCATTTTTACAGTAGGATCGCAGCAGGATCGGTAGGATCGGTAGGATCGGAGCAGAATCGGTAGAATCGGAGCAGGATCGGAGCAGAATCGGAGCAGGATCGGTGGAAGCTTTGAGAGGTCATAACTTTTGACTCGGATTGAACCACGGGGCCTATAATATATCAAATTAAAGCTCGTTCAGAGATCTTTAATAAATTTCAAAGTTTATCCTTAACCATTATCTTTTTTTCATCTTATTAGAGTTTTAAATTATTTAAATATATGTTTAATTATTCTTGAGTTAGTTTTTTATCAATAATATTCTGTCATTTATTTTTCTCAAAACAATAAGTTTTTGAATGTCTATTGTCTAGTATTGTGTGGCATCAACCAGTCTTTAGAAGATTATTTCCGACATTCATATTTGAATCGAATTATTCAATAGCTTCTGTTATATACGTTAGATGCTTTGTTGACATTTAAATTGAATTATTTTATAAATCAAGGAAATATTTTTGACATTGTATGTGTTATTATTATTGTGTTAATAGATATTTTATATTCTTTCATTTTATGATATGAAAATATAAATATTATTACTATACGAGAATGATAGTTGAATTACAAGTTAATTTAAATTTGTACATGTAGTAATGTAATTTGATGTGTTGAGTGTAAATAATTGCATATATATACAAAATTAGTTATTTATTTATATGTAAATGAGTTTTTAGGTATTTTTTCTAATTATTAATCATGTATGATAAAATTTTAAGGGTTTTTGGTAGGATCATACGATTCTACGATCCGATCCTGACCCTAAATCGATCCTGCGTAGGATCGCGATTCTACAAACTATGGCTGGAACTACTTGTGAGATTAGGACATCATATTTGGCGCCACATATTTCCCTGATTTACTTGGTGTGTAAGGGAGTGGGACTAAATTCTACCCCTTTGGTGCTAAATTGATCGGGGCACCCCTGGTATCCAATTTGGACGCCTAGGGTGGGTGATTCTCATAGCCCGAGCGTCCGGATTTGATAGGGGCACCCTGAATATTTTGGCTGTGAGGTCATTCTGTTAGGACCAAAAGTAGCTAGAGGGGGGGGGGGTGAATAGCTCGTCGCGTTCGCTCGTTGCTCGGCGTTGCTTGTTCCTTCAAAGATGTGCAGCGGAAAATACAGAAACAATCACACAACGCTAACACGGTTGGTTTACTTGGTATCCACCTCACAAGAGGTGACTAATCCAAGGATCCACACCAACACACACACCCTCCACTAAATAAAACTCTCCTTTATGGTAACTACCAAGGGCGGAGAAGCCCTACAAGACTCAATACAAGAAGAGAGGGAAAGGATACAAGAAATACAAGCTTACAAGCTTACAATGAGTATAAACCCTAACCCTAGCTTCTCTTCTTGGCTTTGATCCGCCTCTTAACTTGGAAAACTTCCAAGATCCTTCAAGAACTGACGATCTGAGCTTTGTGAGTGGTGTGGAGGAGCTGGCGAGAAATCTGGAGTGAATCGGAGAAGCGATGCTGAAGGAAATGAACGCCTGCGGCCTTTATCGACGCCAACGGTCGGATCCCGATCGATTCGAATGTTCCCAATCGATCGGGGAGGCTTTGGATCGATCCACGGATCGATCCGTGGCTCGTGCGAAAGCGCTGGATCGATCCACGGATCGATCCAGCGCTTATCGCGCGAACAGCGTCCCAATCGATCCATCGATCGATTGAACATCTGATCGATCCACGGATCGATCCGAGGCTCTGTGCTTGGGACCCGGATCGATCCACGATCGATCAGCTCCTGAATCGATCCACTGATCGATCCAACACTTGGTTTTTGCCCAAAACCAAGTTCCAAGCCTCTCAAACCAACATCCGGTCAACCTTGACCTGTTGGTACATCATGCCTAGCATCTGGTCACTCCTTTGACCTGCTAGGACTTCCCACCAAGTGTCTGGTCAATCCCTTTGACCCACTTAGACTTTTCTATTCATGCCAAGTATCTGGTCACTCCCTTGACCTACTTGGACTTCCCAACACCAGATGCCCGATCATCCTTGATCCATCTGGATTTTCCCTTGCCTGGCTTCACTCACCAGGACTTTCACCTAGCTTCACTCACTAGGGTTTTCCATCTGCCTAGCTTCACTCACTAGGGCTTTCACCTGGCTTCACTCACCAGGACTTTCACCTAGCTTCACTCACTAGGGTTTTCCATCTGCCTAGCTTCACTCACTAGGGCTTTCACCTGGCTTCACTCACCGGGACTTTCACCTAGCTTCACTCACTAGGGTTTTCCTTCTGCCTGGCTTCACTCACCAGGACTTTCACCTAGCTTCACTCACTAGGGTTTTCACCTGGTTTCACTCACCAGGACTTTCACCTAGCTTCACTCACTAGGACTTTCACCTAGCTTCACTCACTAGGGTTTTCCTTCTGCCTGGCTTCACTCACCAGGACTTTCACCTAGCTTCACTCACTAGGACTTCCCTGTCAAGTATCCGGTCAGCCTTGACCTACTTGACTCTTCTTCAATCAATTTCTTATTGTCAAACATCTAAACTCAAACCAAGACTCAGCTTGGTCACCCAGGTCAACCTTGACCTGAGGGATGTTGCACCAACAATCTCCCCCTTTTTGATGTTTGACAATACCACAATAACACTTACAATACCACATGTAAGTTAGGCTAATCCTATAGCCTCAATCTTCATGCCACTAGGTAATGAACATATAAATTAAGCTCTTCATTCTCCCCCAACGAGGGCACACTCCCTCTAGGTAATGAAAGCCTAACTTACACCCATTCATAGGTCCTTTCATTCTCCCCCTATTGGCACACATCAACCCATCTTTGGGCATACATCAACCCATGCCCCAATTTTGGGTACACATCAACAAATCCATTTGTTGATGACTCTCCCCCTGAAGAGTTACTCATCATTGTTCACAACATCACTTGTTGTGATCAACACGATAATGAAGGTCTCATACCCTTCATTTATCCTTAACTTCTCCCTCAATGTAGACAAATACCCAACCTTGAGCATTATCTAACCACTTGAGTTCCCACTTGAAATAATGAGGATATCCACTCCCCATTTTAAGTTCAAAAGCTCATACATGAGCATTTTCTTTAAAGAAGGTTAACCACCTTCCAAGGTTCATGAAAAGTAATTTTTCATGTCTTTAAAGAGTCCCTCCCCCTAAAGACATGGTGGTAACTTCTGTCATTGCACCAACAATGACTTGGAATTCCTAAACCTTTAGGAAACCCAAATTTAGAAGTTTTGAAGTTCAAATATTCAAAATTTGAAACAAACCTCAACCTAAACTTCAATGAAGCCTTCCTTAACCAATCCATCCTTGTTTTCACATGAAAACACCCTTTTAATGTATACAAATGTATTTTAGGGGTTTGGAATGGTTACCTAGACTCAAAGAAGTTCAAAGATGCTGAAATCAAGCCTTCCCAGCCAAAATCAGCAACTTGGATCGATTGGAGTTGGGTTCCAATCGATTGAACCTTTCTGAATCGATCCACTGATCGATTCAGACTACCTGGATCGATCGGCTGATCGATCCAGCGAGCTTCTGCTCGCGGGAGACTTGCCTTCTGAATCGATCCACGGATCGATTCGGGCACTCCAATCGATCCATGGATCGATCGGAGCTCTGATAGTTGCTAAAATTCCATTTCAGTCAACTTCAGAAACCCCTAGAAAATTCTACAAAAATCCAAAAATCATGAAATTTCGTGTAGACATTATTTAGGGCATACTTAATCATGGAAAAATAGCTTTCTATGAAAATACATCATATTTTCAAAGATTGACACAAACTTGAAAACTTGCAAAAACTTTAGTGTTTTTTCTTCAAGTTTGTGTCTAACTATTCAATGGTGATTACTATCAAAAGATAGCCTTCACCAAGGTTTTCCAAAAACATTTTAAAAACATTTTCAAAACCAATATCCCATCATGTTCCTTGGGCATAATGCACATGACTTGTACATTAGCTTTCCCAATGATGGGAAAACACATAACTATGTGTTTTGATGAACCTAAAAACTCAAAAGAATGCACTAAATCAACATGTTGAGTTTTGTTCATCATCCTAACATCTCACTTGTATCTAATGTGCACTAATCACATACAAGTCACCTTATAGTCTTTGTGAGATGTAGATTTTGGTTTTTGCCCTAATCTAGGGATCATGCATATCTATCTAGGCATTCTAGAGATATTAGACATCCACCTAGGATGTCACTTGTCAATAAGTGTCGTTAAATACCATTCGTCCTTAATTACAAGGAATTAAACTTAATGCATGATTATGTTATGGCATACATCAAAAGGAAATAATTTTCAAAAGAAAATATCCTATTACTACATGATGTATGAATGTCATGACATGGTATTTTTTGGATTTTTCATAATAAATCATGAATGCAAAACTAGACATGATGTCATGGCATATGATGGGCAAACAATCATGGCAAGATTTAGCATAAATAAAATATACCTAGATTAACTATCTAAGTATCCTTAAAGTCTTAGCTAAACTTACACCTTAAACCTAGATTGCCCTAAAGTGCTACAAGAGAATGCCAAAGCCTAAATTGGCATTTCTAATTTCCTTGATTTAATGTATGCCAATTGAAAATAAACATGTCCTCAAATGTTGGCATATTCCATTTTTCCTCAAGAGTAGCACTTTTAAATTAAGGCCCGGATTGCCTTAAATTGCCTAAGAACATACCAAAATCCCAACTTGATAGTTCTTATGAATTTCCCAATATGTGCCATTTAAGATTAAAATCAATTCTTCCACCATTAGGCACATTTTACTCTTTCAAGGAGTAAACAAAGATCCACTTCATTTTCAAATGTTAACAAAAACCTTGAAAATGCTCCTTGAGTGTCAATTTCCTCAAAGTCAGGTTAACTACCCTTCTAATCGGAGTTGACACTCTCTAACCCATCTATGGGGTAGAGAAGATGCTCCTAGGAACCCAACACCTATTTGTGCTCCTTGGATGCTCTAGGTACTCACTAGGGATAACTTCCCTAGATACCTTCCTAGTGACCTTGTTGGGCTTCTTAGAAGCCTTGGTCACAGTTTCTAGGTCAACTCTAGGGATAGCTTCCCTTGTAACCTTCTTTGTGACTTTCTTAGACTTCTTAGAAGTCTTAGTCACATTTATTGCAAAAATACTCTTAGGGATGACTTCCCTAATATTCTTGGCTTGACCACTAGACCTAAGGTTTGTTCCATAACTATATGGAACTCTATGGTAAGAGGGCACATCCTTCTTAGCCTTTGGTTTGTATCACAAACCTCTATGGCCATTAGATGACCTTTGTGCTCCTAGACCTAGGCTATGCTCATTTTGCCCTTTTAGGATATTTTCCATCCTTTTTAGGGTCCTTTCCATTTTATCAAGCCTTGACCTCAAGACTTGATTTTCTATCACTAAGTCCTTAGTTTTAGATTTTTCATTTGATTCATGAGCATATTTGTTCTTGGGCTTGTATCTAAAATCTTTAGAGTTATTGCCCAAGTGTCTATCTACCTTCCTAACCTTAGGTTGGGTAGTTTTGGCATGTAGGGCCACATGCTTTTCCTTAAAGCCCTCATGCTTTCTATTCTTATGGTAAATTGCATTAAAATGATAAAAATTTGAACTATCATGCTTTTTACCATAGTGTAAAGAGGTAGGCTCAATGAATGTTACCTTCTTCTTTACCTTGGAGGCTCCCCCTTGACTAATGCCTCCTTGAGCCTTGACCATCTTCTTCCCCTTGGGGCATTGACTCCGGTAATGCCCCTTTTGATTGCAAGAGAAGCACACAATGTGCTCCTTGCTCTTCTTTGTTCCGGGGATGGTCTCCTTGAGCTTCTCCTTTCCTTTTTGTGCCATTTGACCCTTTTTCTTGGCCAATTTGGGGCACTTGCTCTTGTAGTGCCCATGTTCCCTACATTCAAAGCATATAATATGATTTTTATTATTAATTGAAATGTATATACCTTAGCTTGTAGAGATGGCATCTTTTCCTTTGGATCCGGAGGTGGAAGCTTCCTCTTGATCGAACCTTGATTCCCCTCCATTTGATTTTTCTTGACTTGTGGAGGTAGAAACTTCTTCATCCTCTTCTTCTCTTGATCCGGATGTAGAGGATTCTCCTTCATCTTGATCCGGCGTCACCAAGGATTGCTCCCCCTCAATCCTAGAGGTGGAGGCTTCATCATCTTGAATATGAAACAAGGAGTATGCTCCCTCCTTGTTCCCTTCGTTGCATTCCCTTGAAGATGAAGCTTCTTCTTGGACTTCTTCTTCGGAGGTTGAGCATCTCTCAACCTCGGAGTCCTCCTCTTGGTCTTGATCCAATGAGTCGCCCTCTTTGGATTCTCCTTAATTTGGTACAGTGGAGGGGATCTCATGAATTCTTGCCAATTTGCTCCAAAGCTCCTTGGCATCTTCAAACTCTCCAATTTGTTCCAAGATGTTGCTTGGCAATAAATTGACCAAAAGCTTGGTCACTTTGTCATTGGCCTCACATCTTTGGATTTGGTCTTTGCTCCACTTGCTCCTTTTGAGTACTTTGCCCTTGGAATTTGTGGGAGCTTCAAAACCTTCCATGAGAACAAACCATTGCTCTATCTCCATCATAAAAAAATTTTCGATTCTTGATTTCCAAGAATCGAAGCTTGTAGAAGAATATGGTGGAGCCACCCTTGTGTCAAATCCAAGTCCATCTTGGAATTGCATCTTGAAGTTGAGCTTGATAAAATCTTGAACTTGAAGAATTTGCTCCAACTTCTTCACCCTCTAGCTTTTCTTGTTATGCTTGACCCTTCCGGCGATGATTCCGGTGAAGAGCGGCCAAGCTCTGATACCACTTGTTAGGACCAAAAGTAGCTAGAGGGGGGTGAATAGCTCGTCGCGTTCGCTCGTTGCTCGGCGTTGCTTGTTCCTTCAAAGATGTGCAGCGGAAAATACAGAAACAATCACACAACGCTAACACGGTTGGTTTACTTAGTATCCACCTCACAAGAGGTGACTAATCCAAGGATCCACACCAACACACACACCCTCCACTAAATAAAACTCTCCTTTATGGTAACTACCAAGGGTGGAGAAGCCCTACAAGACTCAATACAAGAAGAGAGGGAAAGGATACAAGAAATACAAGCTTACAAGCTTACAATGAGTATAACCCCTAACCCTAGCTTCTCTTCTTGGCTTTGATCCGCCTCTTGACTTGGAAAACTTCCAAGATCCTTCAAGAACTGGCGATCTGAGCTTTGTGAGTGGTGTGGAGGAGCTGGCGAGAAATCTGGAGTGAATCGGAGAAGCGATGCCGAAGGAAATGAACGCCTGCGGCCTTTATCGACGCCAACGGTCGGATCCCGATCGATTCGAATGTTCCCAATCGATCGGGGAGGCTTTGGATCGATCCACGGATCGATCCAGAGCGCCTCTGTGCTCTGGAAAAACGCCTGGATCGATCCACGGATCGATCCAGCGCTTATCGCGCGAAGCAGCCGCGTCCCAATCGATCCACCGATCGATTGAACATCTGGATCGATCCACGGATCGATCCACTGCTCGCTCCAGCTCCTGGATCGATCCACTGATCGATCCAGCTCCTGGATCGATCCACTGATCGATCCAACACTTGGTTTTTGCCCAAAACCAAGTTCCAAGCCTCTCAAACCAACATCCGGTCAACCTTGACCTGTTGGTACATCATGCCTAGCATCTGGTCACTCCTTTGACCTGCTAGGACTTCCCACCAAGTGTCTGGTCAATCCCTTTGACCCACTTAGACTTTTCTATTCATGCCAAGTATCTGGTCACTCCTTTGACCTACTTGGACTTCCCAACACCAGATGTCCGATCATCCTTGATCCATCTGGATTTTCCCTTGCCTGGCTTCACTCACCAGGACTTTCACCTAGCTTCACTCACTAGGGTTTTCCATCTGCCTAGCTTCACTCACTAGGGCTTTCACCTGGCTTCACTCACCAGGACTTTCACCTAGCTTCACTCACTAGGGTTTTCCATCTGCCTAGCTTCACTCACTAGGGCTTTCACCTGGCTTCACTCACCAGGACTTTCACCTAGCTTCACTCACTAGGGTTTTCCTTCTGCCTGGCTTCACTCACCAGGACTTTCACCTAGCTTCACTCACTAGGGTTTTCACCTGGTTTCACTCACCAGGACTTTCACCTAGCTTCACTCACTAGGACTTTCACCTAGCTTCACTCACTAGGGTTTTCCTTCTGCCTGGCTTCACTCACCAGGACTTTCACCTAGCTTCACTCACTAGGACTTCCCTGTCAAGTATCCGGTCAGCCTTGACCTACTTGACTCTTCTTCAATCAATTTCTTATTGTCAAACATCTAAACTCAAACCAAGACTCAGCTTGGTCACCCAGGTCAACCTTGACCTGAGGGATGTTGCACCAACACATTCATCCTAGTTGCCCAAATTGGGTGCCTAATGCTTGGGCAGGTATTGAGGTATCTGGATATGTGAGGGGCATTCAATGGTGGCAAAAGGCGAATACGTTCGCCCCTAGCGCCCCCGTCAACCCGTCCTAGGGCCAACACGGAAGAGGTAAATCACGGACGGCTACTAGCCTTTGAAATAGTGACTAGCACATAAGGAAGACATTTACCTCGACTTTGCCGAGATTCGAACCTCAGACCTCATTGGTGGCAACACCTCATGTGCTAGCCACTAGACCCATCCGAGGGGACTATGTGAGGGGCATTCAATGTGGCAAAAAAAAAAGGCGATTCGCTCGCCCTCAGCGCCCCCGTCAACACGGAGGAGGTAAATCACGGGTGGCTACTAGCCATTAGTGCAAATGACCAAGACATGAGGGAGGTTATGCTCGGTCACGCCAAATTTCGACCGCAAGACTTCATGTGGTAATACCCCCATGTTTTAATCATCGTACCGCTCCGAGGGGACACTATGTGAGGGGCATTCAAGAATGTATATCAGGGAGGGAAATAAAAACAATTATATAAATTTAATAAATTTTAACTTATAAAGAATATAAATAGTAGTGAAAGAAATAGATTTTATTTAGAATTATTGACGATAGTAGTTATAGGTATAATAGTATATTTTAACGGTCTCTCTCGAGAAAGTAAAAGCTTATAATTAGTATGATATAAAAATTATTAAATAGAATATTAAAAATAGAAGGAAAATTATTAGTTTAAACTGCTTTACATATTTTTTGTTTACTTTAAATTCTAAAATTTTAAAATTTCGTCCTACATTTATGACCCAAACATAATAATTATTACTATACTATTTTTTTCTAAATATCATAAAGACAATTTTATAACAAACAAACATTTATTATTGAAAAATAATTTTAGCTAATAGCAATTTAATTTTTACCAGCATAATCATTGTATCAATAATAATACTTTATCAATAGTTATAATTATACGACAAATTATTTAGATAAAACTTAATGCTTTATACAGCAATTAAACCTAGCTACCTTAATGTAATTTCGACAATATATTTAATGTAATTTCAAAAAACTTATATAATAGATTTCAACATTCAATGTTTATTTACCTAAAAAATAAAAATCTAAAAGGTATATTATTCATTAGAAGATTCTATTTGGATATTGTATTTAATATTTTATTTAAAGCTTTTTATATCATACTAATTATAGACCTTCTACGGTCTCTTTATAAACACGCACTTTAGAATATTACCATCATTATAGTAATTAAAATATTATACTTTCATTTGATAAAATGTTTCTTCGCGTTTTATTCCTTGTGATTGTTTCGTTAGGTGCAACGCAGGGAAGATCATGGAAGAAGGAAGGGAAGCCATCAATTAAAACCATTCAGGTTATGTTGTTGTTTATTTAATTATTTATTTATTATTTTCTCACAAAGATATAATTTCAAAATTTTATATATATAATACTTATATTGAAATTGTTTGTTTGTTTTTTCTCATCAGTCAAAAATTGGAGAACTATACGATTGTGTTGATATATACAAGCAACCGGCATTGGACCATCCATTACTGAAGAATCATACTCTCCAGGTTGGTGTAGTTTATACTTATTGGTATTATATATTTTTGTGCTTCTAATTATATATTTTGAGAGATCTAGTTAGTTATCTTGTTAATTAACAATATATTATGTCTTTATAGTTAAAACCAAGTTCTCTTCCAAATGGATTGAAACTTGCAAAACCCAAGCCAGCGACCTTCTACGGATTCAACGACACTTGTCCTTCGGGGACTATTCCCATTGAGCGTTTTCAGAAATCAGACTATTTTCGTTCTCATCGCCCTGTAGATGGTAGAAGTGAATCTGGACACTATGTATGTATGTTAGTTGAGTTAATTATTTGTTATTTATTATTGTAATTTTGCTAGCTAATCCAATTTAGAATTATATTCAAGAACAAATTAATACTTGTATATTTTAGTTTTTATTGTTTGATATATATATATATGTGCAGTTTGCTATAATTGAAACCAATGGCGTTAGTCCCAATTTATTCCACGGAGCAAGTGTGAGAATGACGACACATAAACTTCCAAAGGTGCTACCAAATCAAGTATCATCGAGCAGTATTTATCTTTTTGGTGGTTCTCAGGGCCCACACTTTGATCTCAATGTGATAGAAGCTGGTTGGCATGTAAGTAATTAAGCTAATTAAATCACGTCACTCATAATCAATAGCGATAATTATTAGATAATATAATTTTTTATACTAATTAGTTCGGATTGATTTTATTTTGCAGTATTCGCCAAACGATTATAATGACAATAATCCTCGATTTTTTACTTTTTGGACAGTGAGTAGCTTGTTTATATTTTAGTGATCTTACTAAATTCCTATATATACATTTGTAAATATATAGATTCTAATTAACTTTTGTATGGTGGTGACAGGGTGATGGGTATGGAAATACTGGTTGTGCAAATTTACGGTGCCGAGGTTTTGTTAGAACTACTTCTAGTTCTATTGGACCTGGTAGTACTGTTGAAAAATTCTCCGTTTATAATGGTGAAGAATTTTTAATAAGTCTACAAATCTTTAAGGTAAATCTCTTAACAAATGTGTGTGTGTGTTTTTTTGTCAATTTTTTTTATGGATTTTATGTTTGGCATATATTTACAGGATCCTTCGACTTTAAACTGGTGGTTTTTGTTACAAGGTGAATCTATTGGTTATTATCCTAGAGAATTGCTTCCTAGCATGGATGGTGGTATAGATAAGATTCAAATGGGTGGATATGTCTTTGCTCCCTCCAGCGATCCAAGTCCTCCGATGGGTAGCGGTCATCCGTATACCGAAGGACGTAATAAGGCGGCCTATTATACCCATGTTCAATTTATAGATCCTATAAATAGGCTGTATAATTTAGAGCCCCAATTTTTGAACTTTATTTCTGATTTACCTGATTATTATGGCATAGGTGACTATCATGTTGACCCAAAGGATGGTTGTGTTTTTGCTTACGGAGGAAAAGGAGGTTTTACGAAGTGACATAATTTCATAATTTATTTGTCACTTCAAGTGTAATAAATTTGTAAGGGCTCCTGATAATTTATTTGTCACTCCAAGTGTAATAAATTCGTAATGGTTCCCACATAAGTGGGACTTGAGGATGACATATTTGTGAATGCTGGTAATGTGAATTCATGAAACTTAATTTATTACATTTAATTGACAACATTTGAATGAATAACCAAAGGTTAAAGAGACTCATCAAGACATTTTAGAGAACTATTTTTCAACAATCATTTAAGATGAAACATCTACAGAATTAGGAGATAAGTTGAATTCATGTGAATATATTTTGAGTTACACAGTCTGTTAGAAGATGAAAGGGTACCCTTTCCCCCTTCATCTTCTAACTCATTCATTTCCTCCATTAATAAAAGAAGAAGAAGAGTTAAGAGGGGTTCTTCCTCTATATATGTGTCCAAGCTAAAGAAAACAAGGTGCACAAGAGAGAAAGGTAGAGGGGGCTTGCTGTGTGCGAGTTTTGTACAAAGTAGAAGAGAAAGAGTTCATCCCATATGAAAGGTCTCTATGCAAGGTTCATCCATGTGCACAAGATTATAAAAGACATGAAGAACATTCAAGATTTATTTGTCCAATCTTGAAAGAGGGATTTGGTTTATGAACCATGAAGAACTTCCCGATTTGTTCGTGATCATTCTTTCGACGACAAGTTATTCTTCAATGACTTCTCCGATCTTCTTCTCCGAGCATCACTGTGAGTTTTTCGTTTTGTACGAAAAGCAAAGATCCAGATTTACTACGGGAGATCAATGTGAGTTTTACGATTTTAGTATTTCTATATTTTTCATGCTTTAGAACTATCAACAATGGTATCAGAGCAGTGCCTTAGTTCTAAAACTACATAAAATTAGTCTCTGTTCATGTTCCCTTTCTATCTTTGCCACCGTCAAAAAGTAAGATCGTGACTGGGTTATGATTTGCCACAGTTGTCGAGTCCTAAGAGGTTGTTAGCTATCGGCTTCCGTGGCTGAAGAGTGTCGGCGACCAAGTTGGGAGGTCGACGATTGACAGTCGCAACAACCACATTCGTCGCGGCAACCGCATTCGTCGTGGCAACCGCGTTTGTCGTGGTAGAAGAAGTGAGCGTCGTGGTTGCGGCAGAGAAGAGAAGAAAAAGTTTAATCGATTAAACTAATCGATTAAAATAGTTTTTGATCGATTAAAAAAAATTAGGGAATCGATTAAACTGACAAAGATGAACAGTATCGATTACGGTTCATCCGTCAAAAATAGTGTTTGAAAATTAAAAAAAAAACATGAACAGTAGATTATGCATGAATGGTTCAAAATAATTGCCCAACTTGATCTGAATCTATTCATTTTTAAATCAATTGAGGTTAATTAGATTTTGGTTCAATTAATTGAAAATTGAACTAACTAACTTAGTCCAATTAAACCAAGGTCTGATTTAAATCATTAGTTAGTGTAATCAAATCAGTTTGATTTAATAATACCAAGGTCTGGTTCAGACCATTGGTTGATTTAACTAGATCAGTTTATTATTGAATTAATTGGGGTGGTTTAATTACATGAGTTGAGCTGTCCAAATCAGACCGTCGGATCGGGTTTTTGACCCAAGTCTGATTTAAACCATTAGTTGATATAACCAGACCAATTTTTGTTCAATAAGACCTAGTTCTAGTTTAAATCATTCACTACAACAAAAACATTAAAAGACAACGGTTAAAAATCGTTGTCGTAGGCCCTTTAAAATCGTTGTAATTGGAAGTGTTGTTAAAAGTGGGGGCTACGACAACGGTTTAAAACTGTTGTCATAGAATGAAACGACAACAGTTTTGCAACGGTTTAAACCGTTGTCTTTGAATGAAAAGACAACGGTTTAAAATCGTTGTTGTTTAGAGCACTTTTAATAACGCTGCTGTCAGTTACAATAGTTTTTGGGGCTACGACAACGATTTTTAACCGTTGTCTTTGAGGGTGATAGACAACAATAATAACGATTTTAAATCGTTGTCTTTTAAACTATTGTCTTTTAATACCAATATATCAGATTTCAATATAAATATATAATAAAAGGTTATAATCATAAAAGAAAGAATATTTTCCATATCACTGTTATTCAAAATGTTACTTATATAAGAATTATAATCATAAAAGAAGAAACATGGCTCATATTCAAATAAAATTTATCCCAATACAAATAAACAAATAAACTACAGTTACAACTGTTTCCTGTGGGGCAACTCCCTGAACGTTTGTGGGCTCATTTGTGGACTCTCTTCCCTCAACGTGTCGTTGAGTATGACCAACTCCCTGAGTTGTTGCTTCTTGTAGTAGTCCATTGACTCGTGCTGCAAGATTTGGAGTTTGAATAGTGACTATGTTTCGATAATAACATTCGCGTCGACATCTTGTAGAACAATGAGGAGGATGCAACCTAGGTGAAAGTTTTTGTTGCCACGGGCTTCAGAAGATCTTCAAGGGTGGCAACAACTTGGTTTAAGCGAGCATCAATTATGTCTGGTGTAAATTCTGCCTCCAATAGTATGTGCAGCGGTTCGTTTAAGTGTTCATATCCAGGTTTATCCCGTAAGCCTTCTTCCTGTTAAAAAAAGGAGGGAAAACTTGAGTATTAAGACAAGAAATAATGCACCTTAGCTTTTGAGTTGATAATAACAATCCATTAATTAGGACATATTATAGGATGCTAATATCGAAAATTACATAAGTTCTAAAATGCACGGTTAACTTAATGTCAGTGTAACTTGTGCAAAGAACAGCATACTCTAGCAGAAACAAGAGAAGAGAAATCCATATCACATTCAAAAACATGGACTATTTTGCCTTCAAACATAAAGACAAAGATCTATTTTTTATATAGGTAGGTCTTAAAAAGTTAATAGTGAGGATAATACATCAAGGTTTGGGAGATTGGAATATACTCATTTTTCATTAAGATAAATATTACATGATATTCACATACCATTTTAGAATCCTTCACTGAACCTTGACCTCATATATAAACCCTGCATTGAGTTGAAGCTTCAACTCTTTTTAAGGAGTTCCCGTGTGGTCCTAGTAAACAGCTAACAAAGTTGTACTGAAACGCATGAAACCAGCAATTTAATACATGTTGAGAGATTAATTAGTTGAATTGATTTAGACAATCTACTGACAAAATCTTGCTAAAGAGACCTGTCATCAGTTGCATTGCCTGCAGAACCTTGGTATCTGGAGTCACTGTGATCATTTTATTCTGGATATAGGAAAAGAATCGGCATCAGATTGGAAGCAAAATAACAAAATCTTGAAATAATACTTCTACTCAATTCAAAATTTTCAGACATTGTTTGTACAACTTGAGATTGAAATTTACCTCTTCAGTCATGATGTCACCAACTTTAGTTGATTTGGAAGATCTTCCCTGTACAATCATTTTCCGAAGATAATCTGAAGAAGAAGGAATCGTTAAGAACACAAGTAATTTGCACGGCAAGTATAATTGCATAAAAGAACCATTATCAAAATTGGTTCTTAGTTTTCAAAAAAGATATTGAACAGAGGTGAAGACCAAATTTATCAGCTAATCAACTGCTCTTGTAGGATGTTAAAATTGTCTTAAACTTATTTCCCTAATGTCTTGAAGAGGTGAAGAACAAATTTGCTGCTTAGAGAGAACTGGCACACACATTGGACCATCACACAATTGATTTGCATCAAGTAAATGATTGTGTTTGAGACAATGTGATTATCAAAATGTCATGAAAATAACTTTCAGGATAATTAGATAATTTTTAACTTAATTGAAATTTAAAACTGCACATTGGCATACACTCAGTTGTAAAAAGATTGCCATAAAAATTGAAGCTGCCGAAGAACATCTGAAAATCATCTACCCAGTTGAATCTACTGGCGCAACCATAGAATTGAGAAATTTACCAACTAATTGGAAAATATCTTATGATTTCACATAAATGTTTAGCTTTATCCATGCACCCATGAGCACATTTAATACCATTTCACAGCCAACAAAAACAAACATGGACAACCAATTACCTCTCTCAGTAACAATTCCAGCAATTGCCTTCTCTTCTCCGGGTCTCACCACCACTAAAGCTCCAACATTGTGTTGTGTCATCTAGAAACAGTATAGCATAAGCCATCAGTTAAAACTATTTAAAGCTGGATGGTAATCCCAAGCAAGATTGACACAATGGCCATTTACAGATTTGACAGCATCATAAACAGTGTCATCAGTTGTGCACCACAGCCAAGAACCATCAACATTCTTCCCCTTAGCTGTAAGAACATCCCGGATAGTCGTGCTTTCAAAACCATGCTCTTCCAATTGTGTAGGTGAAACTGACTCAAAACATGAAAACACAGTAGGTAACATTGCTGGGATCACACGCATGTGTTGGAGAACACCTTGCTTAAGGGCATTCCCGTGCAAACGGAGTGCTTGAATTGCTACCTGCATGTTTCCTGTCATCAACAATGGAGTCATTAAACTACTTGTCTAATAAACCCAATACATATAATCACTAAGCATCAACAAGTAGATTTGCCTTAAATAAATGGTTCTCAATTGTTAATAGACTGACATAATATACAATCCACATCATCACAGAAAACCCTCAACAAATTGTGCATGGAATCCATTTGTTCTAACTACTTATCCAAAAAAAACTCTGAATTGTTAGAACAAAGAATCAATTTGTATTTATATTATTAACATTCCTTTTTATCGTCTCTTCATTGCGGGTGCGGTAATTGACTTGATTAAGACCGACCTCTCAACACATGAACTGATTGGTGAATTTAAACTCTGACCTCATGAGTGTCATTTATTGGAATTGACTATGTCTTATTAGGAAGTTCCTGATGTATATTGCACGTGGAGCATGATCACTCAGTTACATTTTTGTCAATTTCCCTCTCCCTCTTCCTCCTATCTTCTTGCCCAAGTAAGCCTAGACTTAAACTAAGCACAAAAGAAGACCTATACTGCTCATTTGGCCACACAAAACTATGCAGTATTGAGCACCCTGAACAAGAACTTATAATGCGTCAGTGATCAAATACTAGTTTTCTGAATTATTAATCATTGGATCTCTGATACTTACAATCTGAATCCTAGAAAAATTGCAACTAAACTGAACATAATCTAACTCCTATCGCAAATGCTTAATTAGAGTACCAAAACCTTGTATATAAAGGCATTTATCTCTCTTAGTTGCAAATATCCGACAAATAAAAACCTAAATGTCAAGGCTTCGTTACTCCAGCCATGAAATAAAACTCCCAAGTACTTGAAATTCAAAAACCAAGTTGACTACCAGCAGCTAAGATTGTGGAATTACTAACCGGGATCGCATTGTTGATAGAAGTCCTCGAAATCTACATAGGCGAATAACCAGGAAACAACAGAAGGTCAATGACGATAACATCATTGAGAAAGGAAAAGAAGAAAGAAGCAAAGTGGAGTTACCGGTGGTGAGCGCCCTGATGATGGTGGCTCGCCGCCCCTTGATGTCGCGGAACACCTCCTCCACCAGGCGAGAGTTTTGGGCTGCCGATCCACGGTCCATCTTGGCGATCGAGAGGGCTCCTAATTGGTCACGGAGCTGAGAACGTAGCCAAGAGAGAGAAGGGTGTCAAGCTTCGTGAGCGAGGGGCAACTCGATCAAAAAGGGAAAACCATATCTTTCTTTCAGATCTGAGTTCTACCGCCATCCATACCTAAAACCTCAGATCTACAAGAGGGAAAGAAGGAGACTCACGAAGCTGGTCCTTGATGACACCGACAACGGAGTAGGGGAGGGGGTTGATCGGGGGAAGCAGATGGCGGCGGAAGGAGTCGCAGATTGTTGATGAAGGCCCCGAAGGGATCAAGGTTTGGTTTCAACGCCATGTCGTGCAGCCGTATGAGGAGAAAGATCGTATGAGGGGAGAGGTTTAGGGTTTGGAAAGGTTAAGGGGGGGAAAATAGAGCGCAAAAAAATTTTCGGAAGAGGGAAGCAAACCACTGCTACAACAAAAACAACGAAGGGGAAAAACGGCGAAAGAATAAAGTCAAAGACAACGGTTTATTAAAACTGTTGTCTTTTACCCCTAAAAAAGCGCTTAAAGACAACAGTTTTAGAAAACTGTTGTAAAAGGTGTTGTTGATTTTACAAAAAGTCGTTCAACAACAATGGTTTTTACAAAACTATTGTCTTTTATTTTTTCAGGTGCTCAAAGACAACAGTTTTGTCAAAAACCGTTGTCTTTTACCAAATTAACAACAGTTCCTTCTAAAATCGTTGTCTTTATGGTGTTATCTTTTAACAATTTTGTTGTAGTGACCGTTGTCTTTGACGCACATTAGACAACAGTATTTTGAAAAACTGTTGTTATTTAAAAAATATTATGGTGAACAACAACAGTTTTCAATAAAACTGTTGTTAAATGGAAAAAGGACAACAATTTCTTGAAAAACTGTTGTCTATTAGAGTGGTTAAATCTAGAAATTCTTGTAGTGATTGGTTGTTTTGATCATGTCATTTTAGTTTAATTAGACCTCGGTCTGGAACAAATCATTAGTTAGTTTAACTAAACCTATTTGCTCCCAAGCAGAATGAATTGGGCTTGGGTCAAATATAATCAAATGACCAGATTTGTTCTATTAGGTTAGATTTGATCAAATAGATTAGATTTGTTCTAATAGGTCAGACTTAAATCAATGGACATTAATTTGATCAAACGGACCAGAGTTTGATCCATAAGTCTGAGATTGACTGAAATGAACTTAGATTAAGCAATAACAAAACATAGGTACAGAAAATCCCTACCCAATTAGATTAGTTCTAACGAGGACATTGGACAGAGCTCAGGATCTGGATTCCTAATCGACCAATCAAATGGGTCAGTCGATTTAGACTCTTAAAAATCGAGAAGATTTATTTTTCTTGATTAATAATATTAGTTTTATGTTTGTATAAATTGAATTAAATCGGTTTTGTACTGGTTAGTTGGTTTTGTACTGACTTATTTTATTTTGATTTATAGATGGAACAGATGATTACCAGTCCTGGAAACTCGAACAAGAAGGGTTTTCAATCCTTGATAATTGCAGGATCTAGGCGTTGATTTGTTCACTGCCAGAGAAACCAAAGGTGGTAGCACACTAGATATGGAGGATCTCCGAAGGGAGAATCTCATATGCATAGTTATATGTGGAGCTACTTCACCATGAGTTCCCAGAGGAAGATCCTAAAGAATTTTAGGAGGATCCAGAGGAGGATCTTGAAGAATTTGAGGAGGATTCTAAAGAAGTTTCGATGATAGATTAAAGTGAAAATATTGAAGTTGGTCTATCTGAGATTGCCTCAAATGAGTCCAGGTTGAAGGGGATTATGTTGGTCACTGTACTAGTGTTTGTCTTAGTGGGAGTGGTGTTAGCCTATCTAGTTTATTGAAGTTCTGTTATTGTGACTGTCATTATGTATGAACAGTATTAGTTCATTTAGTTCATGTCAATTTGTTATATGTTAACAATATACAACATATTTATGATATGTTCATTCATATGTTGATTACTCTACATGATGCCATGATAAATGATTAGTTTATTTTATTAAATGATTAGTTCATTTAATTAAAGAGATCATGATTAGTTCATGTTCAATTCAATGATTAGTTCATTTGTTGGGATGCATGTAATAGTATTGATCAATGTTGATTTGATTGGACCATACAAATGATGAGTGGAAACGTAGTTATCACTTGATTTTGTAAACCAACTTAAATTAACAATGAGTCAATCATAAATTAATACTAAATAATATGTTTATTTATGTTAGATCATGACAAATAAGAACATCATAGCTAAACTCAATAATAAAGAGAAATTATATGGGGATAACTACAAAATCTAGCACTTCAAGATATAATACATACTTGAGAAAAAAGAAGTTCTTGAGGCTATAAAACATGTTATAGAAGAACCTGTAGATGGTCTCACTACATAGAACAGACGAGATCTTGATGTCTATAAGGCATGGTGGAAGAAGGACTCCACTACAAAGGACATATTGATTAGTTCAATGGTAGAAGACCTAGCTTTTGAATATGAGTCATATCTTACGGCTCATGTAGTCTAGGTAGCCCTTAAGGAAAAATATAGTGGAGTAAGTCTAAGCAAGCTTCGGTAGCTGATGATTAAGTTTGATAGCTGCAAGAAGCATCTGAATCTTTCAATGGTTCAACACCTCAGGGAGATGTCGAACATAATTCGGGAGCTTAAAATTGTTGGTCATGAGTTGACCGTTGAACAATAGATTCAAGAAGTTATTCATTCCCCTCTAGATTCTTAGAAGATCATGAAGTAGATCCTAACTCACAGTGAGAATATGAGATTATTAAGACTTTCATTAACATCTCATGCCATGTAGAATTGGAGGCGGAGAGAGTTGTATCCGTAAGGATTTCAAGACTAGCCTATGTGGCTATTGGTTCTGTTGGATCATCTGGATCGAAGAAAAGAAAATGGTTCAAGAAGGGAAAGTGAAAGAAGAAAAAAGTTGTTGATATGGGATAAGGCTCAATCAAGAAGAAAGGAAAGAAGACCAGATTGAAATAATGCAATTGTGTCTTTTTTTCTTGAGCATTTTGTTGCTAGTTGAGTGTTGTTATCTGAATCTTATCCTTTGTGGATTATAGATTCGGGAGCAACCAACTGTGTAGCTTGGGAGTAAGTTACATTTGTAGAGTACCGATGGGTATCAACTGACAATAAATGGATCTATGTAGGAAACAATGCAAGAGTTGAAGTCAAAGGAGTTGACACTTGCAAACTAAACCTTCGTGGTGGTAGTGTTTTGTTTCTACATGATATCTAGCATGCTTTTAAAATTTGATAAAATCTTGTTTCCGTTACATGTCTTCTTGATTTAGGGTATTGTATTAATTTTTATACCCGGAGTGTTGAACTTAAGATTGACACCGTGTCAATCGAATATGATTTTTTAACAAATGATTTTATGGTTCTTGATGTAGAACCAAATGTCAATTGTGCAATTGAAGGTTGTTTTCCGAACATTGCTCTAAGTAGTAATGCAAGCATAATTGATGAGATTTGACATGCTAGATTAGGACATATAGGACAAGAACATATGAATCGATTGGCTAGAGAGGGTCTATTAGGCACTCAGACTAAGATTCATTTGTCTATATGTGAGGATTGTCTTGTTGGAAAAGCAACTAGAAAACCATTTGATAAGGATATTAGATCTGAATCACCATTGCAATTAATTCATTCGGATATTTGTGGTCCAATGAATGTGAAGGCTAGACATGGAGCTTCCTATTTCATTACATTTATTGATGATTTCTCTCATTTTGATCATGTGTATTTGATTTTTCATAAATCAGAAGCATTAGACTGCTTCATTCATTATATGAACGAAGTTGATAATCAAATAGAACATAAAGTTAAGACTTTACGCACTGACCATAGAGGGGAATATTGTTGGTTACTACTCGGAGTTCCGTTCTCTTTCCCTTGTATAAAAATTTATACAAGCACAGAACTTTCCTAGCTACCCATGTGCTCTACTGAAGTTAAACTTGGATTGCAAATGATGTTTAACATTATTAATCCAAGTTGTCCTTCAGAAGTTAAACTTGGATTGGAAATGATACTTAACATTTTTACTCCAAATTCAACCGATGTGGTCTTCAGAAGTTAAACCATATTATAGAAGTTAATTAAATATCTATTTCAAAGATTGGATTCCAGGTTAAACATGGTGAGGCACTTGACCTTCTTGGGTATGGGATCATTCACCACTTCCTAGGCAAAGTCTTTCAAAGAAATCGGATATTTAACTTCTTACAGTAATCCTAGGTTTAACTAAAGAGACCTCAATAGAAGCATAAGATCAAAACACAAAATCGAAAAACCTAAAAATCCGATTGCCTCTTGTGTTGGTATTTCAGGTTCCACACAAAGAAAACAAACTAGAACGCGGCGAGATAATTATCTAGTTGTACCTTTCTTTGTAGACAAAGACCTCTTGATCTTCTGTTGTATTCCTCTCCTCCTCTTGGATGTCGTGTGGGCGATGATCTACCAAGATGAAATCCACCCGAACCACTTCTTCTCCTCCAAGACTCTTAAGTCACCAAGGGATGCCAAAATAGGAAATTTCCTTCTCTTCTTCTTCTCCAAGCAACCGGCCACCAAGTGCTTCTCCTCTCCTTCTTCTTCCTCTCTAAGCAACCGGCCACAAGGATTCTCCAATCCTTGATGCCGCCAGCCCTAAGGAAAACAAAAGAAGAGATAAGAAGAAAAAGGTGCTGCCGATTTAAAGAGATGAGAAGGGGTCGGCCACCAAGGAAAGTTTTAGGTTGTTATCATGAAGTACCCTCTCCCTCTCTTTTATAATCTTTGGTCATGGCAAAAAGGAAATTTTTAAACATAATTAAAACTTCCTTATTTGTGGCCTCCCTTTAAAAAAGGAAATTATAACAACAACTAAAATCTCTCTCTTTTAAATTTCCTATTGTATATGGCAACAAAAGAAAAGTTTTAAAATTAATCTCTCTCTTTTAAATTTCCTATTGTATATGGCAACAAAAGAAAAGTTTTAAAATTAATCTCTCTCTTTTAAATCATGTAGATGACTAAAAAAAAGAAAGATTAATTAAAACTTCCCTTTTAAAATCATGGTTACAAAAAAGGAAAGTTTTATCAAAATTAAAATCTTTCTTTTAAACATTATAGATAACTACAAATAAGGAAAGATATTAACCAAATTAAAATCTTTCTTTAATCTTTTGTAGATGGCTATAAAAGGAAATATTTTAAAATTTAAAACTCTCATTTAAAACCAAGTGGATGACATAAAAGGAAAGATTTTAAAATTAAAATCTCTCTTTTAAATTCCCTTAGTAGATGACTATAAAAGGAAAGTTTTTAATAAAATTAAAATCTTTCTTTTAACCATTGTAGATAACTACAAAAAAGGAAAGATTTTAATAAAATAAAATCTCTCTTTTAACCATTGTAGATTACTATAAATAAGAAAAGATTTTAACAAGATTTTATTTTAAAAACAAAACTTCTTTTCCCTTTTCTTGTGGTCGGCCCCTAGCTTGGGCACCAAGCAATGCTTGGCCGACCACTACTTGGGCTCCAAGCTAATGCTTGGTCGGCCCCTTTGCACCAAGCAAGGTTGTGTCCGACCCATTACTTGGGTAAGAAGTAGTATTTGTGGATACAAGGCTTTATAGAGGCTACAACAGGGACCGAGAGGAGGAATTGGTTTTGGTCTCCCGATGAGCTTGAGCTTCCTGTGTTCACCCCGAACACCCAACTCAAGTTGATCAATAATAACTCATACCACTAAAGAGTTATTATTGAACTACCGCACCAATCCCATATTACATTATGGGCTCCTTCTTATCATGAGTGCGTTAGTCTCCCTGTATTTAAGATATCGAATGTCCACTAATTAAATGAGTTACTGACAACTCACTTAATTAATATCTAGCTCCAAGAGTAGTACCACTCAACTTCATTATCATGCCAGACTAAGTCCACCTGCAGGGTTTACATGATAATCCTTATGAGCTCCTCAAGGGGACATCATCAACCTAGATTACTAGGACACAGTTTCCTTCTATAATCAACAACACACCATATAAATAATATTATTTCCCAACTTATCGGGCCTATTGATTTAACGAACTAAATCTCACCCATTGATAAATTAAAGAAATAAATACTAAGTATATATATTTGTCATTATATCGGGATTAAGAGTACGTATTTCCATAATAACAGAGGTCCTGTTCTTTTATGCAATCAGTATAAAAACAACAACCTCAAATGGTCCTGCTCAATACACTAAGAGTGTACTAGTGTAATTTTATAGTTAAGATAAACTAATACCAAAATACACTACAACCATTCTAATGGTTTGCCCCTATTCATCTTGGTCGTGAGCTACTATTTATAATTTATAAGGAACTGATAACATGATCTTTTGTGTGACACCACACACCATGTTATCTACAATATAAATTAAATGAACAACTACATTTAACATAAATGCAGACATTTGACCAACATAATTCTTATTTCAATATAAATGTTTATACAAAAAGCTAGGCTTTTAGTATACATTCTAACAAATATTTATCTAATATGTTTAAGACAATATGTAACGATAAAGGGATTATTAGACAACTGACAATCCCTGGAACTCCACAGCAAAATGGTATAGCTAAAGAAGAAATATGACTCTTCTTGAAATGGTTAGGTTTATGATAACACAAACTAATTTGCCAATCTCCTATTGGGGAGATGTATTATTAATTGCAGCCTATATACTTAACAAAGTGCCTTCAAAGTCAGTTACATCTGTTGGGCCCCGTGGGTGTTTTGATGTGATCAACCAAGTTAGGTCCTGTTTGTTTTTTATCCCTGTATCTAAGTGTGCAGGAGCTTAGGAGCACAGGAAGTCGAGCGGAAGATGCAGCTAGCGAGAATGACGGCACGAGAAGGGAGCCGACGGGATCGGTGCGTCCGAAGGACAAGAGAGCTACGGAAGAGTACACCGGTGGGCGAGAAGAACGTGCATGACGTTCGAGGGATGTAAAGCCAGGACGGAAGATTGCTTGAGAAAACGGTCGGGAATTTGGTTCGGGTGAGCCCTATTCCGGTTGGCCACAATCACCCAAGCTATCGGAGTATCGAAAATCAAAAGGAAGTCAAAAGGAGCTGGAAAGCTAGCTGGAGGCACCTTCAACGAAGTGCTGAAGGCGCCTCCGCAACCTGCACTGTTTGAGGTGCCTCAAACAGCTTGGAGGTGCCTCCAAGGCTGTTTGAGGTGCCTCAGACCCAGCCAAAGTTGTTGTTTGGATTCGAATAAAGTTTTATCCAGTCAAACTATTGGAGACGCCTTGAACCCCTGTTGGAGGCGCTTTGGACCCTCGAGATAGAGTTTCCAGGAGTTATATAAAGGCCTCTGGAGCTAGGAAATTATCAATCAATCAAACAATCAACTCTATATTTATTTCTAGCAATAGTTCTGAGCTTCTAGTGTGTAAAAGGCTTCTCCGCCTTCAGAAAAGGAGATCTTTCAGAGCTTTTTCTACTGCCTTGGATTAACAACCTTCTTGGTTGTAACCAATTAAATTGTTGAGTCTTTTTCTTTATTTCTGTTAGTTTACTTTATTACTATTGCACTGTTTGAGTTGAAAGAATCGAGGAGGGTATACTTTTATTTTTTCAGGCAATTTACCCCCCTCTTGTCGGCCCCGCTACACCAACAAGTGGTATCAAAGCCCGACAGCCTCAGAAGGACTAACCGCCGACTGAAGCATAAAGATCAAGACGATGGCCAGAGCGAACATTCATCCCCCGAAGTTCGACGGAGACTTCGCCACATGGAAAGGCCGAATGGAGGTATTTTTTAAGACCGAATTTGATATCCTTTTAATAATGAAATACGGATATACAATGGCAAAAGACAAAAAAGAATACAACTGGATGAAGAAGGAGCAGGTCGATTTTGTGGCCAACGGAAAGGTGGAATTTCATATGCTCAACGTTCTGCCGCCCCAGGAGGTAAATCGGATCGAAAGCTATGACTCCGCCAAAGACCTCTGGGATAAATTCCTAGAGCTCCACAAAGGCACCTTAGAAGCAAAGTTAGCAAGGCGGGACATCCTCCGAACCCAGCTGACGAATCTCCGAATGAACACCGGCGAGAAGGTAGCGCAACTCCAAGCGAGAATCAAGGAGCTGATAACGCAACTGACAAATCTCGATGAATCGATAACGAACCGAGATTCCATCCGGTATGCGCTCAATGCGTTCCCAAGAACTCCAGAGTGGGCGTCCTTAGTAGATGCTTACTACATCTCTAAGGACTTTGAGGTAAGTAGTTCAGAAAGTTTATTTTCTACCTTCGAACTTTACGAGTCTCGAATTGCAGAGCCTAAACAAGTAGAGAAGTCGAACCTCAACATTATCCTACAAGTCGAAAAGGATGATTCCGACTCTAAAGCATCGATCGACGAAACCAAAGCGGCCCTACTGGTAAGACATTTCAATAAATTTCTTAAAACTAATAAATTTCGATCACAGTCGAGAAAGCATCAATGTAACAGAAGGACAGTCCGGTGTTACAATTACAACGAAGAAGGGCACATCAAGGATGACTGCCCAAAACGGGACGTGGCACTCCCGTTGACCTTACGTGGACTTCGAGTGAGGTGATCCTGCAACCACAAAATGTCAATGCCGAGCCAGAGGGGTTCCCTAGCGTTGGCCCTCCGACGCTCAAGTTAGTCGCCGGCAGTATGGAAGCGAGGAAGTAAAGAAGCGAAGAAAAAGCAAGAGAGTAACAGTGTGGCAATAGTAAAACTCATACCTCCATCGAAGCTTGGGGCTCTTTATATAGGACTCCGGGAGCGCGTGTGCATGCTCTCGAGGTATGCACGCTCCTCAAAGCATTCCCTAAAAGTACATGTCAGGAAAGTGTCCTTGACACCATACCTTAATGACTCGAGCATATCTCTGATACTGGAAGTCGATCTGAGCCTTCTTCATCTCCGGATTTCAATTTTCTGGGTCCATTAAATTGATTGGTATTGCACTGATTCAGAATATTATAGAAAAAGATGAGAAGACTTATCCAAAGAGGTAATTGCACCAATTTAAATGATATAAAAAAAACTCAAAACTGAAAAAAAAAAAGTTAAAAGTACATTTGAAAATCACCCCTGCCTGATTGGTGGTTGCACAAATTCAGAGTTAACTTGGCTTTGATACCACTTATTGGATCGTGAGAGGGGGTGAATCATGAGTTTTTTAAAACTGTAGTAATTTTTAAAATCTTAAAATAAAATCACGGCGGAAAGAAAAACTGAAGAGAACATAAAAAGACGTGGTCGATTTTACTTGATTCGGAGCCTTCGGTAACTTCTACTTCAAGACCCTGGCTTGTGGACCTATCGATGGGAATCCACTAAATGTCTCTTCCAGAATTGCCAGAAGAGGTAATCGAACATAGAAAGATAGAAATAGTGTAACAACCTACACTTCCCTTTTTAAAGCAATAGTACAAAGACTTGCAACGCTATTAAAAGTTTACCAACAATTGGGGTGTGCTTGTCTGTTGCTGTCGGTCTTCCGGAGATGATCGGATGACTCGAAAAAGTAGCTCAGTGGCAAATAGATTTCTATGAAGCAGTAGCAAGAAACCGAAGCAATCAGAACTTCAAACGGATACGTAGAGGATAATAGAAGTGATGTATAAGAAGCCTTGCTCGAAATGCTCTTTTATTGACCATGGAAGACGCCTTCTATAGCCTTGAAGGTGCCTCCAACATACGAAAACTGATCCCAAATAGCTTCTCATTATCTACGATGAAGTCTGACTTTATCCATTGGAAGGTGTCTTCCATAGCACCGAAGGCGCCTTCCATGAACAGTATGAAGGCGCCTTCCAATGCTTGAAGGTGCCTCAGGTACTGTTCACCGAAGCTTTTTTGTTCCTTTTGCCCTGAATGTTAGGTTAGTCACACACGACAATATCTAACCAGCAAAACAAGTTTTAGTACAATCAAAACAAAGGAGTATTAATTAGTTCCTATCCTTCCAGGATAGGGAACTAATCAAGGTCTCAGTTTAGGGATCCAAAATAGACCTAAACTGGACTGACGCCTACTACCCCCTCAATCGGAATATGTCCTCACTTAGTCACTCTCCTCCAATGACTTACCTTCACTTACCAATTTGTAGTTTATCGACTAGCCTCTCGACCCATCAGTCTTCATGCAATTGTCAGGCCTGCAATCCAACTGGATTTCGTCCAATTGTAAGGCCCCAAGGACCTAGCTGGACTTCCCGCCAGATATCAGGTCGTCTCTTTGACCTATCTAGGCTTCATACTAACTATCGGGTCCTCAGACCTAGTTAGATTTAATCCTGATGTTAGGTCCTTTAGACATGTTAATCTCTGCACTCTCAGTAAACACATTAGATCATAATAAAACTCTAATTTTAATCCCCTTGTCATTCATCAAACCCCTCAGTTAGATCATTGGTGCAAATTGCACCAATAGTTTCATGTTGATTATATCTACGTAGTAGTGTGCATACGTGTCTAGTGTGATTATTAGAGATCTCACATTGATTATATCTATGTTATGTGTGCATGTGTGTCTGATGTGGCTATTGGAAGTATCAAATCGATTAAACCTATATTTGGTGCGTACACGGATTTGGTGTGTACTTTTGGAGGTATCAGGTTGATTAAACTTATGTGGTCGCGTAACCATTTCTGTGGGGTGTATGTGTTAGAGTATATACTAAAAACCTAGCTTTTGGTATAAACATTTATCTAGAAATAAGAATCACATTGGTCAAATGTCTACATTTATGATAAATGTAGTTGTTCAATTAATTTATATTGTAGATAACATGGTGTGTGGTGTCACACACAGAGGATCATATTATCAGTACCTTATAAATTATAAACAGTAACTCACGACCATAATGGAAAGGAACAAACCATTGGAAGGTCGTAGTGTAATTAGGTATTAGTTTATCTTAACTATATAATTACACTAGTACACTTAGAGTGTATTGAGTAGGACCATTAGAGGTCGTTTCTTTTATACTGACTTTATAAAGAAACAAAGACCTCAGTTATTATGGAAGTGTGTGCTCTTAATCCTAATATAATAACAAGCACATATATTTGATATTTATTTCTTTAATTTATCAATGGGTGAGATTTAGTTCGATGAATCAATAAGCCCGATAAGTTGGGAAATGATATCACTTATAGTGTGTATTGTTGATTATAGAAAGAAACTGTGTCCTAGTGATCTAGGTTGAGAATGTCCTCAAGAGGAGCTCATAAGGATTGTCATGTTAAACCCTGCAGGTGGACTTAGTCTGACATGATAATAAGGTTGAGTGGTACTACTCTTGAACTAAGATATTAATTAAATGAGTTGTCAGTAACTCGCTTAATTAATGGACATTTGACATCTTAAACACAGGGAGACTAACACACTCATAATAAGAAGGAGCCCAAAATGTAATTTGGGATTGGTGCGGTAGTTCAATAATAGTTCTTTAGTGGAATGAATTATTATTGATGGAATTAAGTTGTGTGTTCGAACACGGAAGCTTAATTTCATCGGGAGACCAAAACCAATTCCTCCTCTCGGTCCCTATCATAGCCTCTTGTATATAGAGATTTATACCCACCACATACCCACCTTCTTACCCAACCAATAGGGTCGGCCAAGCTAAAGCTCAAGCTTAGGGTCGGCCAAGCCTAAAGGTTGGCCTTTAAGTGGCCGCCATAGCTTGAGCCCAAGCTTAGGTGGCCCACATCATATTAAAAGGATTTTTAAAATTATTTCTTATGTGGATATCATAGTTTTAAAGAGAGTTTAAAATTAAATCTTTCCTTTTAAAGCTTTCTAAAAGATTAAGAAAGATTTGAAATCTTTCCTTATTTGTAGATTGAAAGGAGATTTTATTTTAAGAAAACTTTCCTTTTAACCATGATAATAATTTAAAGAGAAGTTTAAAAATTAAATATTCTCTTTATTAATTTCTATAAAGATTAAGAAAAGATTTGATATCTTTCCTTATTTGTAGATTGAAAAAGATTTTAATTTTTAGAGATAACTTTCCTTTTGAAAATTATCCACATGTTTAAAAGAAGAATTTTAATTTATAAAATTTCCTTTTATTAACCAATCATGAAGGATAAAATTATTGGAGAAATTTTATAAATTTCTAGAAACAAATTAGGAAGTTTTAATTCTTGTGTGAATTAAATTTTTCCTTCTTTTGGGGAATTGAAGTGGCGCCATTATTATTAAAAGAAGAAAATTGTTTTTAATTAAAATAATTTTCTTTTTATGACAAAAGAATTAAGGAATTTTTATTAAAATTTTCTTATTTGTCAAGACCAAGGATTATAAAAGAGGGGTAGAGGTGCCTTGGGGTGATCAACTCTATTATTCTTCTCCTCTCTTTCCTCCTTGGTGGCCCTAGCTTCTTCCTCTTCTCTTCTTCTTATGGCCGGCAACTCTCTGGAGCTCTTGATGGTGGCGGTTCTAGCTAGGAGAAGAATGAGAGAAAGGTGGTTTTGTTTCTTGCATCCCTTGGAACTTGGTGGTGGTGGCCGGACCTCTACTTCTCTTGGAGAATTGTGGTGGCCGAAACTTGCAAGGAAGAAGAAGGTGCTTGGTGGTTCTCATCTCGGAAGATCGTTGCCCACACAACGTCCAAGGTTAGAAGAGGAATACGGTAGAAGATCAAGAGGTCTTTTTAGAAGGTATAACTAGTAATTTTTCCTTTCTGCATCATGCTGGTTATTTATGGAAATAATACCAAATACAAGAGGCTTACGATTCTAGTATTTCGAATATGTTTTTCGAAGTTGTGTTCTTTTATTTTTCTTTTCCTTGTGATTTGATTGTTCTTTTTGGTTGACCTAAAGTTATTTTAGGAAATTAAATATTAGCTTTCCATAAAAGGTTTTGTCTAGTCGGTGGTGGTTGTTCTCATATCCAAGAAGGTCATGTGCCTCGCCACGTCAGTACTGGGAACCAATTATGGAAATTAATATTTAATGGAATTAATAACTTAGGTGATTTGGATCAAACGTGTTAAGTTCCGCAGGAGATCCAAGTCTAAACCTTAAAGAACAAATCGATTAAGTTTTGGATCAAACGTGTTAAGTTCCGCAGGCGATCCAAAATTTAATTTAAAAGAACACATGGTAGCTAGGAAAAGGTTCAGACCTTTGTACAAAATTTTTGTACAGTGGAACCTCTAGGTTTTCCGAGTAGCAACCAACAATTGGTATCAGAGCTAGGGTTTTGCCTCTGTGTATTTGGTATTAGTTTAATTATGCACATGTCATACATAATTTAGGCAGGATAATAGTAGGATGTGCTAACTTTGTGGATGCAGGATCCAACTATTATGACTTTTAATTATTATGTGTGTGATTGGACCCTTGGACATGTCAAGGGCATTTATATGTGTGTGCATGATTGTATTATAAAATACAGCAGGAGCTGTATTTAGTTTTATTAGGATTTTATTTTTGATCTAGATGCATGTACATTCCTTTTATGGAATATAGGATCAAAAATGTAAAATTCTATTTATGTCGCGGATCGAGTCTTGCAAGACGTGGAACCTTTTAAGGACCAGAGGCACAGCGGAACAAGGAGCAAGATGGATGCGACAACTAGACCCGGTGGCAGTGGCCAAAGATGGCGACACACGGAGGACAGCAATAGATAAAAGTCATAATAGTTGAAAATTAGTTTTTCTATTTATTGCTTTTTATGCTGTGTTGTGTGTGCTTGTTAGTATGCATATTTAGTAGGCTAGCATAGTTAAAATTCCTCATTTATAAATAATTAAGTGGGAGAGGGATTTTTAAGTAAATCCCATGGTCTCCATTACTGGTTTGTAAGTGATGCAAACAAGCTTGCGCGTTGGCTCTGAGTGCCTTCATGATGTGGCCGGATGATCGTGGATCACTCATGACTTCCTTTTTGGATGACGAAGTTATTAAAGAGCGTGTGATCTTCCCCAACGGAAGGGGCATAATCTTATTAATGGACTTAGTGTCAAGTAATGGTATACACTTAGACACATTTAATAGTATCCTCCCCAACGGAGTCACTACTATCACTTGTGTGACCAAAAGGAAATCAACTATTGATTTGTCATAAAACTAGATTGGCAATATAATAAAATTAATAAACCCCTCTTACAAATGTTTGAATTTGTATACGTCCACACTAACGTGGCATACAAGATTCATGGTGTTTGAGGTAATTTTATTTGTCAAAAAGTTATATTGACAAGATAGTCAATGGGTAAAACCCTCCTCTTACAAAGATGAATTTGTATACGTCCACACTAACGTGGCATGCAAAATTCACGGTGTTTGAGGTGTTGGTGAATTTAAATAATATTGTTTGAGGAATCAATGTTATTTTAAATTCAAAGAGTTTTGACCAAATATTTGATCAAAGACAGATCAACTATTAATTTTATTCATTATAAAGTAAAGTTGACGAGATAATAAAATTAATGAATAAAATCTCCTCTTCGATTTTGTATACACAAAATTCATGGAGATTTTAAGGAGTTGATCTTGACCAAATATTTTTGTGATTCTTAGGATGTTTGTCAATCCCTAGTAGTCATACTATAGAAAAAGACTTAGTAGTCCCAATTGTAATGATTGGAAATAGGACTTGGACATTAAGGTAGACTGTCTTCTTAGAACTAAGAACAATTTAGGTGTATTTAATTCATTAGTTGAAACATGTCTAGTGGTGTTATCTACGAGAACCTGGAGTGTAGATACAAGATGTCATTAATCATGTCTGCAATTTATTGCAGGGTTCCAGGAAACCCGACAACTAAATGAAAGGTAAATCACCGTCCACATGGGCACTACTGTAAAAGTGGTAGCTGTTGCAGTGGGAGATATTTATCCTTTGATAAGAATAAAATATAGATTTTAAGTAATTGTCTTTACGTACCAAGTTTAGAAAGAACCTGATTTCAGTTTCTAAACTATTATAGATATTGTGTCTATTTTGATAACAAAGTTGTTATCAAGAAAAATAGGGAAGTTATCTATTCTAGTATGATGGTTGACAATTTATAATCCAATAACTCCCACGATGCAACAAATGGAAATTAGTAACACATCTTCTAATTTTAAGAGAAAGCAACCTTTGGAAATGAACCAATTATATCTTTGGCACCTAAAGCTAGGTTATACTTAAGTAGGATTCATTGGTAGTGGAAATCTTTCCAACCTGCGAGTCTTACTTGGAAGGAAAATAACCAAGAAGCTTTTAAGTCCAAGGGGTATGAAGTCAAAGATATGTTGAAATCGGTTCATTCTGATTTGTGTGATCCTATGACTATCCAGACAAGAGGCAGTATTGAATATTTCATCTATTTTATAGACAACTATTCAAGATACAAATAAATTTACTTAATGTACCGCAAGACTAAGTACTTTAATTAGTTCAAAGAGTACAAGGCTGATGCGGAGAAATGTTAAAGTAAAAGTCACTATGGTAAGATCGTAGTGGCAAGTACCTCTTGGGAGAATTTAGGAGTCACTTATCAAAAGTAGGGATTCAATCCCAACTAACTGCACCTGGTACACCCCAACAGAATGGTGTAGTAGAAAGAAGGTAAAGGACTCTTATGAAATAATTAGATAGATGATGAGTTATTCAGAAAATTACCAAATTTGTTTTAAGGATAAACTCTGATAACGAAAGTGAACATAGTACTTTCCAAGTTAGAACTCTCTACTCATATAGAATTGCTGAATAGGTGAAAACCTATTTTGAAGCATATTCGGATTCGGGTAATCCAGCACATATGTTAAAGAGAGACAATGATAAGTTGGATAGGAGTTCACTTGTTTGTAAGTTATCCTAGATAAACAAAAGTAGGTTTATAGTCTTAAAAATCAGAAGGCCATTGTTAGCATCAATGACTGATTTTTTAGAAAAGGACTATATAATGAACCACGTGCTCATAAGTAAATTTATTCTTAAGGAAATAATAAAGGACATGTCTAACCTAGTACCAACTGTACAAGATGAGATACCACAAGAAAACTACAACACATATCACAAATTAATACACAATTACAGAAAGTGTCTTGTTGTAGTGGGAGGGTTGTTATGCAACCTAAATAGGTTCATGTTTTGGGAGAGTTTTTGGACTCGATCCCTGGAGGACATGAACCTGATCTCCGGTCATATGATGAAGCACTCCAAGATAAAGATGCAGCATCTTGGCAAAGAGTAATGAATAAAAGAATTAGAATATATGTATTCTAATAAAATCTGGAAGCTTGTAGAATCACCAAATGGTGTAAAAGCCGTTGGGTGTAAAAAGGTCTATAATAGGAAAAGAGGGATAGACAGGAAGGTAGTAACTTTCAAAGCAAGGCTTGATGAAAAAGGAAACTTTTTCACTGGTAGTCATGCTTAAGTCTATCCGGATTCTTTTATCTATTTGGCAAGAGAATGTCAAGACAGCATTCCTTAATGGAAGTTTTGAAGAAAGCATCCATATAAAGCAACCAGAAGGGTTCATTGCAAAGGGCTAAGAGCATCTTGTGTAAGCTCAATCAGTCTATGGACTGAGGCAAAGCTTCAAGGTCTTGGAACATCCGGTTTATCAAAGTAATCCAGATCTATGGATTTATTTAGTAACTGGATAAGTCTTATGTATACAAAAGGTGTGATGGAAGAGTTGTGGTATTTCTTGTATTATACGTAGATAACATTTTTGGTAGTTGGAAACAATATCAAAATGTTGTCAGAAGTAAGGGTATGGTTGTCCAAATAATTCGATATAAAGGACTTGGGAGAATGTATATATTTTTGAGATCAAAATAATAAGGGATCGAAAGAAAAATATATTTTACTTATCCCAAACTTGATACATCGGAAAATCCTTGCTCGTTTTAAGCATGCAAAACTCCTCGAAAGGTTTCTTACTTTTTAAGCATGGAGTGTCTCTATCTAAAGAGATGTCTCCGTTGACATCAAAAGAGATTGAGGACATGTAGGCAGTTCTTTATGCTTCGGCAGTTAGACAACCTAATGTATGCTATACACGAGATCAGAAATTTGTTTTGCCAAGGGCATAGTTAGCAGATATCAAAGTAACCCTAGACAAGGACATTGGACTGCAGTAAAGCATATATTAAAGTACCTTAGAGGCGCTAGAGATTATATGCTAGCTTACAAGGCAATTAATTTGGTCCCTGTGGGTTACACGGATTTTGACTTCCAATCGGATAGGGACAATAATAAGTCAACCTCGGGGTTTTGTGTTTACTTTAGGAGGTAAAGTCATAACTATGGAAGAGTGATAAGCATAGATGTTTTTCTGGACTCCACCATAGAAGCTTAGTATATGGCAAGCCTCTGAGGAAGCCATAAAAGCTGAATGACTTAATTACCTCAAGATAGACTTAGATATAATTTCTAGTTTGTCCAAAGATTATTACAATTTATTGTAATAATAATGGTGCAGTAACAAACTCGAAGAAACCATGAGTCTATAAGGCAAGTAAACACAATAGAACGCAAGTACCACCCAATACGAGAAATCGTATAAACAAGGAGAAGTTGTTGCCGCCTAGAATGCATCAGATGATGACCTATAGATCTTTTCACTAAGGTCCTTAAGGCGAGAGCTTTTGATGGACATGTTGAAGGGTTGGGAATCAGATGTATGGCAGCAGATATGGCAGCTTAGTCTTTTAGTATAAGTGGGAGATTGTTAGAGTGTATACTAAAAGCCTAGCTTTTGGTATAAACATTTATCTAGAAATAAGAATCACATTGGTCAAATGTCTACATTTATGATAAATGTAGTTGTTCAATTAATTTATATTGTAGATAACATGGTGTGTGGTGTCACACACAGAGGATCATGTTTTCAGTACCTTATAAATTATAAACAGTAACTCACGACCATAATGGAAAGGAACAAACCATTGGAAGGTCGTAGTGTAATTAGGTATTAGTTTTTCTTAATTATATAATTACACTAGTACACTTAGAGTGTATTGAGTAGGACCATTAGAGGTCGTTTCTTTTATACTGACTTTATAAAGAAACAAAGACCTCAGTTATTATGGAAGTGTGTGCTCTTAATCCTAATATAATAACAAGCACATATATTTGATATTTATTTCTTTAATTTATCAATGGGTGAGATTTAGTTCGATGAATCAATAAGCCCGATAAGTTGGGAAATGATTGTTGGAGCAATCTAGTGACCCTAGGTTTTGATGTTTGGGCAAAGATTTAAGTTAGTTTTATTGTTGTATTTGATATGCATTGTGAGTGTGCAGGATACAGGTACAACAAGGAAGTCCAAGTGTGATCTTGGCAAAGGAGGAAAGTCCAAGGATGAGTCTTGGCGGTGTAAGTCCAAGCATGTAGTCTTGGCAACGTAAGTCCAAATGTAACTTGGCAATGGATGAAGTCCCGGAGGTGCGACCTCTTGGCAAAGGAAGACCCGACAACAATGACAAGGCCGAAGGAAGCTCCAAAAGGCAAGACGTGAAGGATGGGGAGACATCCGAGGGACGCAAGGCTGATGGAGGAGGCTAGAAGGCTAGGTCTAGGTTGGTCGGGCAGGGACGAGTGATGAGAGATTGTACTCGGAGTAAAATATAAGAATTAGGGTTTACTGTAGCAGTATTGTAGCATTACTGTAGCGTTACTGTAGCAGTACTGTAGCGTTACTGTAGCAGTCGACTGCATGTTTTAGCAGCAGAATGTGTGAAATCGAGCCGTTGGGGTGTAACGGTCGAATTTCCACAGAGGGCAGTCGACTGCATGTTTTAGCAGTCGACTGGTAGGCGGGGTTTTCAACCCGCGGCCTATAAAACCAAAGCTTGGGAGCTTGGTTTGAGTTGACGAAATTAGACTTGGTTAAGGTCTAATTAGTAGTCTACAAGTACTCAAGAGTTTTCCTTGTGTCCAAGAGGTCTTGGTGAGTTTGTGGTGAGGTTTCTCCACCCACAAGGAGTTTGAGCTAGCCGGAGGTCTTCCGGGGAGTAATCCACCGACGGATAGGGATCGTCCACCTTACGGACACGCCGTGGAGTAGGAGCTTTATCTCCGAACCACGTAAATGATCGTGTAGCTTGGTTTGCATTCTTTCTTGTCTTGTATTTTGTTTAGCTTGTTTATTTTTGTATTATTCCGCTGCGCAAGCTAACAACGTAGGAAGCGAACAATTTGGGTGAGCCGCTATTCACCCCCCTCTAGCGGACGTCAAGGTCCCAACAATTGGTATCAGAGCAAGGGCGCTCTTCTACGAACTAACCGCCAAGAGAGCAAGAAGCTAGAGGAAGAAGAAGATGGAGTCCGAAGGACCACTCGGATGGGATATCCGAATTCCACCTCCGTACGACAAAGAAGACTTCAATTATTGGAGGAAGCGGTTAGAGACATGGTTCCAAATGGATTGGAACCAATGGGTTGTCTTGAGTGACCCATTTGAAGCTCCTACGGACAAGAAGGGTAAACGCCTCCGACCTCGGCATTGGACCGAAGAGCAACGAGAGCAATCGGAGGCAGACAAGGAGGTAACGAGAATTTTGAATAATTTACTACCTTCTAATATTTTGTTGAGTGTAGGTGAAACCACAAATGCAAGTGATCTTTGGAAAAAGATCATTGCCTATCATGAAGACCCTATAAAAATCCAAGAAGTGGAAGAGCCCAAGGAAAATGGCTCATTGGTCCAAGAAGAGAAGGACCAATCCGATGTTGACAAGAGGTCAACATTCGAGGAGGAAAAGGAAGAGGAGGAAGAGAAAGAGAAGGAAGAGGTGGAAGAGGAGAGATCTTCCACATCCTCAAGAGATGAAGAAGTGGAAGAGTCCACATCTTCAAGTGAAGAGGAAGAAGAGAAATCCGAGGAAGAGGAGATCTTGGAAGTTCAACCCTCTAGTTCAACTACCAAGAAGAGCACAAAGGACCACATCAAATGTTTTGAGTGTGGTAAGATGGGGCACTACAAGAGTAGGTGTCCTTCGCTCAAGAAGGTAAACCCTAAACTCACTAAAGTTAATTTAGAAACTAATATGAGTTGTAGGAAGAAGAAGGAGGAGAAGAAGCACATTAGGTGCTTTACATGTGGTGAGTGGGGTCACTACCACACAAAGTGCCCAAGGAGAGGAGAGCTCAAGAAATTGGCGCACTTGAAGAAGTGGGAGAAGAAGGGAGCTTCCAAGGTAAAAACCAAGGTATCATTTAATGAATCCATTCCGTTGACATATGATAAAAAGCATGCTAGAAATAACTCTTATCATCTTAATGCTATTTATCATGAGAATAGGAGGCATGATAACCTTAAGGATAAATATATTCCTCCTTATGCTAGATTTACCACACCTAAGGTTAGGAAGGTAAATAACAACTTAGGCAATAACACCAAGGATTTTAGATATATGCCTAAAAATAGAAATGCTCAAGGATTCAATGAAAAACCAAAATCTAGAGATTTATGGGGAGAAAATCAAGTCTTGAGGACAAGACTTGATAATTTAGAAAGGACCTTAACAAGAATGGAAAATATTCTTAGGGGTGAAAATGAGCATAACCTAAGAAAAGCTAGACAAGAGCCATCCAATGGCTATAGAGGTTTGGGATACAAACCTAAAGCCAAGAAGGATGTGACTTCCTTTCATAGGGTTCCATATAGTTATGGGACCAACCCTAGGTTTAGAGGTCAAGTTAAAGATACTAGGGAAGGAATCCCTAAGAGTATTTTTGGCAAGACCAATGTGACTAAGGCTCCAAAAAGGCCTAATAAAGTCACAAATAAGGTTACAAAGGGAGTTAACCCTAGAAGTGACCTAGTGGAAGTGACCAAGGCTCCTAAGAAGCCAAGAAAGGTCGTTAGGAAGGTATCTAGGGAAGTCATCCCTAGTGAGTACCTAGAGCATCCAAGGAGCACCAATAGGTATTGGGTTCCTAGGAACATATTCTCTACACCCTAGATGGGTTTAGAGAGTGTCAACTCCAATTGGAAAGATAGTTAACCCAACCTTGGGAAAGTTGACACTTGAGAGCATTTTCAAAGTGATTGTTAACCTTTGAAAATGAAAAGGATGATAAGTGTTACTCTTTGAAAGAGTAAAATGTGTCAAAATTTGAGGAGTTAAATCTAATTTAAATTGACACACTAGAGAGAAGCAAAAGTGATCCCAAATTTAGAATTCGACATTTTCTTATGGAATTAAGGGAAATGTAAACCTTAATCCAAATTGTCACTCTTGGAAAAGAGTAACATGTGGTAAATCTTAAGAAATTATGTTTGAATTAAATTGGCGCAATGTAGAAAAACATAAGAAATACCAAATTGGGATTTTGGTATCTTCTTAGAGTAATTAAAAAAAAATCTAGGTCATAATGTAAGATGTTCACTCTTTGAAAGAGTGAAATGTGTCAAACTTTGAGGTTTTGAACTTAATTTAAATTGACACATTTAGAAAAGGATAAGAAATGCCAAGTTGGGGTTTTGATATTTTCTTAAAAGGTAAAAGGCAAATCTAAGTTTTAATTTGATTTCATTTACTCTTGGAAAGAGTAAAATGTACCATACTTTGAGAAATTTGTTTAAGTTAAAATGGCACAAATTTAGAAAGGAAAAATAAATGTCAAAATTGGGTTTTGACATTTTCATGGAAAATCATGGGCAATTTAGGGTTAAATTTTGAGTTAGCTAGGGTTAAGAATACTTAGATAGGTAATCTAGGTAAATTTTATTTATGCTAACTTGCCATGTTTTGTTTGCCTATCATATGTCATGACATCATATTTATATTTAGCATTCATATTTTATTATGAAAAATACAAAAATACCATGTCATGTCATACATACATTATGTAGCTATAGCTTGCTTTTCATTTTGAAAATTGCTTATTTTGATGTATGTCATGTAACATCATGCATTACTTTAATTCCCTTGTTATTTAAGGACAAATGGCATCTATTATAAATGGTAAATATCTCAACAAGAGGGATTATATCAAGTGGCATCCTAGATGGATGATCATGATTTTTACAATGCCTAGATAGAGATGCATGATCCCTTAGTTTAGGGCAAGACCAAATATACATCTCACAAAGAACTATAAGGTGACTTGTATGTGTTTTAATACACGTTAGATACAAGTGAGATGTTAAGATGGTGAACTAAACTCAAGATGTTGATCTAGTGCATCTTGTTGAGTTTTAGGTTCATCAAAACACATAGTTATGTGTCTTCCAATCATTGGAAAAGCTAATGTACAAGTCATGTGCATTGAGCACAAAGAACGTGGTTGGATATTGGTTTTAAAAATGATTTCAAAATACTTTTGAAAAACCTTGGTGAAGACTATCTTTTGATAGTAATCATCATTGGAAAGTTAGACACAAACTAGGAGAAAACATTGAAATTTTCAAGAGTTTTCAAATTTGTATCAATCTTTGAAAATAGGAAGTATTTTCATAGAAAACTATTTTTCCTTGATAAAGTATACTCTAAATAATGTCTACATGAGTTTTCATGATGAAAACAAGTATGATTTGGTTAAGAAAAACCAAAGTGAAGTTTCGGTTGAGGTTAGTTTCATTATTGAATTTTTAACCTCAAAACTTCAAGTTTTGGCTTTCCTAATTATTTAGGAACCCCAAGTCATTGTTGGTGCAATGATAGAAGTTTAACCATGTTTTTAGGGGGAGTTACTCCTTTAAAACATAAAAATATTTTCCAAGACCAAAAGGACGTCAAATGTTAAGGTAGCACATGACATTGGTATGGGAGGTGTTGCCAAGGACAAGAGAGAGTCATCCAAGGCCGATAAGAAGGAATATGCTAGGGTAGCATATAATTATAGCAAGGATGAGGTGTCCAAGATTAAGGACAAGAAGAAATTAATCAAAGACAAGGTGTCTAAAGTTAAGAAGGTGAGTTTAGTAGGCCAAGTGTCACCCGAGGTGCATCGAAGTGACCTAGCTATAGTGGATGAGTCACCAAGGGAGGTGACTAAGGTTAAGATTCCTAAGGTTAGGAAGAGCCTTTGGGACCCATGGTAGATGGGTTATCAAATGTGCCAAGTGGTTAGGAGACGAACTTAAGTCTCTAACATAGTGGGTTGGCACAATTGAGTTGAGTTTCATGCATAGAAATATGAATTGGGTTCATATTGCATGAAAATTAGTTTTTGATATATAGATGTCATATAAACTAATGCTAGTGATGCATTATGGTTTAGTATGGGCAAATACATCAAGAGGAAGCCAAAACTAGGACTTTAGGTCAAGGTTCAATTGAACTTTTTAGCTAGTTTTGTGTTTTGTGTCAATCTTGGGATTGGTGATAGATATATTTTTATATATATTTTTCCCAAGTAGATATTGATATAATAGACCTCTCCACAAAATTTGGGGATTTTTGGAGGTCTGTGGAATTTCTGGCGCATTTCTGAAGTTGGCCAGAAAAGGTTGATTTTTTCATGAATAGTGTACCAGTCGACTGGTACAGTTACCAGTCGACTGGTAACACTGTTCACGAGCATAGAATGTCTCTGTAAGCTCGTTTTCATGGGGGCAGTCGACTGGTACTTCTTGCAGTCGACTGATACGGTCTAAAATTATTTTTCAGCATTAGAAAATGACTAAAAGAGAGGTGAACATGTATGTAATCTTATGGGAAATTAATACATGATGTCTATGGTCATTAGAGGTCAAAGAGTCCGATAATTGGGATATTGTTGGAGCTCTTTTTGATGTATGGCAAAGGGGGAGAAATTTAGGTTTAAGTGGGAAACCTACATACCTTTGCAAGAAATCCTAACTCAAGGGAGAGCTTAGGTGAAGGGGGAGAAGTTTACCTCTGCAATAAATCCTAACTCAAGGGGGAGCTTATGTGAAGGGGGAGCCTAGGATTAGGTTCCATGATTTATGCATGTGTAGATTGCATGTTTATTTGCATTATTATTGATATATTATTTCCCTAACTTAAACGGTTTGCCAAACATCAAAAAGGGGGAGATTGTTGGAACAATCTAGTGACCCTAGGTTTTGATGTTTGGGCAAAGATTTAAGTTAGTTTTATTGTTGTATTTGATATGCATTGTGAGTGTGCAGGATACAGGTACAACAAGGAAGTCCAAGTGTGATCTTGGCAAAGGAGGAAAGTCCAAGGATGAGTCTTGGCGGTGTAAGTCCAAGCATGTAGTCTTGGCAACGTAAGTCCAAGTGTAACTTGGCAATGGATGAAGTCCCGGAGGTGCGACCTCTTGGCAAAGGAAGACCCGACAACAATGACAAGGCCGAAGGAAGCTCCAGAAGGCAAGACGTGAAGGATGGGGAGGCATCCGAGAGACGCAAGGCTGATGGAGGAGGCTAGAAGGCTAGGTCTAGGTTGGTCGGGCAGGGACGAGTGATGAGAGATTGTACTCGGAGTAAAATATAAGAATTAGGGTTTACTGTAGCAGTATTGTAGCATTACTGTAGCGCTACTGTAGCAGTACTGTAGCGCTACTGTAGCAGTCGACTGCATGTTTTAGCAGTCGACTGGTGCAGTCGACTGGGGCAGTCGACTGGCAGCGAACAGAATGTGTGAAATCGAGCCGTTGGGGTCGACTGCATGTTTTAGCAGTCGACTGGTAGGCGGGGTTTTCAACCCGCGGGCTATAAAACCAAAGCTTGGGAGCTTGGTTTGAGTTGACGAAATTAGACTTGGTTAAGGTCTAATTAGTAGTCTACAAGTGCTCAAGAGTTTTCCTTGTGTCCAAGAGGTCTTGGTGAGTTTGTGGTGAGGTTTCTCCACCCACAAGGAGTTTGAGCTAGCCGGAGGTCTTCCGGGGAGTAATCCACCGACGGATAGGGATCGTCCACCTTACGGACACGCCGTGGAGTAGGAGCTTTATCTCCGAACCACGTAAATGATCGTGTAGCTTGGTTTGCATTCTTTCTTGTCTTGTATTTTGTTTAGCTTGTTTATTTTTGTATTATTCTGCTGCGCAAGCTAACAACGTAGGAAGCGAACAATTTGGGTGAGCCGCTATTCACCCCCCTCTAGCGGACGTCAAGGTCCCAACAATGATATCACTTATAGTGTGTATTGTTGATTATAGAAAGAAACTGTGTCCTAGTGATCTAGGTTGAGAATGTCCTCAAGAGGAGCTCATAAGGATTGTCATGTTAAACCCTGCAGGTGGACTTAGTCTGACATGATAATAAGGTTGAGTGGTACTACTCTTGGACTAAGATATTAATTAAATGAGTTGTCAGTAACTCGCTTAATTAATGGACATTTGACATCTTAAACGCAGGGAGACTAACACACTCATAATAAGAAGGAGCCCAAAATGTAATTTGGGATTGGTGCGGTAGTTCAATAATAGTTCTTTAGTGGAATGAATTATTATTGATGGAATTAAGTTGTGTGTTCGGGGCGAACACGGGAAGCTTAATTTCATCGGGAGACCAAAACCAATTCCTCCTCTCGGTCCCTATCGTAGCCTCTTGTATATAGAGATTTATACCCACCACATACCCACCTTCTTACCCAACCAATAGGGGCCGGCCAAGCTAAGCTTGAAGCTCAAGCTTAGGGCCGGCCAAGCCTAAAGGTTGGCCTTAAGGTGGCCGACCAATAGCTTGGAGCCCAAGCTTAGGTGGCCGGCCACATCATATTAAAATGGATTTTTTAAATTATTTCTTATGTGGATATCATAGTTTTAAAAGAGAGTTTAAAAATTAAATCTTTCCTTTTAAAGCTTTCTACAAAAGATTAAGAAAAGATTTGAAATCTTTCCTTATTTGTAGATTGAAAGGAGATTTTATTTAAGAAAAACTTTCCTTTTAACCATGATAATAATTTAAAAGAGAAGTTTAAAAATTAAATATTCTCTTTATTAATTTCAAAAGATTAAGAAAAGATTTGATATCTTTCCTTATTTGTAGATTGAAAAAGATTTTAATTTTTAGAGATAACTTTCCTTTTTGAAAATATCCACATGTTTAAAGAAAGAATTTTAATTTATAAAATTTCCTTTTATTAACCAATCATGAAGGGATAAAATTATTGGAGAAATTTTATAAATTTCTAAAACAAATTAGGAAGTTTTAATTTGTGATTAAAATTTTTCCTTGTTTTGGGGAATTAGAAGTGGCCGGCCATTATTATTAAAAGAAGAAAATTGTTTTTTAATTAAAATAATTTTTCTTTTTTATGACAAAAGAATTAAGGAATTTTTTATTAAAATTTCCTTATTTGTCAAGACCAAGGATTATAAAAGAGGTGGTAGAGGTGCCTTCAGGGGTGATTAACTCTATTATTCTTCTCCTCTCTTTTCCTCCTTGGTGGCCGGCCCTAGCTTCTTCCTCTTCTCTTCTTCTTATGGCCGGCGGCAACCTCTCTTGGAGCTCTTGATGGTGGCAGGTTCTAGCTAGGAGAAGAATGAGAGAAAGGTGGTTTTGTTTCTTGCATCCCTTGGAGCTTGGTGGTGGTGGCCGGACCTCTACTTCTCTTGGAGAATTGTGGTGGCCGAAACTTGCAAGGAAGAAGAAGGTGCTTGGTGGTTCTCATCTCGGAAGATCGTTGCCCACACAACGTCCGAGGTTAGAAGAGGAATACGGTAGAAGATCAAGAGGTCTTTTTAGAAGGTATAACTAGTAATTTTTCCTTTCCGCATCATGCTGGTTATTTATGGAAATAATACCAAATACAAGAGGCTTACGATTCTAGTATTTCGAATATGTTTTTCGAAGTTGTGTTCTTTTATTTTTATTTTCCTTATGATTTGATTGTTCTTTTTGGTTGACCTAAAGTTATTTTAGGAAATTAAATATTAGCTTTCCATAAAAGGTTTTGTCTAGTCGGTGGTGGTTGTTCTCATATCCAAAAAGGCTATGTGCCTCGTCACGTCAGTATTGGGAACCAATTATGGAAATTAATATTTAATGGAATTAATAACTTAGGTGATTTGGATCAAACGTGTTAAGTTCCGCAGGAGATCCAAGTCTAAACCTTAAAGAACAAATAGATTAAGTTTTGGATCAAACGTGTTAAGTTCCGCAGGTGATCCAAAATTTAATTTAAAAGAACACATGGTAGCTAGGAAAAGGTTCAGACCTTTGTACAAAATTTTTGTACAGTGGAACCTCTAGGTTTTCCGAGTAGCAACCAACAATTGGTATCAGAGCTAGGGTTTTGCCTCTGTGTATTTGGTATTAGTTTAATTATGCACATGTCATACATAATTTAGGCAGGATAATAGTAGGATGTGCTAACTTTGTGGATGCAGGATCCAACTATTATGACTTTTAGTTATTATGTGTGTGATTGGACCCTTGGACATGTCAAGGGCATTTATATGTGTGTGCATGATTGTATTATAAAATACAGCAAGAGCTGTATTTAGTTTTATTAGGATTTTATTTTTGATCTAGATACATGTACATTCCTTTTATGGAATATAGGATCAAAAATGTAAAATTCTATTTATGTCGCGGATCGAGTCTTGCAAGGCGTGGAACCTTTTAAGGACCAGAGGCACAGCGGAACAAGGAGCAAGATGGATGCGACAACTAGACCCGGTGGCAGTGGCCAAAGATGGCAGCAGCTAGGGTTGGTGACACACGGAGGACAGCAATAGATAAAAGTCATAATAGCTGAAAATTAGTTTTTTCTATTTATTGCTTTTTATGCTGTGTTGTGTGTGCTTGTTAGTATGCATATTTAGTAGGCTAGCATAGTTAAAATTCCTCATTTATAAATAACTAAGTGGGAGAAGGATTTTTAAGTAAATCCCATGGTCTCCATTACTGGTTTGTAAGTGATGCAAATAAGCTTGCGCGTTGGCTCTGAGTGCCTTCCTCCATAACGGATGAGCTTGTTTGTGGATCACTAGAACAGACTTCCATTTTTGGATGACTATAGGAAGTTAATTAAGAGCGTGTGATCTTCCCCAATGGAAGGGGCATAATCTAATTAATGGACTTAGTGTCAAGTAATGGTATACACTTAGACACATTTAATAGTATCCTCCCCAACGGAGTCACTACTATCACTTGTGTGACCAAAAGGAAATCAACTATTGATTTGTCATAAAACTAGATTGGCAATATAATAAAATTAATAAACCCCTCTTACAAATGTTTGAATTTGTATACGTCCACACTAACGTGGCATACAAGATTCATGGTGTTTGAGGTAATTTTATTTGTCAAAAAGTTATATTGACAAGATAGTCAATGGGTAAAACCCTCCTCTTACAAATGATGAATTTGTATACGTTCACACTAACGTGGCATGCAAAATTCACGGTGTTTGAGGTGTTGGTGAATTTAAATAATATTGTTTGAGGAATCAATGTTATTTTAAATTCAAAGAGTTTTGACCAAATATTTGATCAAAGACAGATCAACTATTAATTTTATTCGTCATAAAGTAAAGTTGACGAGATAATAAAATTAATGAATAAAATCTCCTCTTCGATTTTGTATACACAAAATTCATGGAGATTTTAAGGAGTTGATCTTGACCAAATATTTTGTGATTCTTAGGATGTTTGTCAATCCTAGTAGTCATACTATAGAAAAGACTTAGTAGTCCCAATTGTAATGATTGGAAATAGGACTTGGACATTAAGGTAGACTGTCTTCTTAGAACTAAGAACAATTTAGGTGTATTTAATTCATTAGTTGAAACATGTCTAGTGGTGTTATCTACCAGAACCTGGAGTGTAGATACAAGATGCCATTAATCATGTCTGCAATTCATTGCAGGGTTCCAGGAAACCCGACAACTAAATGAAAGGTAAATCACCGTCCACATGGGCACTACTGTAAAAGTGGTAGCTGTTGCAGTGGGAGATGTTTATCCTTTGATAAGAATAAAATATGGATTTTAAGTAATTGTCTTTACGTACCAAGTTTAGAAAGAACCTGATTTCAGTTTCTAAACTATTATAGATATTGTGTATATTTTGATAACAAAGTTGTTATCAAGAAAAATAGGGAAGTTATCTATTCTAGTATGATGGTTGACAATTTATAATCCAATAACTCCCACGATGCAACAAATGGAAATTAGTAACACATCTTCTAATTTTAAGAGAAAGCAACCTTCGGAAATGAACCAATTATATCTTTGGCACCTAAAGCTAGGTTATACTTAAGTAGGATTCATTGGTAGCTGATGAACTTTTGGGTTCATTGGTAGTGGAAATCTTTCCAACCTGCGAGTCTTACTTGGAAGGAAAATAACCAAGAAGCTTTTAAGTCCAAGGGGTATGGAGTCAAAGATATGTTGAAATCGGTTCATTCTGATTTGTGTGATCCTATGACTATCCAGACAAGAGGCAGTATTGAATATTTCATCTATTTTATAGACAACTATTCAAGATACAAATAAATTTACTTAATGTACCGCAAGACTAAGTACTTTGATTAGTTCAAAGAGTACAAGGCTGATGCGGAGAAATGTTAAAGTAAAAGTCACTATGGTAAGATCGTAGTGGCAAGTACCTCTTGGGAGAATTTAGGAGTCACTTATCAAAAGTAGAGATTCAATCCCAACTAACTGCACCTGGTACACCCCAACAGAATGGTGTAGTAGAAAGAAGGTAAAGGACTCTTATGAAATAATTAGATAGATGATGAGTTATTCAGAAAATTACCAAATTTGTTTTAAGGATAAACTCTGATAACGAAAGTGAACATAGTACCTTCCAAGTTAGAACTCTCTACTCATATAGAATTGCTGAATAGGTGAAAACCTATTTTGAAGCATATTCGGATTCGGGTAATCCAGCACATATGTTAAAGAGAGACAATGATAAGTTGGATAGGAGTTCACTTGTTTGTAAGTTATCCTAGATAAACAAAAGTAGGTTTATAGTCTTAAAAATCAGAAGGTCATTGTTAGCATCAATGACTGATTTTTTAGAAAATGACTATATAATGAACCACGTGCTCATAAGTAAATTTGTTCTTAAGGAAATAATAAAGGACATGTCTAACCTAGTACCAACTGTACAAGATGAGATACCACAAGAAAACTACAACACGTATCACAAATTGATACACAATTACAGAAAGTGTCTTGTTGTAGTGGGAGGGTTGTTATGCAATCTAAATAGGTTCATGTTTTGGGAGAGTTTTTGGACTCGATCCCTGGAGGACATGAACCTGATCTCCGGTCATATGATGAAGCACTCCAAGATAAAGATACAGCATCTTGGCAAAGAGTAATGAATAAAAGAATTAGAATATATGTATTCTAATAAAATCTGGAAGCTTGTAGAATCACCAAATGGTGTAAAAGCCGTTGGGTGTAAAAAGGTCTATAATAGGAAAAGAGGGATAGACAGGAAGGTAGTAACTTTCAAAGCAAGGCTTGATGAAAATGGAAACTTTTTCACTGGTAGTCATGCTTAAGTCTATCCGGATTCTTTTATCTATTTGGCAAGAGAATGTCAAGACAGCATTCCTTAATGGAAGTTTTGAAGAAAGCATCCATATAAAGCAACCAGAAGGGTTCATTGCAAAGGGCTAAGAGCATCTTGTGTAAGCTCAATCAGTCTATGGATTGAGACAAAGCTTCAAGGTCTTGGAACATCCGGTTTATCAAAGTAATCCAGATCTATGGATTTATTTAGTAACTGGATAAGTCTTGTGTATACAAAAGGTGTGATGGAAGCGTGGTGGTATTTCTTGTACTATACGTAGATAACATTTTTGGTAGTTGGAAACAATATCAAAATGTTGTCAGAAGTAAGGGTATGGTTGTCCAAATAATTCGATATAAAGGACTTGGGAGAATGTATATATTTTTGAGATCAAAATAATAAGGGATCGAAAGAAAAATATATTTTACTTATCCCAAGCTTGATACATCGGAAAATCCTTGCTCGTTTTAAGCATGCAAAACTCCTCGAAAGGTTTCTTACTTTTTAAGCATGGAGTGTCTCTATCTAAAGAGATGTCTCCGTTGACATCAAAAGAGATTGAGGACATGTAGGCAGTTCTTTATGCTTCGGCAGTTAGACAACCTAATGTATGCTATACACGAGATCAGAAATTTGTTTTGCCAAGGGCATAGTTAGCAGATATCAAAGTAACCCTAGACAAGGACATTGGACTGCAGTAAAGCATATATTAAAGTACCTTAGAGTCGCTAGAGATTATATGCTAGCTTACAAGGCAATTAATTTGGTCCCTGTGGGTTACACGGATTTTGACTTCCAATCGGATAGGGACAATAATAAGTCAACCTCGGGGTTTTGTGTTTACTTTAGGAGGTAAAGTCATAACTATGGAAGAGTGATAAGCATAGGTGTTTTTCTGGACTCCACCATAGAAGCTTAGTATATGGCAAGCATCTGAGGAAGCCATAAAAGCTGAATGACTTAATTACCTCAAAATAGACTTAGATATAATTTCTAGTTTGTCCAAAGATTATTACAATTTATTGTAATAATAATGGTGCAGTAACAAACTCGAAGAAACCATGAGTCTATAAGGCAAGTAAACACAATTGAACGCAAGTACCACCCAATACGAGAAATCGTATAAACGAGGAGAAGTTGTTGCCGCCTAGAATGTATCAGATGATGACCTATAGATCTTTTCACTAAGGTCCTTAAGGCGAGAGCTTTTGATGGACATGTTGAAGGGTTGGGAATCAGATGTATAGCAGCAGATATGGCAGCTTAGTCTTTTATTATAAGTGGGAGATTGTTAGAGTGTATACTAAAAGCCTAGCTTTTGGTATAAACATTTATCTAGAAATAAGAATCACATTGGTCAAATGTCTACATTTATGATAAATGTAGTTGTTCAATTAATTTATATTGTAGATAACATGGTGTGTGGTGTCACACACGGAGGATCAAGTACCTTATAAATTATAAACAGTAACTCACGACCATAATGGAAAGGAACAAACCATTGGAAGGTCGTAGTGTAATTAGGTATTAGTTTTTCTTAACTATATAATTACACTAGTACACTTAGAGTGTATTGAGTAGGACCATTAGAGGTCGTTTCTTTTATACTGACTTTATAAAGAAACAAAGACCTCAGTTATTATGGAAGTGTGTGCTCTTAATCCTAATATAATAACAAGCACATATTTTTGATATTTATTTCTTTAATTTATCAATGGGTGAGATTTAGTTCGATGAATCAATAAGCCCGATAAGTTGGGAAATGATATCACTTATAGTGTGTATTGTTGATTATAGAAAGAAACTGTGTCCTAGTGATCTAGGTTGAGAATGTCCTCAAGAGGAGCTCATAAGGATTGTCATGTTAAACCCTGCAGGTGGACTTAGTCCGACATGATAATAAGGTTGAGTGGTACTACTCTTGGACTAAGATATTAATTAAATGAGTTGTCAGTAACTCGCTTAATTAATGGACATTTGACATCTTAAACGCAGGGAGACTAACACACTCATAATAAGAAGGAGCCCAAAATGTAATTTGGGATTGGTGCGGTAGTTCAATAATAGTTCTTTAGTGGAATGAATTATTATTGATGGAATTAAGTTATGTGTTCGGGGCGAACACGGGAAGCTTAATTTCATCGGGAGACCAAAACCAATTCCTCCTCTCGGTCCCTATCGTAGCCTCTTGTATATAGAGATTTATACCCACCTTCTTACCCAACCAATAGGGGTCGGCCAAGCTAAGCTTGAAGCTCAAGCTTAGGGCCGGCCAAGCCTAAAGGTTGGCCTTAAGGTGGCCGGCCAATAGCTTGGAGCCCAAGCTTAGGTGGCCGGCCACATCATATTAAAAAGGATTTTTTAAAATTATTTCTTATGTGGATATCATAGTTTTAAAAGAGAGTTTAAAAATTAAATCTTTCCTTTTAAAGCTTTCTACAAAAGATTAAGAAAAGATTTGAAATCTTTCCTTATTTATAGATTGAAAGGAGATTTTATTTTTAAGAAAAACTTTCCTTTTTAACCATGATAATAATTTAAAAGAAGTTTAAAAATTAAATATTCTCTTTTACAAAAGATTAAGAAAAGATTTGATTTCTTTCCTTATTTGTAGATTGAAAAAAGATTTTAATTTTTAGAGATAACTTTCCTTTTGAAAATTATCCACATGTTTAAAAGAAGAATTTTAATTTATAAAATTTCCTTTTTATTAACCAATCATGAAGGGATAAAAATTATTGGAGAAATTTTTATAAATTTCTAGAAACAAATTAGGAAGTTTTAATTCTTGTGTGAATTAAATTTTCCTTGTTTCGGGAATTAGAAGTGGCCGACCATTATTATTAAAAGAAGAAAATTGTTTTTTAATTAAAATAATTTTTCTTTTTTATGACAAAAGAATTAAGGAATTTTTTATTAAAATTTCCTTATTTGTCAAGACCAAGGATTATAAAAGAGAGTGTAGAGGTGCCTTCAGGGGTGATCAACTCTATTATTCTTCTCCTCTCTTTTCCTCCTTGGTCCTAGCTTCTTCCTCTTCTCTTCTTCTTATGGCCGGCGGCAACCTCTCTTGGAGCTCTTGATGGTGGTCGGTTCTAGCTAGGAGAAGAAGGAGAGAAAGGTGGTTTTGTTTCTTGCATCCCTTGGAGCTTGGTGGTGGTGGCCGGACCTCTACTTCTCTTGGAGAATTGTGGTGGCCGAAACTTGCAAGGAAGAAGAAGGTGCTTGGTGGTTCTCATCTCGGAAGATCGTTGCCCACACAACGTCCGAGATTAGAAGAGGAATACGGTAGAAGATCAAGAGGTCTTTTTAGAAGGTATAACTAGTAATTTTTCCTTTCCGCATCATGCTAGTTATTTATGGAAATAATACCAAATACAAGAGGCTTACGATTCTAGTATTTCGAATATGTTTTTCGAAGTTGTGTTCTTTTATTTTTCTTTTCCTTGTGATTTGATTGTTCTTTTTGGTTGACCTAAAGTTATTTTAGGAAATTAAATATTAGCTTTCCATAAAAGGTTTTGTCTAGTCGGTGGTGGTTGTTCCCATATCCAAGAAGGTCATGTGCCTCGCCACGTCAGTACTGGGAACCAATTATGGAAATTAATATTTAATGGAATTAATAACTTAGGTGATTTGGATCAAACGTGTTAAGTTCCGCAGGAGATCCAAGTCTAAACCTTAAAGAACAAATAGATTAAGTTTTGGATCAAACGTGTTAAGTTCCGCAGGCGATCCAAAATTTAATTTAAAAGAACACATGGTAGCTAGGAAAAGGTTCAGACCTTTGTACAAAATTTTTGTACAGTGGAACCTCTAGGTTTTCCGAGTAGCAACCAACAGTATGATAGGTGTTACTTTATACCTTATGTGTTGATTAGTAGACACATGTTAGATCTATCCATACTTTTATATTTATGTGATAGATAGATCATGTACTGGAGGTACCTATGTTGATTGGGTTGTTGCATTGATGATGATTATGTCCGTATCATGATTATTTACATCATGTCCATCATTGCACTATATGCTTGTTGACAATTAAGTCTTCCTCTATGATTGAGAGAGTTGTCAGTCAATTTTGCACACTCGGTCACTCTTGGGTAGTGGTAGCTGAAGTAGTTGCCGCTTGTCGTGTCTTGTCACCAAGCCACTCAAGGGTAGTGATATCCAGTGTTGTGAGTAGTCAGGGACCCCAATGCTATGTAATTAGATAACTACTTAGCGAACTATCATCTCAGCCACTCTATAGTAATATCTAGAGGGTAGTACAATTATCATTGTCCTGATCTCTTGACCACACAAGGGTCATGATGTCTTGAGGGGTGGGTGGGAGTGACCATGATGCATGCATGGATATGCATATGATGCACAATGCATCTTTTGGAGATATATCTACACTTACTTGTGATTGTTGCATTTGCTTAGGATATATTTGTTGCATACGATTGTCATGCTTCATACATGTTCATTATCATACATGTATATTCTATCGGTTAAATTACTCAGGTGTTACAAGCAAATCTGTTACAGATCCCTAGTGAGTTTACTGATCACTACTATATGTGTTAGTTTCAGATTGAGTATGTGCATCTATTATGTCAGTTATAGTTATGTGCATTTGTATGTCAATTATGGTTATGTGTATTGATTATGTCGTATATGATTATATTCTTATTTTTCTACTGAGACTATATGTTTTGATCTCCATATTTTATATTGATCATGCACTATTTATGTCTATTACCCGCTGAGTGATTGACCCGCACTCACCACCCCATTTATGTATTGTCTTTTTCTTCGGATAGTATATAGATGATTATAGAGTTGCTAGGAGTATCTTATCTGCCAGTCCCACGCCATATCTGAGGACGGTTTCTAGTTTTGTTTCCTGCTTACTTGCATTACGAATTTGTGGACTTGGCATTGTATAATTCGATTTTGTTTTGGAGTTGTGCTATGTAGTGTCTTGTATTTATCTTGTTGTGGTTGTGTAAAGCCTAGCCGGCTAACAGTCTGTTAATTTTGATTTATGAGTTTTCTTTTTTTCCATTGTATTTTTAGTACAGTCATGTGGGTTGCTTATATAATTGCATGGTTGTGCTTATTTCTAGCCGGGTAGGTTGCATATACAACTATGTGGTTGTGTTTGTTTTCTAGCTGAGTGGACTATAGATATTATTATTGTACAGTCATGCGGCTATGTATCCATGTTCCAATTGACATAATTAAGGGGAAATATTGTCTGTTTATCGGGTAGAGACTCCTGTGACAATGATAGGGATGAGGGGAAAGATGTAGTGGAAATTAGATGTTCGAGTTGTCTAAGAGGGACTTGAGGATGACATATTGGTGAATGCTTGTAATGTGAATTCAAGTGAAACTTAATTTGTTACATTTAACTAGCAACCGTTTGAATAAATAACAAAAGGTTACAGAGACTTATCAAGACATTTTAGATAACCATTTTTCAGCAGTCATTTAAGATTAAACATCCGTAGACACTACATCAAAACTACTAAAAGACAATGATAAAAAATTATTGTTAAAGGCCCTAAAATCTCATTGTAAATCGATGCATTGAAAAAGAAAGGACCCTCAAAAGATAATGATTTTTAATCATTGTCATTTTAAGAAAAAATAATGATTTTTAACTGTTGTCTTTTAAGAGCCCGATATTTCTCAACGCATCGATTTAGAACAGATTTTTTAAGCCTTTTACAATGATTTTTCATAATTGTATTTCAAGTGAAAAGATAACGATTTATAACTATTGTCTTTAAACACCCTATCTTTCTCAATGTGTCGATTTACAATGATTTTCAACGATGATTTTTCATCGTTGTATTTCAAGTGATAAGACAATGGTTTATAACCATATTCTTTGAACAACCTATCTTTTTGCACGTATCAATTTATCATGATTTTTTTAATCTTAGACAACCGTTTTTAACCATTATTGTTTGTATTGAAAAGAACAAAACCATTATCAATTTAACCGTTATATTTTTTATCGTTGTCGTTTCTTAACATATACTAGAGAACAATACGCCATTGTCTATACAATAATTTACCAGTGTTATGTTTTTAATATAGATCATACAGCGGTATCAAAAAATTATAGAAAATATATATACAAGTGCACTGCAACAATATGAAGTATAAGCTCATATCATCTCATTTTAAATGATGACTCCTTAATTGCAAACATATATACAATACTAGATATGTAGTCTTGTATGCATATCCAAAAGAGTTTCAATACATGAGTAAAAATACCTAAGGAGTGCTTGGATGCCATAAATGATTGAGTCAATTGAGAAGCTTTAGCTTCAATGAACTGCCCCCAAGGCACAGTTTGTTCCTTCTAACAATTAGCATCAATTTGTGAATCAAAATAAAAGCTCTGCACTTCCATCTAACATTTGGGAGATGTCATAACTGTTTCAATATTTGGTACTCATACTGCTTCTTTTTGCCTCTTTAGTGATTTGAGAAGTAAAATCTATTGCATTCAATAGTTTAGTATTGATTATGCTGTTAACATTTATGAGGGAATTTATAGACAAATGTTCTTTATTAGGAAAACACAAATGTTTGAAACTACATTTAAGCAAAGCAATACTTGGATTCAAATCTTAGAGCATACACATCAATTATCCTATTTAAAGATTTTACTTTAAATTTTAGATAGGGTAACTAAAAAATCTCTGCATCAACTGCCCTATCCATTCCCTAAATTTTACTTTTATAAATATTACTTCTCTAAATTTAGGGAATAGATTTCATTTCCTATATATTATAGAGGAAAGAGAATAAATAGGGAAATTGATATATGGTTTAGTGAAAAGTGGATATCTAAATTTAATAAAATAATTTTTTTATCCTAAATTATGTATTTTGAATAGGAAAACTGATATAGATGTTCTTAAATCATCAAAGCAAGTCACGAATCATCTTCCTACCGAAAATCAATATTTATTCAACTTGGGTGTAATATTCATATCTGATTAGGTCATTCATCATTTCTGAAGTAATATTTATTCAACCTAATTTAATTTTTGGACTTAATCTATTAGTTGAGGTAACGAGGATATATTTATATTTTTCTTAATAAACATTAAGAAGATACAAAAAGAATTTCAATACCTAAATTTCTTACTCATCAAATATGGGGCCTAATATACAAGAAAAATTATAATAAATATTCACAATAATCTTGTAATAAGTAAATAACTTATTCGACCGTCCATATACATTTTTTTAACAGAAAATACATGTAACTCAGTTTTTTCTAAAAATATATTTAAAAAAAAACAACAAAGCAAAGAATTTCATAATCTTATAATTATTGTTAAAATTATAACTACCTTAAATAAATGCATTCAATAAAATAATTAAACACAATGATAAAATATGAAAAAATTAATCCATACTTTGTACAATTAACTAAGACAAAGAAAAAACTTATTATAATTAAAAACCATTACAAATATATTACACTCGTATGAAATTGATGTCACTTTGTAAAACCTCCTCCTCCATGAGCAAAAACATAATCATCAATTGGGTTGGCAAAATGATAATCACCTATGCCATAATAATCAGATATATCAGAACTAAATTCCATAAATTTAAGAGTATCTAAACCAATGGTTTCAAATATATTGTATACTGTGCATATATATGTGAATCCTAAGCTCCTCGTTATGCCGTGTCAATCCTGCTGAATCTCTCTGCGAAGCCGAATCGGAAGACATGAAAAATTGAACCAAAGTAACAATAAGCTCTAGATGCAAAAGGTGGAATCGTCATCTTAACGGCCCCTTGGATCCGGCCCCACAGATGTCTAAAGGAGGTAAATCACGATTAAACTGGGTGGGAAGAATGACTGGAGGTCGAGTGAAATTTAAGCACAGCAGACTGAGCCTCAGAGGAGCCTCGGAGAATCCCTCCACAAAATAGATACTCTTTTGGTTCTCAATTTAATCAGTTGAACTAATCAAATTCGATTTGGTTCGATCATAAAAATAATGCATTCACAATGAAAAGATCCAAACTCAAGAAAGCAGGATTTCCCATTTCAAAACCCAGCAACTGCATTTACATCCACCAGGTGTTCGGTAGATTGCTTCCCAGACATGAACACCACAACCATGTCCTTCACCTCTATCCAACTACATCCCGGAGACTTCTTCACTCCTTCCTCCATCATTCTCCTCCTCACCCGCTCTGCTTCATCCCATCGCTCATTGGCGCACAAGAAGTTCGATAGCATCACATACTTTATGTGCCTGTCCATCTCCTCATTGTTGATTACTGTCCTGAGCAAGACCTCGTATGAGCTCTCCATCTCTCTGAGCACTCCAGTCGAGTGAGTTGCCTGGAATTCTGCTCTTCCAAGCATGTGGGTGACACAAGACTCATGTTTGATGTCAGGTCGTAGTCCATGAACATCCTCCATTGTTTCGAGCACAGTTTTCCCTACATCGATGAGGCCTGCATGGTTGCATGCCAACAGCAAGCCCATGAAGGTGAACTTGTCTGGCGAAACACCGCTCAACAACATGTTGTCAAACACTCGAAAAGCTTCCAATGCACAACCATGAGTCGCAAAGCCAAACAGCATGGCATTCCAGGACACCAAATCCCTCATGCGCATTTCTTCGAACACTTTGCCTGCGCAAGAGATGCTGCCGCACTTAGAGTACATGTTCACTAGGCAATTGGCCACGTACAAGTACGAACCAAAACCGCTGCGAATTGCACAGCCATGGATCAACCTTCCGTTGCTGAGCATTGCCATTGTGGCACAAGCGTGGAGAGCAGCTCCGTAGGTGAAGTCGTCGGGGCAAAGTGACTTCCTGATCATGTCAGCGAAGAGCACCAGGGCTTTCTCTCCATGACCGTTCCTTGCGAAACCGACGATCATCGCAGTCCAGGAGATGGCGTTGGTCTCAGGTGCTCTCTCAAACAAGGCAGCAGCTTGTTCCACGTCCCCAAACTTCATGCTGGCGTCGATCATGGCGTTCCAGGAGATCAAAGTCCGTTGAGGCATTGCGTCGAACACCAACTGTACGTCCCCGCGGGAGTTGAAACTTGCGTAGAAGCTGAGCAGAGAGTTGCCGACTTCTGTTGTTACACTCCATCCTCTACGTAGAACGATCGAGTGGATCATAAGGCCAAGGCTTGGCTTTTTCATCTCGGAGGAAGCGTTAATTAGGCTGGCGAAGGTGGTCACGTCGCCATTGAATCCGTGCATCTGCATCTCCTTGAAGAGCTCGACGCAGGATTCACCGAGTCCCAATTGAGCATATCCGACCATGAGCGTGTTCCAGGCGACCGTCGTCCTAGCTGGCATTTGGCCGAACAATCGACGCGCGTCCGGGAGTCGACCTGAGACGACATAACCACGGAGAAGCGCGCACCAGGTGACTTCGTTTCGCTCCTCCATTTCCTCGAACACCTGCGCGGCGTCCGATGGGCGGGAGCACTTGCCGTACATGTCGATAAGGGCGTTGCAGACTGGGAGCCGGCCGTGGAAGCCAAGGCGGAGCAGGAGGGCGTGATGCTGCCTGCCGCCGCGGAGTTCGCGGAGGTCTGCAGAGGCGGAGAGGGCGGCGGTGAAGGAGAAGGGGTCGGGCGCTGGCGCGGGAACGGCGGATGAGGATCTCATGCGGGCGAAGAGGGAGAGCGCCTGAACTGGAAGTCCACAGCCGGAGTACGCGGTGAGCATGGCGTTCCAGGCAAGGGTGTCCCTGTCGGGCATATCGTCGAACAACTTCCGGGCGGCGGAGATGCGGCCGCGGCGAGCAAGACGGAGGAGCTCGGAGGTGGCGGAGATGAGATGGGCTCGTTTCGCCGCGACATTGAGATCCATCCACAGCCTGACCGCGCGCGCCTGCCCCGGTCACCGAGCGCCTCCGGAGCATCGACGGTGCCCACCCCTTCCGCTGCGAATCTGACACCTGCTCTGGGAACAATCAGCGAACGGCCATGCACTGAAACTTCACCAAGGAGAGGCTCGTGCTCGTCACCGTGTGGTGGGCCTGGGCCCGACTTGAGTCTGAAATGGAGCCCAAGCAGGCGTTCCTGCAGACCCAGATGTGCGCTTGCCTTATAATGAATGATAATGCGTTGATAATTTGTTTTACCAAAGCCAACCACGTGTCTCCGGGCCATTCCCTCGTCCAATCGAGCCTATCGTGGACCCCATTTCACCCACAAAGTATCTCATGAATTTCCTAGAACACCCTTCTAGGTGCCGTTATATTCTCCTATGACCCGAGTTACGGAGGTTACTCTCGTAATTCCGGTCGTATAATGGCAGCCATAAAATGAAACGAATAAAACGCGCCCTCTCTCTCTTGAACATGGGAGAGCGACGCTCCTCCTTGTTCCTCTTTCCATCTCTCCTCCTTTCCCTTCTTGGTCAGGAACTACGCAGCGGAGCTGCAATGGCGACCGAATTGGCGAGGCGTTCTCCACCTCTTCACGGCATCAATGCCGGATTGGCTCTCGCATTGGTGCTGTTGTCATTCTGGATTGGGCCGGCCACGGCGGAGATCCGGGAAATGGAGATACGGTCGGACGGTCGGTCCATCGTCCCCCTCGATGAGTTTGGCTTCACCCGGTGGGGTGGCTTAGAACTCAACGTCACCGGAATATCCTTCTCCTCCGATTCCTCGACGGGCGATCTGAACCTCTCGCAGCTGGGATTTTTTTTGTCGACTCGCGACGCCTGGCTCCTTGCCCTGCGCCAGATGCAGGATCACAACATCACCTGCGCCCTCAAGTCCAAGCTCGTTCGCGCGGTCTACTCTTTCGACCGCCTCGTCCCGCCGGTCAACCCCTCCGGCGTCCCCGTCGCCCGGGCTACCGCCTTCCGCCACGCCGTCAACCTCACCGACAGCCCCGGGCAGTTCTCTCTCGTCTTCGCCAACTGCCTCTCCCCGCTCCGAGTCTCCATGAGCGTCCGCTCCGCCATGTTCAACCGCCCGGACCCTCACGACCCCTCTACCCGCGCCTACCTATCCGTGGGAATAGCCGTGCTCCCTCAGATTTACTCTTTCCTCTTCTTTGCGTATGCAGCACTCGCCGTGTTCTGGGCCGCCGTTCTCCGCCGGAGGCGCCACTCCGTCTTTCGCATCCACTACTTTATGCTGGCTGTTGTCGTCCTCAAGGCCTTCAACCTCCTCTGCGAGGCCGAGGACAAGTCGTACACCGAGCGCACAGGTTCTGCTCACGGTTGGGATGTCGTTTTCTACATCTTCAATTTTCTCAAGGGCATATCCCTCTTCACCCTCATCGTCCTCATCGGCACTGGCTGGTCCTTCCTCAAGCCCTACCTCCAGGACCGCGAGAAGAAGGTGCTCATGACCGTCATCCCACTCCAGGTCGTCGCCAACATCGCCCAAGTCGTCATCGACGAGTCCGGACCCTACGCCAGCGACTGGATCACATGGAAGCAGCTCTCCTTCCTCATCGACATTGTCTGTTGCTGTGCCATCCTCTTCCCGATTGTCTGGTCCATCAATAACCTCCGGGAGGCCGCCAGTACCAACGGCAAGGCCGCCGTCAACCTCATGAAGCTTACCCTCTTCCGCCAGTATTACATCCTCGTCATCTTTTACATCTATTTTACCCGAGTGGTAGTCTACGCCGTCATTACAATCACCTCTTACCGATACCTGTGGACAAGCGTGCTGGTAGGGGAATTAGCTACCCTCGCCTTCTATCTCTTTACTGGGTACAGTTTTAGGCCTGAGGCTCACAACCCTTATTTCGCCATTGATGAAGAAGAGGAAGCTGCCGCCGAGGCACTCCAGCTGGAAGAGGAGGAATTTGAATTATAGGGCTGCCCAGAAAATATACTTTCCGACAAAATCACATTGCTGCGACGAGTATAAATGTTGCAGCAATTCACATTGCTAATCAATGTATGTTTTCGTAACTATCACATCCTTGCTGTCCGTGGAAACTTCGCCGCCATTTTTGATTCCGCCATTTCCTCGAAGGTTGTCAGTTTCCATGTTTAACTATGTTGAGAGCCATCATGTATCACCATTGTTCTCTGTTTTAGATTATTGTTGACTTGAAAATCAAGGGCTTAGCAAAAATTCAAATCGCCTAAGAATTGCATTCGTTTGCTTGCTCGCATGGCCTTGTAGTCACGTTTTCTTGACATAATAGTCCATCCAAGTAAACAGACAGTCACGTTTGCTTGCTATTCATGTACATAGAACAGCAACACTCTTTAACAGAAATAAGAAAAGATTGAACCTGTGATATAAAGTAGGAGATTAATGGGAGGACGAAGCCACCGGGATGTTAATACGAAACTGCTGCGTGAAATTGACTCGTCAAATTGTAGCCTAATATTCTGCAAAATATTTGCAGGAAAAATGGTTACTTATGAGGATAGACAACAATATCAAAAGAAGTTTTTCTTTTCTATTAGTTCAATTGTCGTAGCCTTGGTATGCTCTATGTGGGAATTGAACTTTGATTGTTTGGGAGCAAATGTTACCACACCAAGCCCTGGGGAGCAAATGTTATAGTTCTTGATTCATATAAAAGTAAGTAAAATTATCTTTCTGTTGATATTATATGCTTGTTTGGGATGTCATCAAAGTAGAAAGTTAAGAATCTCTGAATAAGCCACCTTAAATTGTTGATCAATAGTTGAAGGTAATAAGGAAAAAGGTGGAGGTTGAAGATGAGGATTCAACTCCTATTACCCCAGTAGACTTGTTGAACAATACCTCCATTAGAACTAAAAAAACATCAAAGTGAAAAGACTAAATATGGAAGTATGGTCATTGAATGATGACTCAAAAATTGGTGTGCATTGGATGAGCTCTGAGAGGATCCAAGTAAAGGGCATCAATGGAAGACTAGGTTCACCAAGCAAAAGGCAAGGATGAAGGGAATCACTGACTTGATTTGCATCATTGGTGCCAAAATAGGAGTTAAGGAAGCCTTACAACTTTCAGTTCTTATAAAAAAATGTTTTCCATTTGAAATTTCCATAGAACACATTGGTATCTAAAAGTCTATGATAAAGCACTTGCCCTAGGGTGCCCGCACTTAGTTCCATCCCTTAGACAAGCATGCGCATCCCCAAAATGGTTAATATGCCAAGAACAATGTGACTCGATCACTGAACATGCTTGATACTTGTAAAATAATTGTTAATTATCAAATATGTAAAGAATTGCTAAAGATACATATGCTCTTAATATGAAGTTTTCAAATATGTAGAATGAAGATGTCAACTTGCACACAAGCATAACAATCACCATAAAGCAATCAAGCAAACAGAGGACAAGGTAAGCGCAAGGGAGTTTAGAGTGTTTCTTCAAGGGATCGATGCCAAACCGTATCACTAGAATATAATCTGAGCAAAAAGGTACAAGGCATACGTCCTCAAGCCCATAAATTGGCAACTGGTTGAGCCCTGAAGTGATAACTGTGATCAGAGTCTTGGATACAGGTTTTTCTAACTATACAACAGAAAATTGGTGATAAAGTGGAACCAAAATGCTGTTGTGTTTTATCATCTATTCTGTTGTATAGTTAGCAAAATCTGCATCCCAGACTCCGATCCCATACTTATCATTTCACCAAGTCAATAATTCCGATTTTGACAAAAACAAACTAAGCATAAAGCGTATATCCAATGAGTTTAGGTCAAGCCCAGATGCATCAAAGATGTTCTAGGACAAGTGTAGAAGTTAAAGGATTAGTTGAATTAAGATGAAGGCGCACTATGGATTCCAGAAAAGAAACCTACAATAGTATTCCTCACCAGAATACTATCCACACAAGTAGACTAGGTCACATTAACATGCTAAAAAAAGAAAACCTTTAGTGATTAGAAATTGCAGACACCTAGTGACCTCAATCATAACCATGTTTTGCAAGATGTCGAGGATAACCTGACAAAAGTTTCAGATCAGCAATTCAACACAGAGATGAACTGTCGACTTGTACGACCCAGTCAATCTGACAAGTCATTTTGAGAACAAGTGTTCCGTCTACATGAAGATAAAACATCAAGATGGTTGGTCAATGTAAGAAAAACAACATGAGAGTGCTTTCCATGGAGGTAAAGGACAACAAAGAAAGTTAGTGGTAAGATAAACATGTTAGCCCACAAATTAGAATTTAGAGATATGTGCATATATCATGCACATATATGAACTTAGATTCCGTTCACTCAAATTTATACTCTAACAAGAATGGAAACCAAGCTAGCCTCAAACATATTTATGCAGCTTCATGGATACTTGTCAAAATTTACACAAATTGTCACACCCTCGGTGTGAAACCTGAGCAAAATAGGAAGCTTTAAGCTTATATGATGTGAGCTACTAAAAAAACTGGACTAAGAATATTTTGGACCAGTGGTAGGATCTCATGAGTTAATGCGTCAGCTTTCTCATGTAAGTAGGTTGTTACAATTGATATGAAATGGACCAAATCCTATGCATGGTTAAGTGTTGGTAAGGATTGTCTACACAGGGTGTAGCCACCATTAGGTTCATATGCCGGATTCAATAGTGATTCTAGGTTATAAATTGGAAGCAAACCAAGTGGGGGTGATTTTGACACTCCAATTTAGTGCTGCTGGATAAGTTTTGTAGGAGGCTTTGGGCACAATATCTATTCAATGCATTGTACTTTGTACTTTTGCCCTTGTTCCTTTCTCCACAGGTTTATTTACTTTCATTCCGCAACAGGCCATGTTGATAATAATCGGTTTGACAAAAGTAGAGTTGTTGCAATCTAAGGAAAGACACAGCATAAACGATAGGAAGTAGAGAACACTTGGATCAAAAATTTAAGAAAATAAGTTGAATTAAATCATCTAGGAATAATACTAGAGAAACCTATTTTGCCAATGAACCAAAGGGGAAAAGCATACGTTCACAATTCTTTGATTTAGTCGTGCCTAGACCGTGGGTTTCCGTTTAAATCCTTGACCTGGATCATCCTCGGAGGGGAAGGCACTGAGGGCTGTGACGGCGGCGGTGGGCGGGCCGACCCTGCAGCGCCTCTCGACCATCTCGTCGACGGCGGTGGGATCGCCAGAGAAGAGGGCCTCCACGGAGCCGTCCCTGCGGTTGCGCACCCAACCGTTGAGCCCGAGCTCCCGGGCGGTCTGGATCGTCCAATCACGAAAGAACACTCCCTGCACCCGCCCTTTGATCACCACCCGCAGCTGAAAGGAAATCAACGCTATTAGGAATCATCAGATGCGAGGGGGGAGAGAGAGAGAATAAAGAGAGTACAGTTTTGGAGGACGGAGGCATCGGCGGCGGCGTTGCGGCGGTGGCGACGGTGTTCATAAGGTGCCAACGGCAGCGGCGGGTGGCGATTAAGCGAAGAGGAAGAACCAGAGAAAGGTCGAGAAATGAAGACTGACACAAACTTGTGATGGTTACGTACCATGTAACGATATATCTGTGCCGTGGTTGATTTTTTTTTTATTATTTATTAAATGTAATTTATATTAGATTTTTAATATAACCTTTTTTAGGTTAACTGCTCAATGTAACTTTTGATAACTTAAATAAATTTATTAGTAATTTTCATTTTTTTCATTAAATTTGTGCATATTTTAATATCACTCGAGCCAATGGGGCATGGCATTAAAGATAGAATTACAACTTCAACAAATTAAACGTTCACGGTAAACACGCTTCTCAATTTATTTTGATAATCTATAAAATAGATTTTATAAAACAGAACCGATCACCCCCAAAAAGGATTGGTCGGCAAAAACGTGCCAACTAAAAAACAAAACGGAGCAAGTGTTCTTGCTAAACTCCAAGTTGATGCATGTGATCGTTGTTGGCGGACATGGTAACTGCATAACGTTGGCATAAGCAACCATAACAACAAAACGTCTACAATTCTTGCTATCTTAATGGGAACAATACATGCCTATATTAGCATAATAAAAGTGTTCACATCCTCATGGAGTAAAAATTTAAAGAGATTAAATGCAGATCAATCTAAACCTTTAGATTGAATGCATGTTTTGTTAGTCATCGTCCCTTTCTTCTGCCCTTGTTACCTTTTCCTTTCCTATTTCCTTTACCCTTTCCTTTCCCTTTTCCTTTTCCTTTTTTATGGCTCTTCTTGTAATCCAAATCATCCCCGTTTTTGGATGCACTACTACCACTGGGTTTCAACAGATGCTTCACATCCAGAACACCTTTCCTGAAATTACGCTCACTCATTTTCAGTATCCGCTCCTCCGGCTTCAGCTTCCTATCTTTACTGTCCGTCCTCGATCGATTCCTTGTGAACCGGCCGAGAATCAAGTCCTAAAATCATCGAATATATATAAAATAAAATCCATAGAACAAAAAGAGAATGCGCAAGTGATGGATTAGATGATTACCAGTTCCTGTTGCTTTAGCTCTCTTTTCTTCTGATTTTTCATAGCAGGTTTTGCCACACTCAACGGTGTGCGGTGCTTCTTAACAGGCTATTACATAGACAATCATCAAATCAGATACGTATTCAACAAGTCGATGAGATGACGAGAGGAAGAAAGTCTCAATGCAATCTTGCCTTTCCACCTAAGTCGACAACTTTTCTATTCTCCACTTGCTTCCGCTCCTTCCATGGCATATTGGATGCACCTAAATGAAGAAGGAAATGATTGGTACCAAAAACATGATTCTAAGTATAGTTATTAGAATGGTACAATTTATGATTCATATCATATCGAAAAATACAGTTCTTATGTATGAATGAGAAATGGAAAGAACCTAACGTAGTCAATAGTAGTTAAGGTAGTAGACCAAGCAACAAACAAACACTGAAAAGAACAAGTTTTATGAGACATACACAATGATAGTGAGGGTAAAATAGATAGTAACATAAAAATCACATCAAATCAAAGTCAATTTTCCATTAACTGACAATGACTTTTCTATATAAAGAACCTTTGATGAATAAATTTCTTATTGCTAATGTCAATTTAATTCTTTGGGAATTTACTGGAACGATATGATATGAATACTAATATATTGCCATCAATGTAAGACATGAACTTATATACTTTATCATGAAGCACATCATCTTAGTCCATCGTGCTATAAATGTAATATTATATTGTTTTACTATGATATAAAAATGATTCTAAAAAACAATTAGCAATTCGAAATTTCACGAAAAACATTCACAATATGAATCTCAATTTGATAACCTTGTTGATATTTTTTATATGTAATAGATTTAAAAAATTCAGATGTCAACTACTTATTAATGACTTTATAATTCAAATTGTAGCAAAAGCACCATACCCAAGTATTCAATGTCTTTAAATATCTTCCTGATATCAATCTCCTCACTCTCACTGTCCTGGTCGGCAGATTCATTCGTAACTGGCCTACTATACATATTGGCAAGGTTTCCTGACTGAAAAAGACAAAAAAAAAAAAGAGTTGATCTAGGCAAAGAGAAACCAACTGAGATGACATAAACAAACATAGTTCGGATCCTCTGTCCCGAAACTTCTCTGTCCCCATGTCCCACTGCCGATCGGACAGTCCAGATTACATCTCAAGGCATCATGACATCTTTAAGATGTGTGCAGTATCTTTGTGATGTGCAAGGCATCCTTGAGGTGTAATCTGGACCGTCCGAACTAAAACAAACATAAATAAAAAAAGATGCTGCAGGATCATATATGGGTATGATTCAAAGGATAAGTTCTATCGATAAATGGATGAAATATTAAAACCAAGGAAATTTAGTAGGTTTATAGAAGTAATCAACTAATTATACTTGGATTAATTAATAAAAAAAATCAGAGAACACAATTCCTGTGACCATATAGAAAGATTCACAAAAATAGAATCCACGCCCTTCCAGAATTATGAAGATAGAATCATATCATACCAGGAAATTCCATTTCTCACTAGCAATTGAACCAGAATGAGATTTACGACCATGAGAATTTGAAGGAGCATAAACAACCTCAGTCTCTCTTGATTTGACCATGACTGCTGTTTTCCCTGAACAAGAAAACCAGTGATGAACATAAGTTTATTAGCTATATATATAATCTCTTCATTGACTGAGAAGAATATACAGTTGAGCTATGGATTTCAAATGTTTTGTCGAGCACCACTACATGGTTTCCCAGTCTAGAATATACATAAAAAGCAACCATTTTTTTAAATACCTACTTGGTGTTTTCAAAACCAAACAGAAGCAGAAGGTTCAACAGATTAACATATCTATTGGACCAGTTCTTCACTAAAATGGAAAAATTCTAAAGTTTGGTTCAACAAGGAATGTCATATAAAAAAAGAAATGAACCTTATTCAGTAAAAAGGAAAATAAAAAATAAAGAAAATCATTAACCCTAATTTTACTACCCAAGCAATCCTTCATGATCTCGCACGCCTATTTCACTGTCAATCCCACCACATTGACTTGCATCTTTCTTTTGAGCTCCAGCTCGTGCTCTCGTTCCCTGTTATCTCCCTTACTTAATCGTCAGCAATTCCCACTGCTCCCAATCTCTCACTACCTTCCTCAAAACTTCATTGATCATATTGTTTTAATCAAAAAACAAATATTTATCATCAACTTTAAACACGTAGTAAGGCTTCATCCATAAGCTACAACCTTATAAGGCTTCAAGATCAGAATTCACTCAATCAGATGGAATATAGGGGTAGAGATGACGAAATGAATCTCACTAAACCTTCTCCCCGCTCTAACCTACAGGGGTATCAACAATATGCATACAATCACCACTACTCAATCACAATATAATATGCATGTTTATCATGCCACTGAAATAAATCCAACAGCCACAGCGGGCCCTGTTTAACACAAACTTCTATCAAACATTGAAAAGAAACAGTGGCATGCATTGCAAAAAGAAATAACATTCACCAAGGCAAAAAAAAAGTCATGTTCCATCCTACAAAACAAAGAATCCACGCACAAAAAAGTATCCACAGAACGAAAGTTGGCTCGTTCAGTTAATGAAACGAATTATTCTAGAAGAAACGTATCCGCGAGTAGGAAGCAAGATCAACGAGTTAGGTAACGTTCTATACGTACATGCGAGACTCAAGGATTGCAGAAAAGATGGTACAAGAAGTGAGCGTGCAAGAGAGAACCTGCGGATTTCCGTGGCCAAACAGAGAACCCCCAGCAGCAGAAAGGGGATGGATCCAATCCGATCTGAAGAGCTCACGCGCAGCTGTGTGGGAGAAAGGTTCTTCTGGTCGCTGCTCGTTGCAGAAGGGTACGAGATCTCGGAGGAGAAGGATCGACCGAGAGAGAGAGCGGCGGTGGCGCAGGTAACCCTCAAGGAGTTCTGTTCTGGGTATAATGAATCCGGCCGATGGAATTACGCGAAACCGGGAACGGTCTGGTCTGCCCGCTCCTGGTCTATTTCAGCCCAATTCGGGCTCAATCAAGGTTCGAATTCAAGCAATAAATGGATATATAAAATTTGGTGCTAGTCCAAATGTCCAATAAAATTCATTTATTTTCATTTAATAGTAAAAAAGATTTTAAAAAAATTAAATACTAATAAACTTAGTTAGTTAATATTCATTAATAAACTCTATAAATAAATTTAATTATTAAATTATATAAATTTTAATTATTATTATTTTAATCAAATATATAAAAAAATTAATTAATAATTTTATAACTTTAAATTATTTATAATATGTTAAAATTTAAAAATAATATAATTTCCAATATATTACATAAATATTTAACTTAATTTATAATGAAAACTGAGCTCAATAAACAATGGTCTTTAGTAAGAAATAGAAAAATTAATATACAGTGTATTGAAAAATAGATAACTAAATTTAATAAAATAATTTTTTATTTTAAATTATATATTTTAAATAGAAAAATTAATTTAGATGCTCTGGAATCCGTTAACATTGAAAAAAAAATAAAAAAATCCTTCGTAATATACGGTACCAACTTCAATCTCATTTTCAGAACCCTAAAATAAATACCCATTTAATAACTTTATCAACCAATGGCGGTTCCGTCCGACCCTGAAGGATATTATGCAATTAAAAATAATATGATAGTGGAAAATGTTAAATTGCTGTGTGATGATATTTTGTCCCAATTCCCCAAGACAAGATTGCTCCTCTGCCTTCCACCGGCGCTCATCCGTTCCTGCCTCCGATCTCCATTGCCCATGATCGGCTGCAGATGGACGACGCCATTGACCAAGGCACGGGATCTGCGCTTGCATCGTCAGAGGTTCTCTTCCCGGCGACGATCCTCGAAGAAGAATAAGAGAAATCCAAGAATTTTACGGCATTGCTCGGCTTCCTGATCTGTGAGTACACTTCTAATATTCTATGAGAACTATGAAATACCTTCAATAGTCCGGCAAATGGATTGCACTAACTCTAAACAGATATCCTAAATGCTTTTGGTTCTTCATTGCCACCGACGTAAAAAAATAAATGTTTTTTGGTTCTTAATTGCGTAGATCAACAAATGAGCACTAAAGAGATTCCTCACTGCATACTTGTACTAGATCTACCACTTCCCGATGCCACTGTGGCGCTTTGCTTGCAGGAACATAGAGAAGAATAGTTTGAACTAGCAACTGCCAATGCTTCAGACTATTTTTCTCAACGATTGAAGCATCATTTACCTCAGCTTAATCTCTGTGAACAACATTTATAGCAATAGTTGAAACATCAACAGAATCATTTTCTAAGCTCTTTATCACCTTATGATCGTACGCTCTTTAGTGCATAAGCCATTTGGAAAACCGGCTAGCTTTTAAAGCTGTTAGACAGCAATAAATGCTTATTCAAGAAGCAAACAGTAAGTCTTTGTTACAGGAGAAGAAAACTAGGTAAGAACAAAGATAAGCCATCTTTTGTTCAACTGCATAAAAATCAACAAAGACCTCTTGGGATGCACCATGAGAAGCAATATTTTATTGCATAAAGAAACTGTAAGCAAGTTACAATTGCCAGAATAGTAATGCTAAATGCTGCTTGAAACTAGAACTTGTGTGTTTTATGCAGCAACTTTTTCATTTGAGATTCACAAGCAGCATTACTTGCAATTGGCTAACTGGAACCTACTAACCGGTACTTGAAAACCAATAAAATGGTAAACTTTCTCAATGTTAGCTAGTTGTCCAAAAAAATCTTATTTAAAGTATCTATAAAGACTTACTGTCTGAGCTTGAATTCTGCATCTATCTACTTTCAATATAACATGGTATTTGATCACTCTGTACCAATGCTGATCTTCATAAGCTATCTTCGGATACCAAGTAGCAACATGGGATACAACCAGTGAATCTGGTCATAAGAAATTCAATGACATGATGCTAAGTTTGATGAAAGCTACTAGTAATGAAGAATCAAGAAACTCATCGACTAAAAAATCAAGAATCCGTTTGGATACCAAAACATGCATTTCATCTGCTTCTGTTTATGGGCCTACATTCAAGTTCTGACGCTCATGCTCTTCAGTATCTGCTATAGCAGTTTGTGCATGTACCTCTGGTGCAGAGTCTATACTCATAGAAGGCCCTGCCAATGTACTAAATTGAGGAGGCTGTGGCATCAAAACTGGAATCCCTGGCCTTTGGATTCCAAATGATGAAGGATTTTCATGTCTGGGTATCCCATTCAAACCTGATTGTCTTGAACTTGGAGCGCATGGAAATTGCGGTACATGCATTGGTGGAATTGGGAGCACTGGACAACCCAGGACTAATTCTGTGCTTGTGCTCATTCTTAGGTTTGCTGGTGAGAAATTGGGCAGCGTTGGCGTATGCATGTGTTGCATTGCAGGAGTTAACATCATCGGTGGCATATACAGCCTGCTTCCCGTGGACATGATCTGTTTGATACAATAGATTTTCTAAGTGGCCATGCAAACTTAAAGAACCACTTAAATAATTTTTTTACCTGAATTTGCATCTGAAGTGTTTTGAGATACTCAATGGCCTCTTCAAGCATTGAAGCTTTGTCCACCTTTAAAATAGGATAGATTTGGATGATTTCATATATAATTTGTTTGACATAACAGTTGGCATTGCTTACTGTTTACTTCAGTTACCTTGTTGCAGTTGGGTATAAGCTCTTGCAGTGCACGCATTTTCTCATTAATCCTGTTCCTCCTCCGCTGGATAAATAAAGTATATGGAGTCAGATTTCTAGTTATTTCATCAGTTTTTGTGAAAGTATCTAGATTGAAAATACTCTCACATACTCACTCTTTCTGATAAATTGTGAACTTCTGCAGCATGGCTTCTCTTTGTTTGTGCATTGCTTCCGTTTGGTGGTTTCCTTATGTCTGCTGATTTCTCTTGGAGATCCTACAAGTATAGTACCTCAAACAATTTTGGAATGCAAATCCAAAACAACCTTAGTTTGATGATACTTTTGTGATGTTATTTCTGACTTACTTCGCTGTGGCTGAGATACTCAAGCTCTTCTTCATCACATTCCTTTCTCTTTTCACCATGTTTTGGTTCATTCGATGCAGTTCCAGTTATTTTCACTGAACACATATAAGGCAATGCTGCTTCAGGAGCTTCTATGTCATGTCCACACAAGACCATACTTGTTGACACATTTGAGCTTGGAAGATTATCTGGCATTTTAGTGCAATTCTGAATAGTCTTCCTCAAAGCATCTTCTGCACGAATTTTATTAGACAACTCAACTGAGCCTCCTCCTTGAAGATCTTCCATAGCTGAATCCAATACCAACTTGTGTGGATCTGAGCCAGACTGCCCTGATACCTTGTTAGCATCCTTAGTACTGCTAACACTTTCAATAGGTGTCAATCTGACTGGATTGCTGTTTGGAGGAGGGGAGGCCTTGTCAATTCTTTTCCATCCAACAGCACTTTGATGTGTAACCTTGGCTAGTGCAGCAGGTCTTGCAAAATGGGAGAAGTTCATCAGACCAGATATGGTTGGTTGCTGCAGTTGCTTGGAACTTTTCAATCCCTGATTTTGCAACCTTCTGTCCATCACATCCCTACAATGCAGTTTTTGAGCTACGTCGATACCACTACCACAGCTATCAACTACAGTCGACTTTGAATTAAGAGCTGAAGCATGATTTTGCTGTGGATGGGTGGCCTTCATTCTGCCCGACGCCCAATTCCATCTAGGTGCTTTAGTAGCATGGCTCCTGTCCGTGTTGTTTGATCTCCTAACTTCTTGACTGAACTTGTCAGTTTGACCTGTTGCAGCAATACTACACTTGGGTGCGGAAAGAGGATCCATATCAAATGCTAAGAACTCATTCAAGAACTCAGCACAATAATCATTCTGGGGCTGGAGAGTCTCACTTGTCAAGACTTCCTCAACTGGAAAACTAATCCATGGGACAGTATCATCTTCTTGAGTATTCACTCCCCTGTTCGCAGAATGCTTTGTTGTGCAATAATCATGTCCATCAGATCGCGACTGAGAGAATTTTGGATCTATTTCCCTGGTGGGTTTTGCTTGAACTGTGCCATAACAGAAGGCAGTGCTAGGAAAGGAGCTCTTTGGAGCCCTACTAGACTGGCTCTGTATCACAATTTGGCCATTCTCCCATAATAGATCAGCAAACTCATTATCAGATCTTTAGCACAAATCCATGAAAAGAGAAGGTTAGATACCATAGTGATCTATTCAATGGGGGCACAGCAACAAACAATAAACAAATTAATCTGACACGCAGCTGGACTAAGATGTACTTACATAGCGAACGGGTCAGATGAATCATTTGTCATCCTTGGTTGTATGATTTCTTGCTTATGCCTCAACATCCACGAATGGAGTTCATGGTAGCAACAGAGGTCGCTTTTGAAGTCTCATGAAATCCACTGCTCCAGCACAACTACCAATATCACAAAGGTTCAAGTTAGAAAATTTACAGTTCAGGCTGACATGCATCTAATGAGGTGCTTATGTTCTTCAGACGGGATCTGCAGCAGCACATAAATTGTCCAGCTAAATTCCATCTTTAGTAGAACAGAAAGAAACAACGGAGGAGAGCACAAATCTTGCCTCAACTACGGCTTAAGTTTTCATAGCAATGGCAAGAAGAATGAGTAGACTTGAAGGCATAAAATCAAACGTAAATTCTTGATTCAGCTCCTGAGAAATCAATGAATTGAAAGAGTCAGAAAACAACTCCAGTCATGCAAACATTAGCAGAAGAGAGCAAGAAGAAACCTAAATATCAAGCTCGATTCCTGGACAAATTCCATCAAATGGTCATTTATTCTCTTGCTGGGTTTACAAGTGCTCGGCAGCTAGATCTCGATTAGAAGACCATAACTGGCAGAGCACAAAGGCCCAAAACCAGGTGAAATACCTCTGTTCATCCTTTTTCATTATCTTACATATTTTATTGCTTTCTGGTAATTTAACACGAATATTAAACAAGGTGAAATAACTCTTCTCATCCTTTTTCATTATCTACGTTTTCTATTGATTTCTGGCAATTTAGCAATGAATAGTACCACAGGTAGTAAACACAATTGCTAATGCTATTCTTTAGCCTGGAAATTTTACTTGTAACGAGAGGAATCTAAGACAGAAGATGAGACCAACTATTACCTTAATGTATTAGAAGCAGTGGACAATGAGTTATTGAACGCCCTAGGTTATTTTTCTAAGTTTTAGGAAGATATAAAACCTTGAAAATGCTTACTGCATTTCCGAGTCTCTGGCCATGCTCGACTGATCTCGTAGCTTTTCACAACAAAGGACTAGTAACCTCGTTAACCAGGAGAGTAGAGACAGACGCAATTGACGTGTCTAATGTGGATGACCTATTGACTCCTAATGAGTGCGATGGGTCCGAGTCCCAATAATATTCCTTAGGGCTGCGAATCTATAAGTTAAAACTGCTAACCAAGCTGAATCAAATTCATTGATTTATTGGTTTGTTGTTATTTGTAAAATAGAAGAAGTTACTGGTTTCAATTTGAAATTCCTTCAAAACCATTACAATCGGATTGAGAGAGACGTTGTGCGTTTGTCAGTAAAAAAAACTTATTGTGATAATAATAAAGGAGAAAATTCACATTGAAAGCTAATTAGTTAAAAAATGCGTGTCATCAAATAATACCAATGAGATCATGACACTGTGATAATACTACTGTTTGTTTATCATTTGGTACTGAGAAGTATATTGCTTGTGAAATCCTGTGTTTGCTTGTGCTTATTAGACTACCTGTTGTTCATTAGAGATTAGAAAGAGATATTAAAAATTACAATTAAATCATAATATTGACTTTTAGAGTTTGTTTATTTTGTGGCGATTGGGCCGATTTGAAGGATATGAACTTTCTACAAATTGAATCATGCCCACCTCTAATATTGCCTGGGTAACTCTAGAATAGTAAACTTAATCCAACCAAACCCACATCATCTGATTAGGTCTGAGCCTTGAGAGAGTGAATTTGATTGATTGTTCTAGGAGTCTTACTTAAGATGCTAACATAGGCTTAGGGTGCAATAAGGGCTGTGGTAACATGGAAAAAACATGAAAAAAAAAAAAGAAGATAAGATAAAACAACACCAAGAGGAAATATATAGTGTACATAGGTTGGCAAGTTTGCCTATGTTCATGGGGAAGAGTATTTTGTCCCTATTTTAGGGTTTTACTTTGCAAACTAGGTAAACTTATCCATTTAGGCTTGTGTCTGTTCAAATTAATCTGTTTTAAGCCCAATTGTGAAACGGTTTCAGTTTACCTTCAATTTTATTGTATTAGTTTCTGAATCCTTTCTAAGGAAATACTCTCAACTCTTTCTACTATAGTGTAGCCCAGTCAGTGCCTCAGAAGTCACTCTCCTCTGCGATCCTTCCAAGGAGACTCGAGGCTTGTCTGTACATTGTATGTTTGAAGAAAAATATTGTGCAGAAATGGGCATAGAACACAAAGCCATCTTCTGCATAACGTGATAAGATTAACTGCTCCATGGCCGATCATGGCACCCTTGTGGGCCTTCTCAAGCATTTCAGTAGTCATTGGCGTATTTGCAGTAACTTCCGAATGATGTTCGAATGTTTAAATATTTTGTTGCACTTATTGAGTGTGGCAAGGTAACAACTGGACCGCTTCTGTTCCAGCATGCAGGAATGGGTGTCACGTGAACCTCACGAGGTGTCACGTGCTGAAGCTGCCACGTCAGCGATGGTTTTTGGGATGCGGGGTAGATAACGACAATTTCTGCTGAGATGGGATGGATTCGTTGTGGCTGGGGCCCAGACAAGAGGTAGCTGTAGTGGCATGAGTCACTGCAGTAGTTTTATTTATTTATATGCCGATTAATTATGAGAGCCATCGGTTCAATTTTATAAAAAAAAAATCAAATAAATTGAAAAGTGTTTATAGAAAAGAAAATTAATTTTATGAACCGTTTATTGAAAAGAAAATTATCGTTAATTCATCTATTGGCTATCAAATAAATTTAAAAAATGATAAGAGGTCCATTCACAGTAGGGTTTTTTGAAATTAATATCGAGTAAATGACCTTGTTTAAAATTGATTCCAGATGTTCTCGTTTGTGCCACTTAGGTTATGCAACTTATAGCTTGTATAACTTTTGGCGTTCATACAACTTCAAGGTAAATTTTACTTTTTATTTTCTCTAATTGTCATGAAAAGAAAAGGTACGGTGGATGAAGATTTTTTTTTATGAAGATATAGATAATGCATTGTAAAATTTGTGTGATGCATGATGATTGCTCTTCACTTTTCTTTCTCACGTGTAATGTTTATATTTAGGTAGAGTTTGGTGGAGAGGATTTTGCATTGTAGATGCATCGAATTTTAAATTTTAAAGGATGATTTGGGGGGTTGACAATTTATGTTGTGTTATGCTAATTTAAGGAAGGAAAATAAGTGGGTTTAGTCATTTATCGCAATATGGTTGTTATTTTGTGCCATCTATTTAATTTATATACTCAAATTGTATTTGATTTAGATCTTGTCTTTATTGTAGTAAAAAATAAAATTGTCACTTTAGTAGTCCGGTAGTCTCACACACTCTAGTAGGAAAGGGGATAAATTATGGGGTATTTATCTTAGTCCGACGTCCTTTGGGAGATAAACGTCTAGTGAAATTAGAGAAAAGAAAAAAAAAATAAAGATAATGAAAATTTTAAAATAGTTAATTTAGTGTATAATAAAAAATAATTGTTTAAATTTAATAAAATAGATTATTTATTTTAAATGTTAAAATATTATAAAAAAATTTGACGTGGATGCTCTTATATTTGTGTGCGATTGGATTCTGTTTAATATTTAAAATCTATTTATTAAGTTTATTCTCTAATCCAACATGTGATATTGATTGCAATCGCTAATAATTTTAATATCTTAACCATAGCAATCAGGGTTGTGCAAAAAAATCGGTAAATCGAAACTCAGATCGGAACCGGTAGTTTATCGGTTTCAATATACCGGTTTCGGTTTACCGGTGAACCGGTTAATCAATTTTAATCGATTTCGATTAACTGGTTGTTATCGATTTACCAGTTGATTTCCGATTTTAGACTTTTTTACCGGTTTAATCGGTAAAACTAGGAACCGATTGTTTTTTTTTGGAGAATTTTTAGTTGGACCTTTAGTTAATTAGTTTCTAAAAAAACCTCAATAACTCACTGTTGGACCCCGTGGTAGTTTTGATGTGATCAACCAAGTTGGTTAGGTCCTGCGTTGTATTTGATCCCTGTGTCTGAGTATGTAGGAGCTTAGGAACACAGGAAGTCGAGCGGAAGACGCAGCTAGCGAGAAGGACGACACGGGAAGGGAGCTGACGGGCTCGGTGCGTCCGAAGGACGAGAGAGCTGCGGAAGAGTACTCCGGTGGGCGTGAAGAGCGTGCGCGACGTTCGAGGGACGTTAAGCCGGGACGGAAGGCTGCTCGAGGAAGGCCGGAAATCGGGTTCGGGTGAGCCCTATTTCGGTTGGCTACAATCACCCAAAAGATCAGAGCATCGGAAGTCGCAACAAGCTGGAAACGAAGTCAAAGGAGCTAAGCTGCCAGCTTGGAGGCGCCTCCAACCTGACTGGAGGCGCCTCCAGCTTGAAGGCGCCTTCAACCAGGTTGAAGGCGCCTTCAGCCAGGCTGGAGGCGCCTTCAGCCTGATTGGAGGCGCCTTCAACATGTCAGATTTGACCGTTTGCGTTGCGGATAAAGTCTTATCCGCTGACCGAGCTGGAGTTGCCTTAAACCTTGTTGGAGGCGCCTTGGACCCTCGGGATAGACTTTCCAGGAGCTATATAAAGGCCCCTGGAGCTAGGAATGAATCAACAACTCAAGCAATCAATCTGTTAGCAATTCCTAAGCAACTAGTGAGCTATAAAAGTGTAAAAGGCTTCTCCGCCTTCAGAGAAGGAGAATTTTCTTACTGTGCTCTTTTCTACTGTCCTGGATTAACAACCTCCTTGGTTGTAACCAGGTTAAATCCCTGAGTCTATTTTCTGTTCCTGTTTCTTTTTCTGTTTCATTAATTTAGTTGCTATTATTATTGCTGTTTTAAATTCTGAGTTAAAATCCGAGGAGGGTATAGTTTGTTTTTGTTTTCAGCAATTCACGCCCCTCTTGTCGGTCTCCGCTGCACCAACAAGTGGTATCAGAGCCTAATCGCCTCAGAAGGACTAACCGCCAACTGAAGCACTACGATCAAGACGATGGCCGGAGCTAACATCCATCCCCCGAAATTCGACGGAGACTTCGCCACATGGAAGTGCAAAATGGAGGTATTTTTTAAAACGGATTTTGATATTCTTATTACAATGAAATATGGTTTTGCAGTGCCGAAAGACAAAGAAGAAAACATATGGAGCAAGAAGGAGCAAGCCGATTTCGTCGCCAACGGAAAGGAGGAGTTCTACCTGCTTAGTGTGCTGCCACCACAAGAAGTAAATCGGATCGGAAGCTACGACTCAGCGAAAGATCTCTGGGAAAAATTCCTGGAGCTACACGAAGGTACTTCCGAAGCGAAGCTAGCGAAGCGCGACATCCTCCGGAACCAGTTAACGAACCTCCGGATGAACCAAGGCGAGAAGGTAGCGCAACTCCAAGCGAGAATCAAGGAGCTGATAACGCAACTAACGAACCTTGGAGAAGAGGTAACCAACCGGGACTCTATCCGGTTCGCGCTCAACGTCTTCCCTAGAACTCCAGAGTGGACTTCCTTAGTAGATGCGTATTACATCTCTAAGGACCTCGAGGTAAGTACTTTAGAACAATTATTTTCCACTTTTGAACTTCACGAATCTCGAGTTTCAGAACCCATCGGAGCAGAGAAGACAAGTCAGAACATTGCCTTAAAGGCAAAGATGAACACTTCTGACTCCGAAGCCTCAGTCGACGAATCCGAAGCGGCACTACTGGTAAGACGCTTCAATAAATTTTTTAGTACTAACAAATTTAAATCGCAGAGGCATCATCGAAAGAAGAGGACTGTTCGCTGTTACAACTGCAACGAAGAGGGGCACATCAAAGATGACTGCCCAAAGCTAAAGAGAAAGGAGAAAGAAAGGGCAAAGCCAAAATACAAGAAACCAGAACCCTCCAAGCACAAGAATCTGAATGCTACTTGGTCAGATTCGTCAACCTCCGAATCGGAAGTCGAAGAATTCTCGGGACTAGCACTGATGGCCAACCATCAGAAAGAAGAAACGTCCAGCTCAGAGATGAGCATCGATGAAGGGGGAGGAACATCAGAAGAAGAAAGCAGCAGTGAAGGGGGAGCGTCACCAAACCAGGTAAGTAAGGTACGCAATCTAACCCCAACTCAATCTTTCAAATTTATCAAGTCTCTTTCTAAAGAGTTAAATCAATTAGAAAAAGAGAATGCTGAACTAAAGTTGAACTTAGCAAGAGCATGCTCGTTAGAAATGTATGATCATCTAAAATCAGAAAATGAAATTTTAAAATTAGAAATTGAAAAATTGAAAAATGATGCATGCTTAAAGAAATTTCCAAAGTCAAAAATTAGAACTTATGGTAAATTAAATTGGTATATAAGGAAGCATCAAGGCCAACTTAGAAAAATACCAAGAAACTATGTACCCCCTAGATTTTTGAATAATCCTGTAGGAAGGAACCTCTATTGGGTTCCAAAATCTGTGCTTAATTAATTTTTCAAAAATTAAAAGCTTAAAGTGAGAGAATTAAACATTGAAATTCTTTATGGAAGTTTTGTCTAAGGAAGTGGTTGTTGCTCCAATAATCAAGAAGGCCTAGTGCCTCGCCACGACCTGGAAGCTAAAATATTGGAAGAAAATGTTTAATTAACTTTTTGAAAAAGCATTAAACTAGAATCAAATAATGCTTTAAAAGTTTTTAAATTTTTTTAAATTTCTAAAAAGTCAGATTGTGAAAATTAAAAAAAAATTTAGAAATTTTTTATTGACTTAGAAAATTTTTTCTGAAAATTCAAAAAGTTGACTTAGAAATTTTTAGAAAAATTCGTTTTGACTTAATTTTGACTTAGAAGATTATTTTTTTTGAATAGCTTAGAAAATTTTTTTGGAATTCATTTTTAACTTAGAATTTTTTTTTAAAAAATTCTATACATTTCACTTACCTTAAGTTATTTGTTTCATATTTTCTTAACCCCATTTTTGCTGTGATCAAAGGGGGAGAGAAAAGTACAAGTTCAGGGGGAGTTAGAAAAAATTTAAAAAATTCTGTTATTTTTATAAAAAGTGTTGCAATTTTACTAATTGCAAAAATTATGTTTAACTTGTCAGTTTAGTAATTTACCTTTAAAATTACTATTTATGTCTATGTTGTCCCTAACTTGAACTTGGGTTGATGCACATCAAAAAAGGGAAGATTGTTGGACCCCGTGGTAGTTTTGATGTGATCAACCAAGTTGGTTAGGTCCTGCGTTGTATTTGATCCCTGTGTCTGAGTGTGTAGGAGCTTAGGAACACAGGAAGTCGAGCGGAAGACGTAGCGCTAGCGAGAAGGACGGCACGGGAAGGGAGCCGACGGGCTCGGTGCGTTCGAAGGACGAGAGAGCTGCGGAAGAGTACTCCGGTGGACGTGAAGAGCGTGCGCGACGTTCGAGGGACGTTAAGCCGGAACGGAAGGCTGCTCGAGGAAGGCCGGAAATCGGGTTCGGGTGAGCCCTATTTCGGTTGGCCACAATCACCCAAAAGATCGGAGCATCGGAAGTCGCAACAAGCTAGAAACAAAGTCAAAGGAGCTGAGCTGCCAGGTTGGAGGCGCCTCCAACCTAATTGGAGGCGCCTCCAGCTTGAAGGCGCCTTCAGCCAGGCTGGAGGCGCCTTCAGCCTGATTGGAGGCGCCTTCAACAGGTCAGATTTAACCGTTTGCGTTGCGGATAAAGTTTTATCCGCTGACCGAACTGGAGGTGCCTTAAACCTTGTTGGAGGTGCCTTGAACCCTCAGGATAGACTTTCCAGGAGCTATATAAAGGCCCCTGGAGCTAGGAATGAATCAACAACTCAAGCAATCAATCTGTTAGCAATTCCTAAGCAACTAGTGAGCTACAAAAGTGTAAAAGGCTTCTCCGCCTTCAGAGAAGGAGAATTTTCTTACTGTGCTCTTTTCTACTGTCCTGGATTAACAACCTCCTTGGTTGTAACCAGGTTAAATCCCTGAGTCTATTTTCTGTTCCTGTTTCTTTTTCTGTTTCATTAATTTAGTTGCTATTATTATTGCTGTTTTAAATTCTGAGTTAAAATCCGAGGAGGGTATAGTTTGTTTTTGTTTTCAGCAATTCACCCCCCTCTTGCCGGTCTCCGCTGCACCAACACTCACTTCACTAAGTACACTTACCTAAGCTCAATAGTCTTTACCGGTTCTCGGTTGGAACCGGTTAACCGATCGAAGCCGGTTCAATCAGAATCAGTAGAACCGGTAAGATATCGGTCGATTAACCGGTTTTAAATAAACTATAGTAAATCAGAATTAATCGAAACCGATAAATCGACCTATTAAACATGCCTAATAGCAACGCATATGCTAGAGAATTATTAGAACAAAAAATCAAAATTTGTGAAAGAAAATATTATACCCAAAAAAACGTATTACGTAAGTACCGCTAAATGTTTTCCTAATGGGCTGACGCATACGGCCCATTTCGAGTTGAGATAACGTTACACAGCAGGCGAGATCTTTTTTCGAATTTGAAATCCCTAACTGAATCGAACGTTGCTACTCTTCAACCTCGAGATAAAACCAAACTGCGAAAAAAATCTCATCTGAGATCGGAAGAACTGACCGGATCAAAAAGGCGCAGGTGAAGCAGCAGCATGAGGCGCCATGGATGGCAGCTTCCTCTCCATCTCTTTCAGGTCGGTCTCTTTCTCCCATGGCACTGAAATCTTATAACTTTTTTCTGCTTTTTTTTGGGGGTTCGAAGTGACCGAGTGATTCGCAAACTAAATAGGAATTGTGAAAAAAATCGTTTTTTTTTTCGCCCCAATTCAGCATTTGATTTCTCGTTCAATGTTGGCTGCAGTTCGTGGGGATGACCGTGTTTGCTTTCCTTGTGATCTCCTTCTATGTTTTCCTTGGGCCTTTCCTCGGGAACAGAATCCTCAAGAACACGATCTTGACGCTCTTCTCCTTCACGGTGAGAAAAAAGTCCGCTATTTATCGCCCTGCGTTCTTCTTGAATCAGTTTCAAGAACGATTAGTTTGATTCAGCTCTTTTTATTTCTTTTTAAGGCATTTTCAGTAGCCGTCCTGTACATGAGGTGCACCGCCACTGATCCGTCCGACAAGACTAGTGCTAAGAAAAGGAAGCGGGCCAAATCCGGCGGCTTGCCGAAGCTGAACTACAAGTTCATCTTGTGGCAGGTGGTGGTGAGGTTCTTTAAGAGGGTGGAGAGCAAGATCCTCAGGTGCTGCATCAGGAGGAAGTATATGGATCCGTGGCATGGCAGCATTCAGATGGAGCCTCTACTGTCTTTTCCCCTTGTTTTCCTCGATGACGCCACGTCAGCCGATCGGAAAGATGACGACATCACCTTCTGCACTCTCTGTGATTTTGAGGTTGAATAACAAGAGTTTCTTTGTCTTTTCTTTTTTGATTCATGGAAATGAAAAAATGAGACAGCTGAGCTTGAAATCTTTCTATGAATTCAACTTTACATCTTCTCTCATTGGTACAGATTTGATATTTCTGATCCAATGGCAATGTTTTCAATTGTGCAGGTAAAGAAACACAGCAAGCATTGCCGGAGTTGCGATAGGTGTGTCGACGGATTCGATCATCATTGTAGGGTAAGGAATCTTACATTGCTCTACCGAGACATTCCAAATAGCTACATCAAAGTTTCTTGGTTGCAGTGGTTAAACAACTGCATTGGGAGGAAGAATTACACCACCTTCATCCTTCTGATGGTTCTCACATTGTTGATGGTTTGTGATCATAAATTGCACATTATCAACTTGCATCTTATGCAATCTTTCGCTATGAACTAAGAAAACCCACTGTTAAGCTGCAGCTTATCGTTGAAGGCGGATCGGCAATTATAATCTTCATTCGCTGCTTCACAAGTGGCAAAACATTAGCTCATGAAGCAAAAGAGATACTCCATGCTGAGATTCCCAAAGGAGTTTTTGTAGCAATATCAGTTAGTCCTACTATATACAAACTGTTTAAATCTGCACAAAAGTGACCGTCTTTTGACTCTGAACTCATATGCATGCTGCAGATATTTTTGGCATTGCTGACAACATATAGCACTGCAGCACTGGGCCAACTCTTTTTGTTCCATGTAGTTCTCATCAGAAAGGTAATTTTCGATCTAGAACTATATAAGGTCTCCTTATCCATGATTGAGTCAGCAATACTCCAAACTTTGTAGGCTATATGATAAACAAACAGTTCTTATCTAAAAGGAAAGGAGCAAATCCAAACATTAGTCGGAGAGAACAATTGAAGCTAAAGGATAAGCCAACTTCTGGTTTAAGCAGCATTTGATATTTGTTTTTTTGATGGCTGCAGGGAATGAGAACTTATGACTATATTCTGGCAATGAGAGAAGAGAGTCAATCCGTCGACCCGTTTGATGAGTTGTATTCATCTTCAGATGATAGTGAGGATGACCTCGACTCACCCGAAAGACCCACTCTGTTCTCCAGGATATGTAGAAAACTTGAAAACAGTCAAGTAAGATTCATTAACTGAGTTTGTTTACAGTCATCACACTGCATTAATATGACTTAGGATGTCTCATGCACTTTTTCAGAGTTCTCAAAGATTATCAATAAGGATTGAAAAAGACTCAAGTTCCTCGACTCCGAACAGCAAGGTAGAATTCCAAATCGACCCTTGGAAGCTCATCGGGATGAGCAAAGAGAAGACAATGATAGCGGCAGAGAGAGCAAGGGAGAAAATGAGGCAGAAATTGTCACCCAAAGTAACCGGACTATCGATATCACCACTGAAGCCACTACCATCAGAGATGAGACATGGACCCTTAACAAACCAGGAAGTGAAGAGAGTCGTCGTTAAAGATCACATGGCAGTTAACTCGAGGGCTTGGTTTCCAAATTCACCAAATGGTCACTTGTCTAGTCCCAGAAGAAGGTTCTCAGGGTCTCCATCTCCGAGACCGCAAATGTACAGAAACAGCTTCGACCCAAAGTTGACAGAGATTTCAAGGGAACTTGAGACTTATATCTCCAAGCAAGTGCTATCCTCGGTTCTAAAACAAGAAACGTCTTCGCCATCATAGTTTAATAGAGATCATACTTTAGCACGCTTCCATTTTGCTCACTGCTGCACTCTCTTGAATCTGTTTTTCTCATCCTTTGAGAAACGCTTGACTATTAGGAAATTTCAATAGATTTGTTTTACCCTGTGAAGAGTGTTATAGATCGTAGCAAAGTGGCCTCCAGAAACCCATCTTAGATTTGTAATCCAATTACTTAGAGATATTGCAACATATGAATTGTGTAATTCTTTCTATCACTGATGATATATTAGGCTCTATTTTTTTTTAAATGCTTCTTATATTGTTTTATGCCATATTAATGGATGGATGTTAAATATGGATTGATGAATGAAATGTGAAACTTCATGCATTTTTCTCTTTGCAAATGAAATTGATTGATATGGGTTAATAATTAGTAAGATTTGTATTTAATCATATGAGGTGAGACAACTAGCTTGCATGGCATTTTATAAAGGGCTCCAATTTGATTCAGGATATTAAATAATGTGAATTCAAAATTTTCTCTTGATTTTTGATCATATTAAAATGTTACAACTCGATTTCACATAAGAAATTGTGAGCTAATAAAGAAGCTTATATGTTTAGATTAGTTTAGTGAGCTACTAATTAACTTGCTTGAGCACTTTAGATTGTTGGATTCCTAAATTAATGTAATAATTCTCTTAAATACGTCATGACAATTGAGTAACAAATGTAACCATCATTGGCTTCATATCACCTTAGCGGCCCGTTCAGGATGGTCTCACACTCTCTGAAAGAGGATAAATTACAGGAGATATTTGTCCTATGATATCATATGTTATAATGATATAAGACATTAATAGATTGATAATTTGTTTCAAACAAAAATCAAAGAGAAAACAGTCAATAGAGCACAGGGAGGAATTTGATAAACGTGAGCATGCCACTTCCTAGATAACACTGGGATGCCAAAAACTCCCATGCGCATGCTCAAACAACTATAGTGACAGGAATAGAAGGTTTAATTGTCACATCGCATCAGAAATCTCTTGTTTAGTTTGTCTTAATTGAACATCCTCTTCGCAAAAGAAGGCAAGCAAAAAGCAGCAGAATGAATCTGAGGAAAAGGATATCATAGACAAGTAAGAAGATGAAAAACTTGAAAAAAAAAAGGAACTACTTGCTAGATCGAGAAGTACCTCTGAGTTGTAGAACTTTAGCGGTCCCACAGATTTGTGACAATGATCATCCTCATTTATGTGGTATACAGGGTGTCGGAAATCAACTGCTGGCCCTTCGGTTGAGCAGATCACGAAGCCAATCACTCCGCTGAATTGAGAATACATCGATTTAGCCATTTCAGCATATGAAAGAAAGGAAAAGAGAATATCGCCTGAAAGAAAAGAGATTGAGATCTGTGCCTTGGATATGTAGGCACTGAAGTCCAAGCATAATTGACAGAGCCCTTGAAAATCTGGTGACAATTTGAGACTATATCTTCGATGATGTGCATATGAAGCCAAATGCTCTCGGCCTGAGTACACACGACTCCACCAGGACGGAGAGCTTTAGCAACTGATCGAAAGAAAGGTTTCTCAAAAAGCTCTTGTGCTGGACCTGAGCAAGCAGAGAGACAAGTTATAAGCTAGTTCCAAAGCAAGTGTTAAGTAGGGGGAGAAGATAACTTACCTATCGGGTCAGAAGAATCAACAATGATTGCATCATAAGTTCCTTCGGAAGCATTTCTTAAAAACTCAACACCTGTGTTTTAAACAAAAAAAAGGGTAATAAGACTTGATAACAAATCGATATGGTTAAATCGATACCAACTTTTCTAGCATATATTTGTATCAATATCCAGGGATAAGTTTCGATGCAATGACAATAATAATTTCAAATTAAACTATTGGAATGTATTTCAAATAATCACTCATAAAGACTAGGCAAAATGGAACTGATGGTATCATTTTTTGATGACCAACGTCAACAGAGAAGCATAACCAGATGCAAGAACAATAAGTTGCTTACCATCACCAACATAAAGATTCACACGAGGATCTTCATATCCAATAGCCATTTTGGGAAAGAACTCCTTGGAAACCTATTCAACAAATAGTGAGGATAAAATGAAAGGGTGTTTAGCAACAATGCATCCATAAGCAAATCATTGCATACAAAAGATTCATGAATTTTGTGTGTAAAGAGGATGACTTCTGATAAATTTTTTATGTCAAGGAAACATAATTATATTCGATATTAAAGATGGTCATCATATTTGAGCCACAAATTTGAGAAGGAAGAGCACTAGAAGATCAAAATCAATAAGTTTTCTGGCAATCACCTTGATCTATGACAGCATTTGTTTCAACTTTAGATAGTTAAGTTGACAGAAGGTGAACATATAGTACAACAATTTGGAGCAAGGTTTCTTTTAACTTTTATCAACTAAGGAAGTATATGAATCATATCTGACAGTGATTAGGTGTAAACTGCATAGTTACAATGTTGCTCCATATCTTATAATGGAAGTTAAGCCAAACAAAATTCATAGAAAGCTTGAACTTTGTAAAGAAAATAAATAAGTGGTCAAAAATATAAGGAATCACCCAGAGATCTGATGATGCAGTTCAAGAATAATATAATAAAAGAGACGTGGTATAACTTTTTTCAAAAGCATCAAATGATTGAGTAAAGAGGTAAAAGTAAAGCTGTATTAGTATCAGAAAACATTAATGTTCAGCACTTAGGTTATGTCAGAAACATCCTCACTGATTATTGTGTGTATTAACTGAATAAGCAATCAATAAAATTCATAGAAGATCTTGAGAATTCTAATGTGGTGACTGGAAAACCATTTCATGTGAATTTGAGAAAGTGCGTACATATATATATAGGCAAGTTGATACCCTCTTCTTAACTTCTGACAAATATAAAACTAAATACCCCACAATTTGAAAATTTAGAGGCTGAAACATTGGACTGTTGCATTTGCTGGTCAATTCAAGGAACTAACATGACATTGGAAACAATATTAATTTATGCTTCGCCAAACAAGGTAACTACTCACATCAATAACCATTTTATCGATTTCACATATATCAATTTGCTCCACTGAAGAATAACGTGATACTTCTCGCAGGACACCACCATCACCACCTCCGACAACTAGAACCTGTAATAATAGAACCATAAACTACAAATGAGTGTGCCTCGAGTATATGCATACACTGCTAAAGCATTATAACTGGTAATCGATTTCTTAGAAGAAGAAAAAGGTGAAGAAAAAACAGAATAGTGCATTCAGACACTCAACTCATATACTTTAAAATGTTAAAACATGATGGATATTTTCTAATCAAACTACTTCATCAACGGAAAAAATAATTGAATCCATTTTCTAAAAGGGTAATAACATAATACAATGGGATGTTTGGATAGGTCCTCCCCTGTCGGTAATCTCTATGTATGACAATACTTCGAACAACACTAGTGGGTAGCTAGATGAGGATGCAACATTGTTGTATTTGAAATTCATGCTGTGATCAGCAAACTGATTATCTATCTCGATCAGATATGAATAGTAAGGTAGACGAATATTTGTTTCCATAAAAAGTAAATAAATAGATATAAGCCACGTCCAGTACACATTATGCACAATCAATTTCAACCTACTCTAAAGTGACCAGAGAGAATTCGCGCTTACTGAAAGATTAAAGAGAAACATGAATAAAATTGCTACCTACTGACCATAAAAAGGATGTCATCTAGAAGATCCTTGATCATGTCTAAGTGGAGGAAGAATAATGGAGATAAGGCTTGAAAAAATGTGAAAGAAAGTAATGGGCAAGACGAATATCTAATATAATCAACTATATCCAGATGAATGGTTTTTAATATTCCAATACAAACAAGATGCACATATGAGAAACTTGCTATCTGCCACCCACTAGGAGTTGTGAGGTAGATGAAGGGTAAGCATCTTAGGCAAATGAAAAAAATAAATGGAAATTTAAGGTTTAAAGGATGAACGGAACATAATAAATGAATGCAACCTATGATATCTAACCATATACAGGATGAATGTGAATGGAAATGCTCGTGTTCATATATGGTTGAAAACATCACTGGGCAACCTTTAGAATCTAATTTCCAACACCTCAAAATTTGTTCAATTTAGTGTCTTCTAGAGCTGGGACAAATAAGGCTTGATGACAACGATGTTGATAATAATGTTGATGATGATTGGTGTCATCTAGAGGCTGTGATCAAACTGATTATATGTATTGTAAGCACTTCCGCATAGGCTTTCAGGATATTTCAACTTCTCATGCCCAATAAAAGAATTTTGGATAGTTCAAAAGCAAAGCATCATTTTCTACATCACAGAATAATCCATACATGTTTAAGTAATGGAAAACAAACAATATCTTTTACATATCCACCTAGTTTATTGATTTTTTCAAAATGATCGAACCTAAAATTTCTTTGTACACAATAGAAAAATTTATCCATGAAGACCTATATAATTATTGGGTTACTATCAATGAGCAAAAAAAAGAACAACTTAAGTAATGAATTAATAAGAAGAATAAAAATTATAGAAAAAGAAAAATATCTCTTATAAATTGATCTTGGTTGTTCAATTATTTGATAACCAGAGTCATTCTTTGATAAATGATCACTATGAGTCAGACTCAATAGAATTTGATCAATCCTTTTTTCTTTTTCGATCATAAAGGTGGAGAACTAAACCACGAATTCTCTTTCTTCATCATCAACCAAATCATTATTAGTGACCTAGGATTCTATTTTCTCATCAATTCAATCACCGTTCACCCCTTTTCTTTTTCTTATCAATGAATATATCTCTTTACTTGTATGACTTGGATGTCTCATATTTATCAAAAAAGCTATTTGATTGGTGGGATTTTGTATGATACTTCTGAGATCGATGAGACCCCATAAGCGGAACCATCAACCAATAGCATGTTGCCACCGGAAGCAAGGAGGAAGTTTGAGCTTGATGCAAATGGCTAAAATTTCTTCTACTTTATATAATTATCAATTAGATAAAAAGTTATTCATCATCATGCAGTATATAAATAGACAAGAGTCAAGTTGTCAGGTAAACTTAATATGGTAATGTCAGTAAAAGCAAAAAAAAAAAATCAGTCAAACGGTACTTTAAGCCGTCCAAAGAGTCAGTTTTAACTTATTTGCTAGGCACGTCATTGAAAAAAAAAACAGTAATCTCACGGTTTTGAGGTATTGCATGAAATAACATGAAACATTAGATAAGAAAGCCCACCTTTTTAGGGTTTGGAATAGAGCAAAGAGGAAGATGAGTAATCATTTCTTGGTAAGCACACTCATCCCTCTCTGTACATTGAATGACTCCATCCAAGACAAGAACTTTGCCATACGTGGAGGACTGGAAAAAAATAAAACAGTGATGGTATCACAAGAATTGAACTTCTATCATAATTTTAGTTTTTAGTCTCATAAATTACCTGAAATACCATCACGTCTTGGTAATCAGACTTCCCCTGAAACAGCACATTTTCCACTTTCAAGGAATGAGCTTCTCCTGTCAACAGAATCGAGAATGAAAACAGAACTTATAGGAATCATGCACATCACATATAAATGCAGCACTTTAGTAGGCCTCGCTGGGACACGTTTGTATTAATCCAGATTAAAAAAAATTAGAAAAAAAGGAAGAACATGTTAAAAAAAAAAACCAATCTTGATAAAGGTAGAAACCTTCAGAGGCACGGAAAAAGAGTGAAGGAAACTCGCAAAATATATCGATATCATGATTGTTCCCGTCTATTTGCACACAGTCTCCATGGCCTTTTATCAAGTAACCCATATAACAAAAACTAGGCCTTGTCGATTAAACCCCTCCAGAAACACCACCGCAAGAATTCGATCGCTGAAACAAAACCCGAAGCAGCGGAGATCAAACGGATTACAGATAAACGTAAAGAGCAGAACAGGGAACGGAAATCCATTCGGAATAGCACAATCTCCCGGAAGAAGGGAGAACTAGAAGGCTGTTAATCAAACCTGGCCACATGGGGCTAATCTCGAAGAACCACCCGGGCATGACGGCCGAGAGGTCGTCCTTCGCCGAACCCAAGGATCCGTTGGTGCTCGCCGTGCCGGAAGCGTCCTCCTTCTCCCCCGCCCCGCTTGCCACCTTCTCGTGGGCCGCTCCGGCGCCGCCTTCCGCTTTCATGTCTCTCCTTCGGCGAGATGCTTCTATTTTTTATGCTCAAGTTGGCTTGCGATTTGTTATACTTATACACAATTCGGATTAATTCCGATTAAGGGCTTATTGGTAAATTCACCATTTTTTATTTTATTTTTTTATATAAAATCAAAATCAGGAAAAAAAAATAAAATCAAAGTTTTTGAAATGCATCTTAACGATATCATTAATTTCCATATCTATTTCAACATAAAGAGATTTAAGAAAGGTATCAATTGATTAGAATATATAATATATGTCGTTTATCTCTTAAACTTTTTAACAAATTGTGTTAGAATCACGCCAAAAATAAAACATGACAATTGACAAGACATAATAATATTCTCGAGGAAAAGGTCAGAACAAATAGGGGGAAAAGATATATGAGTAGTTATTAGATATAAAGTCCATGAAAAATTTATAAAAATTAAATTAAATTAAATTAAATTTATGTGACATTAGTATCATTCTCATTGGGGGTTGGAATTGATGTCCTATTCTATATGCTACAAGAAGTTGGGCGCGCATATTAAGGAGAGACAAGATATCCATATTTTTTTAATCAGAAAATGGATCATATGAAATTGTGATTAAATCATGATGATAAATTAGTCACAATTGATTATAATTTTTTTTTATATTTACTCTCCTTTAAATTATAATTTGGATCAAGACGAATGATCGAAAGTCATCTAAAAATTATTTTCGCTCAATGATTAACAACCTGATCACTTATTTGTTATCGATGGTCTCCGACTATCCGTCCAAATTTAAATTATAATCTAAGGAATAATAAATTTAAGAAAAAATCATAATAAATTATGATCGAATTATCATCATGATTCAGATTATAATTTTATATGATCTATGCCTTGGTCCACAAAACTGTGGACCGAGATCTCCCCCTCTGATCAATAGATGGGAATTCAAATCCAAAAAGTTTGGTTGGAGAATTTGGAAAAGATGGACTCCATGTCCATTATGAAAACGAATAAGAATAAGAATGGCGGCGGATGAAAATTTTCAGGAGTTGGGATCCGTGATCTTCAAAATTAATTGATTTAACTAATTCAATACTTAAAAAAATAATAGAACCTGTGGCCGCAGAGTAATGGTTCAGTAGTTAAGTTCTCTAAATCATTAATCAGAAGAGTTAAATTCTAACCATGATATATTATAGGGATTTTTTTTCTAGTATGATCATAATACTAAAAATGTTATTCGTTTCTTCTTGAATACTTCTCAATTTCTTTTATGGCAGGTGGAAAATTTTCATGAAACTGAGTCTATCATTTAATAGATTAATTGGCTCGAAGAGTTAAATACATAAATTATAAAAAATAATAATAATAAGAACATGTGTACCCTCGGAGCACAATGTTATGGTGAGAGAAAAGAATGATTCCCATATAATGAGAGTTCAAACTTCATGTTATATTTTTTTTAGGTTCATGTTAGATTGATTAGAGGAAGGTGAATAATCATAAAAAAAAAAAAAAAGTTAGTCAAAATCTCTTGCTTTTTAACTAAGCAAGATTACAAAATTAATTAATCAAATAACATAAAAGAAATAATTTTAAAATAATAAGTAAGAAGGTTGAATTTATTTGGTTACAACTTAGATAATTGTTAATCTCAAACAATGAAATGCTCCTCACACACTTTGAAAGCTCATAAAAAAACTAGGAATTGAATATAATAGTTGTTGTTTAATTTCTAACTCCAGGGGACTTTTTATAACCTCCTGGGATTAGTTACCGTTGCTTAGAGACACCTCCAAAGCACTCCAGGGCGCCTTCAAATGGATAAAACTTTATCTACTTTTCGAGGGTTAGCCAACGGCTAACCAACGACTTTTTGCGTTTAAGGGCGTCTTCAGCTTCCATAAGGGTGCCTCCATCAATAAGCATGAGGGTGTCTCCAAGCTGCTTCAGGTGCCTCCTTCAAACAAGCACGGGTGCCTTCGTGCTCCTCCAAGGCGCCTCGGGTCCCGAAAGTAGTAGCTCTACTACCAATGCTCGAGGCGCCTCTAAAACCCTTGGAGGTGCCTTCACTCCGGGCTGGTTTTCGCGTGGGTGATGCTCCGATCAACCAGAGTTGAGCTCATCCGACCCTAATTCTGATCTTCTCCTCGAGCAAGCTTTCTCTCGAACTTCTCGTTCCTCGGATGCACCGCGCGTGTTCCTTCTCGTCCATCAGTGTACTCTTCCACAGCTTCTCGTTTCTCGGACTGTCGACTCGCTTCCCGTGTCATCATTCTAGTCCGCTAAGTCTTCCGCTCGGCTTCTTGTGTTCCTTAGTTCCTGCACACTTAAACACAAGACATCAAATATAACGTAACCTAACTTGACTTGGTTAACAACGTCAAAACCAACCCGGAGTACTTATATTTTTAAACGCCCACGTAGTTCGAACCACTGGTGACATTGGGTGACATGTCAAGATCCACCCGCGCCTTCTTGAACTACCTGGTTGTAAGGTCAGACAGTCCATATTCAGAATTAGTTAGTTCAAAAAGTTGGATATCTGAATTAAAAAAAAAAGAAACATATATCCTTTTAGCACTGCACATTGACAAGCAGCGCAACCATGTAAAAATGATGAATCAAGTAACATCGAACCTGAGACGACTGATCTCGTCTCACGAAAATTTCCCACTGGCTAGTAGTATAACTCGAGAAATGTTCGTAAGGAGCAATCCATAAGCTCACCATCCTATAGTTATGTGTCCCATTTGAAAAAAAATCTTATAAATGTATTGTAACTCAGGATTGAACCGTAATTATAATTTGACATATTCCACTATATCATAGTTGGGGACCAGAATGGATTCTCTCAAGAATAAAAGGATGTAACAATATAATGTATCATAACTATTAACTAAGAACATAACCAGTGGGAGCTCCCCACTGGTGACGTGGAGGGAAGGATAGTGGGAGGGAGGTTAGTCCCTCTATTGATGGAGCGGTTCTGCAAACGCAGAGCCACTCTTTCAATTTTTTTTTAATATTATATAAAAAATGTTGAATATGAGTTATCTTGGAAAAAAGGTAAAATTTATGGAATTAAATTCTATATTTATGTTTTTTTAAATTATTAATCTTAATAATTTATGGAATTAAATTTTATAAAAATTTAATTATATATAAGATAAAATATAGAGGAGAGATAAAAAAATATATATATAATGAAAATATGAGATGCTATTAAAAAATTGTTGAGAGTTTTTTTTATATATAATTGAAAGAAATAGAAGGGTTTTTATTTTTATAGTGAAGAGAAATAGTGTTGACATAAGCACGTACGGCGCATTCTCCTATAATAATAAAATAAATAAATAAATAAATAATGGAAACAAAACCCGTCTCTTTCCTCGAACGAATTCGGCCAGCCAATCAATTTTTGTTAGAGTTGCGGGGCCCAACCACCCTATACCTCCATGGTGTGTAAAATGTGGGCCCTACCGAGGCCACCATTCAACGCCTTCGCCGTTGTTTTTTTCTCTTCGCATGGTCTTGAAGGCTCAGCATCGGTTCAAGTACGCCGGTGCTTCCTCGTTCGCCCTCCCGTGCAATCGACCTCTCCACCGCCCTCCTGCTCCTCCTCCGACGCCGGAGCTCAACTTTGAGCTGCAACAATGACATCCATGTAAGTTTCTCTTGATTCACAAACCAGTTCTGTTGCTTCACTGTTTTTTTTTTCTTTTTATGGAGAGGAAGAATGGCGGAAGCCTGTGTTATCTTACCGAGTCTCTTGTTGATTAACTGCTATTTTGATCTTGTGAGATCATTTTGTGGTGCCCGAACTTCTTTCCATTGTGAAGATGGATACGAATAAGGGTGCAGATCTTGAACTTGGCTTTTAGTCTGGAGGATCCGGTTGTTTAAGCCTTCTCATGGTTATCGATGACGGTAGCTACTTAATTTTTCTAAGTTCAACTCTTTGTGTCGGTTTTGATCTTCTATTTGGAGAGGGCACTGGATGCACTGGAGAAGTTGAGGGATTATTGAGCTATGAGTGTGATTTGAGTAGAGATCTTGCTCTTTCTTCGACATATGGGATACATGTAATTCATCTTGGTATTTTTCATGAGATTAGTTTGTTTATTAATAATTGACAACTTGTTTTGCTAAATATGATTTTTTTTTTTGTGTGTGAGGAAATTGTGACCCTGAACATTTTCTTTCCAGAAAATTTCCTTTTTAGAAAGTGGGATAATGTTGTTGGGCTTGTTCTTAGCCTTGGCACTTTGGTCACCTATAGTAGTTTAGTTTGCTAAGTTGAGCAACTTTTGTGCAAACATGCAATAAATATAGGGATTGCATCTGTGAATGTGAATTGATTGAAATTCTTGCTCATTTTTCGAAATAATTAATTTGATTCTGACTTCGGATCATTAATGCTATATCATGTATCAGGGATGGTTGTACTGACTTAACTCCATTGAATTTAACATCTTCTGGAGAAGAATACAAGATATCAAATGATCATGGCCATCGCTATTATTTGTTGACCAGAAGTATTTTTTTTTTTTTACAAACTGAGGAGTGGTATAATTGAGCAGGACAAAATTCTTGGATGACTAAATCTTTATTATACTCAATATTCAGTTATATATTTAAAATTGTTAATTTCCCCATTAAAGCTTTAGTACATACTTGGAATTTAGGAGATCAGTAGTTTGTCCAGGATTTTCTTAGTTTTCAATTACTGCCTAAAATTTTTGCTAATTTGCTCAGGTATCAGTCAATGGAGTCAAATGCACCACCATCATCAATCAAGGCGACTTTAAGATTTTATGCTAGAATTTTTTAGCCACTCATCTAGTTTTGCTTCCATATTCTAATCTTATACCTCTTGGTGTCAGACACTTGTGTTAGGTGGTAATGGATTTGTCGGTTCACATATTTGCAAAGAGGCTTTGGCACAAGGATTTTCTGTTGCTAGTCTCAGCAGGTTCATTTTTTTCCAAACTCCATAGCTAGTCTTAACATCTTTGCTATTTTGTCTATAATTCCAACATTCAATTGTGCTATCTTTGCTATTTTCCAAACTCCATATCTATCATTGCAACTTTATCTATAGTGAAATTAGTTGTTTCTTCATATCAATGAGCTAAGTTGCTTGATTATTTATTGTTGGGGTGACAACTCTTGTCTTATAGTTGGGATTAACCATGTTATTTTAATTCACTAGCAATATATTTTAATTTAAATGTATTTTGCATTTTGACATGTGCATCAAGGGTGCAAATAATGGATAGTGCACATGACGATCAAAGAGATTGTGTGCTCGAGAGATGGAGGTCTAGATTGAGTGTAGCTTAAGAAGCTTGTGGACTCGATAGGATTGAGTTGTGGAGATGGAACTTGGACAAGATCTCAGAATTCGAGAGCTAGAGGCTTGGATTGAGTGTTGGATTTGGACTCATGAACTTGAAACCTTGCCTTGGATTGAGTTGGTCCATTGGACCTCAGGGCCAAGCGAGCTTGAGAGTTGGAGGGTCACATCAATGTGTTGCTTGAATCATGTTAGTATATTGGCAATGGACTTGTGGAGCTGAAGATCTGAAAGCATAAGATTTATGAGGGATTATGTTGAGTGTGGTAATTTTTGGTTTGTTTTCATCTTATAATGATGCTATTATTGCCTAGGTATTGGATGAGCTACCAAGGACTTAATGGTTGCGAATCATTCAATTGTGGGATGGACTCATGTTTTGTTGAGCAGCTCGAGTTTCAGACCTTGTTGTAGCCTTACGATGGTTGATATGCCAAGTAAAAGTGGACCATTCACTTGCCCGTCAACTGGAGCATATCAGTCATTCTGATTGTCAACTAAATTGAATTCAAGATGAACAAAATATTTCTATTTAAAGTTTAGTCGATTGAGAAATTGGTTTGTCGATCAACTAGGCAATTGGCATTCAACTACTACTTTTGGGAGCCTTGTTTAAAAGCTCTTGGAGTAGCTTTTTGGCACTATGAGATCCTCATTTCAGTCAAAATCTACCGTGTTCATGTGAAACAAATGGCCAAAAGAATCCAAGAGCTTGGACAAGGATAAAAGCTTCATCTCTATCAATCTCTTTATAATCTTTCATTTACTTTCATGAGAGTTGAGGTTTCATGTTGAAAGAAATCCTTCTTTGAGAGCTCGTGAGATCTTAATGGTTGCGTAAAGGTGTTAGCCTTAGAGGTCACAAACCTTTGTATTGGAGAGGCTTACTCCATTGTCTCATTTCAAGGGTTGTACTAGTGGATCTTTGCAGGGAGATACACCGAATGTGTCATAGGTTTTGGACTAGGAGTAGATCTCCAAACCACATTAGATGGATCTTCACATGTATTTTTGTATTTTATTTTTATTTTTTCTGCATATAAACTTCACATAACCAACAAATCACACAAGAGCACACTCCAGTTACTAACCCTTGTGATCAGTAATGAAATCAGTGCTTCATATCCATAATATAATAAAATGCAATCAACTTCATATATTAAGCATGATAACATTGAAAAATGAACTATCTAATTTACTTTTATGCAAGTGAATCTCCTATCGGCACCCCCACAATAGTTTCAACCCTGGCCACAAAAATCTTATCAAAACTTTCACATATCGAAACTTGACTTAATTAATCCATTCAAGCTTTACATGTCTCTCTCCTTGTATGAGTTATTGTAACTATATCTTTTAACTCGCTTTTGTATGTTTCTTTGCTTCTGGCTTAAGGAACATTCTATTTTAATCTTTGGCATGTTAGTTGCATGTTGCTACAAACTTGACTATAAGAAGAATGTTCTTGGTCATTACATCTGATATTTTAACCAGGTCTGGAAGGTCATCAATAAAGGAACCTTGGGCTGATAAAGTTGAGTGGTACAAAGGTTGGAAATCAAGAGACTAATCTTTTCCCTATCAAATTATATATCTCAGAGAGTTGTTTCTTATTTAATAGGGAATCTTCTTGAACCTGAATCTTTGAAGGATGCTATGAGTGATGCAACTTCTGTGGTATGCATAACTTCATTCTTCATAGATACATTTTCCAATAGAAGTAATTGACATAAGTACAACCCTTAGGATCTAGTTTTCTACGAAGGAAGGAAACAATTAGGAGAAAAAGTGGGCAAGCAAAAATACATTGGAAAAGAATTATGGAATATTGTTCATCCAACTGTTTCTTTTGACGGAAGGAAAAAGAGAGGAAAAATTCTAAAACTTTATTTGTCAAATATAAAAAAGATAAATGATAAAAAGATTTTCCTTTACAAATTCTAAGTTCAAACTTTAGCTCCATTGCACGTAAAAGTGAAATTTTTACTCAAGTTGGCCTGAAACAATATCAATGAAAACTGAGTAAATTTTTTATCTCTTTTCCTTCCCTCTGGAAGAATCTTTCTGTCACTTTTTATCTGTTGCTTTATTTTTCTTCTTGTCCTACGTTCCTTGTAGGAAACACACCCTTAAGGCAAGTTGAAAATGTTAATTCCCAAATCATGTCCATGTGCATGTGCATTGTTAGATATCGGTAAACACTGACGAAATTGGTGGATTTGGAGTCGATGCTTGACGGTATATTCCATTTATTTACAACGAACAAGTGAGTTGAGCAGATTCTTTGAAACTGGAAAATTGCTACCTAAAGATTTACCTATGGAAAATTTTGTAGCTGTACAATGCTGTTAGGTGTTGTGCTACTAGTTGATAAATTCCTGTAACTCCAAAATAAAATGTCACAGATATCTTGTGTTGGAGGCTTTGGGTCCCCTTCCTACATGCGCACGCTCAATGGGACTGCAAATGTCGATGCAGTACAAGCTGCTGCTGAAAATGGTTTTCTTCTATTCTCTTGGACTTCAGTGATCAAAGCATTATAGTATCACATTTTTAGTTTCCATTAACATTTTCACCTAATTTGAAAATTGACATCCAAAAAAACTGCATAATTAGTTGTGAATCATAATATTTCAATGTTCTGATGGTTTTGTGTCCTAGTTGCAGAATGCTATTCTAAGTGTTGAATGTTTATGGCTTTACTAGTTTCACTTCACATAGAAATTAACTACTGCTTTCTTTTGCACAGGTGTAACAAGATTTGTGTACATATCAGCTGCTTCTTTTGGTCTAATTGACTATTGTATACAAGGTTATTATGATGGGCAGGTGTGATTCCTGGATTCATATTTTCTTCTATTTTTTGTCTCACTAAATTGAACTATTATCTGTTGATAACAAAATGTCGCATTATGACATGTACTGATCCTTATCTAGTGGGGCATTGCTTATTTGCCCTTATGGTCACCTCAATACTAAATGAGAAAGGACAATGTTTGTGTTCAAACTTTTATATCGAGTTGCATTAGCATGACAATGCAAGCTTATCACAGAATAAACAGTCTTGTTCGCCTCTGCCCATACAGACTACTCGAAGAAGTGGAATTCATTCAAAGAAAAAAAAGAGACCGCTGTTCTTAAGATTCTTAGAATTCTTGTTAGCTGGTTATTAAGATTCTTAGAATTCTTGCAGAGAGCTACCGAAGCAGAAATCAAGAAAAGATTTGCTGATGGAGGTCAGTCTTCCTATCTGAGTTGCATGTGCTAACTAAAATGTAGATCTTGTTTAATGAATTAGAATCTCATCCTTCCACAAGGTTACTCTTGAAAACTCTTTTGCAGGGGTAATTCTCAGGCCAGGTTATATATACGGAACCTGCCCAATCGGGCCTTTGAAGATACGTTTCGGGTGAATGTGGACACCTTTCGAGATGGTACAGCTTATCATCTAATTGACACAATTCATGAAGAAATGAGATTATGAAATTTGAAATGATATAACTGTGTGATCTGTAGGCGTTCCATCATACACTGCTACTTCGCAAGATCCCCATCATAGGCCCTTTCTTCACACCCCCAGTTAATGTTGCGAAAGTCGCAAAGGTGGTAGTAAGAGGTGCTACAGATCCAACGTTTCCTCCCGGCATAGTCGATGTCTATAACATCATTAGTTTGGGCAAACAAAAGTGACCTGTGGTTTTCACTCTTGGGGTTTATGAAAACAAGCATTACTGCATACTTATTCCTTGAATTGCTGGATGTTACAATTTGTATTATGTAAGCCATTTGTTTGAGCAGTTACACATTGTACCTTTCAGATCATTTCAAGAACATTATTATTATTATTATTATTATTATTATTATTGATGAGTTGAACTGCACAGGAGGGTCCTTGTTGGGTCATTTGTCCAAACAAAACTTTGCACTCTCCCAGCTCAGCCATGTCTGCATCTGCCTGAAGCATGGGTGCAGGTCCACACAGCTCAGCCTTGTGAATTGGATAAAACAGAGCACACCCCCCACATGCCTCTGGGAAGGGTGGCATCCCTTTGGGTGCAAGAACAGAGCATGCTTGTTGGACTCATTTGTGCAGAGGAGCAGAGGCCAAGGCCAGTGCCCAGAGGCCATCACCATGGCCATGGAGTACTGTTGAGAAAGAAGGAGAAGAAGACTCCAAATTGAGCTGTCCCTTACTCATCCATCTTGTCAATCCATAAGCTCCAAAGCCACTGCTGGTGGCCAGCTTTTGGCTCTAGCAAAATCATGAATAACCCAGATTTGGTCACCACAGGAAAAGCTTGCTTGATGAAGGCCTTCATTTAGAAACAGTTCAATTATTCTTTAGCTAGCTCACACAACTCAAGTTTTGTCCTACTCTCTCTATTGTTTTAGATTTTATCTCTATTAGTGATGCCCTTAAATTATATGAGTTGAGCTTTAAACTTGAAGCTAGAGACTAAGGTGCAAGTTTGTTAGACTAAGTACATCTTTAAACTTGAAGTGCATGCTAAGACGGACCGAGTTGATCTAAATAGGTTGCAAGAGCCATATCGAAGTTAACTGCAACGACTCCGATGTTAAATGATGGAGATCCATGATTGCGAGAATTGATCCAATTATGTGAAATTACATATATGAAAGTGAACTATACTGAAACGATGTAACCTTTCATGATTTGGAGCATCCACCACTCTTGTTATGTTGCAGAGGACTTGTCTCTTGATGCCAAGCTGTTCTCATGGCGATGTAACTGTCAGAAACAACTCAAAGATGTGTGTTTTGAGTCCTCTGGTGAATGGTTCTACTTGTCATGCTAAATGGAGCAGTTTTTGAATGATTTCAAATCGCACCGACTTCTGTCACTTCTTATTAGGAAAATCCAAATTATATTCAACTCTGAATCGGAATTCAAATCCAAATCGACCCCGAGTTACTTCCCTCACCGGGCTCTTCGGCCCCTTTCCCCCTGCCTATACAACAACTTGAGTTGCTCAAGAGCTCTCCATCTCTTTCTCCAATTCGGCTTCTCTGTGACTATGAATACTAGTAGTGTTGCTATTACTACTACTACTACTTCGCAGTTGACTGATGAAGATAGTGAGGTTGAGGGATACAACAGTGGCGGTGAGTCGGGTTGGACAAAGTACTTTTCTTCCAACGACGACAATGGTGGTGATGGTGATGAGGATGACGACGATTCCATGGCTTCTGATGCTTCTACTGGACTAATACTTAGCATGAGCAAAGGCATGGCTCATGCTAAGAGCAATGATGTCGAAGATGACAATTTTGATGATGGAGTTGAGGAAGAAGAAGAGCAAAAGATGAGATTTTACGAGGTGGAAGAAGGGAGAAATGAGAGGAGAGGCGTTTGTTGCTATGGGGGATTCGAGGGAGTGCGAGAAACAAGTAACTGAATTGATCGTTGCATCATTCATTGTGTCTGTTGGCTTGAGTTTCGGAGTTGCAAGTTTCTTGCTAGTTTATGCCATTTGTTCATGTTTTTTTTTTTACTTTCAATTCTAAGAGAATTGTTTGGTTGTTCTTAACTCGCTTGTTGATTTGTTGATTAGATTTGGATGCCCGGCGATTTGAGGAGAAGGTAAGAGGAGAAATCATCAAAAATAATGAGAAATACATTGTTCTCTATGTTGTATGAAATAAGAAAACTTTATTAGTAAGACAAATCCTAATTTATAATAGGTAAAATTATCAAAAATATCCTAAATATATAAAAAATAAAAATGATAAAAAAATAGTAAAATAGGTATTTAGAGTAGGGATGACAATGAGATGGAACTGGACTGGACGGACAGTTTTATCATTCCCATCCTCACCTCTGAATTATATCCTAGCCTATTCCTCCATTACCGATTTTGTCTAATTAATGAATCCCCATGCTCGACTCTACCTGGATTAAATATTCATCTTTGTTCTCATTCCCATTTTAATCGTCCATTGACCTGGCCAAAAAGTTTTCAAATTTCAACATCTCTCGTAAACGTATTAATAAAAAATCAAATATATATATATTATAATGACAGATTCAAGAATGGAGATAGTATCTCTATGCCCATCTCTATTCAACTATAGAAATTTAAAAAAATTCTTAAACCCAAATCTATACCTGAAAAGACTCTTCGAATCCATCCTCATTTTTTATTTTCCTCATAGACCCCAAACCTATGGGAAAAATTATTATCCCTAATTTAGAGCTTCCGAAAAAGGTCTAAATAATATTTTTCATATTCAAATTTTTATGGTTACTAATTTCATAACAAATATAAATATGTGAGAGAGCTACCAAAAAAAAATATTATGTCTTTAACATACAATAACAAAAAAAAAATTACAAGAAAATGTATTGTAGAAATATTTTGAGGAAGAAAATTAATTGTACTAAAGACATTTTGAATGACGAATCCAATTTGATATTTGTCATTTAATAGCATATATTAATATATTTATTTGTTAAATTGATTAAATAGCTATTCGCTTAATAATATGTGCATACTGTCTATAATACACTTGAGAATCTAATAGCTTTTTTGGGGTGTATTAAATTGACATAGTTAAGCAACAACTGAATTTTTATGAAAGAGAATTAAAATTAAAATTAAACATTTTAAAATCCTACTTTCCTTTTATTAAAATCATATTGCACAGATAAAATTTGCCGCTATGAGCTTGAGTGGATGATAGATTTATTGTTGAATTTTAAAATTGGTGGGACATAAGTCTCTACACTTTGGCACAATTCATTTTTTCATCCATCGTACCTTTTAGTCATGGTGATTTACCTCTAGAAGACGAGCATATTCACCTGTTGCCCAATCTTACACCGACAATTAAAAAAATGAGTGACATTCTATTCTTTTATTTTTCAAAGATATAGAATGACAGAGCTATTGAAAACCGTCTCTAACAAAATATAATAAGATTGCATATAATAGATATTTCTTCAGGATCCCGCATTAACCGCAACTTTGTGTATTGAACTTTCTTTTTTGATAAAATAGCAGATCTTGCTACTATACTCACAAAGAAAGGAAGTAGAGGGCCAAAGCTGAGGGTGCCGTGACAAACCTCGAAGGACCAGAGATTCACTAATTCATTCTATAAATCTACCACATGGTTACCGGCTCTGCTAATAATCCTGCATAAACTAATTGGAGTTTCTCAGCAGAGTAATCACACTAGTAAAGTTACAGACATGGTTTCGAAGGTCAAGCACAAGCACCCAACATGTGGGAGAGATAGATGGCAGAAGCAACAGCCAGCCGGCCGGCTAGAGTCGCGCGGAAGGAAGCTTGAGACACAAAAGGCTCGTATAGCTGCAAGGATAAAGAAGTACATCAGTGATCTTAGAGTGATCTTAGAATCACTTCGACCAATAGTTGTTCCAAATTTACAATAACAGACCTATTTATGGTCTTCACATTTTCTGAATTCAATGGTCATGGTAATTTATACAACTAGAACAGGCTCTGAGTTACAAAAGCAGTTGCTCTGTCAAGTACTACTTGTGAGGCTAACAAATACATTCAAGTCGAGCCAGAAAGATGATTGTTTGTATAATTTTTAATTTCACTCAGGTATCGAAGAACCATTATCATTCACAATTCAATATAACCATAGATTTGGACAGAAAATATAATAAAAGATGGACCGATTCTCTAGCTGCAAGAGCGATTCGCTGCTGAGTGAAACCATCGGAGTTGATCATGGACTACGAACCAAGTAAATGAATGAGTGATTGTGTTTTTAGTTTCAACTTTGATTTAGTTTTCATAAAAGATAAGAAAAGTTTTAAAAATAAATCCTCAAACAATTAAACATGTGTTTATATAGACTCTGAACCATAAGACTTACAAAGGAACGAAATCCTAATATATATATCTCAATTACTATCTTATTAAAAACGAAAAGAAATCCTACAAAATAAATTCATAACAAAAATAAATTATCAAAACATGAACCTTATATAGATAATCCATAACCTATAAATACTAGATATACCAAAAACACCCTAAATACTATAAAAATGAAAGTTACTAAAAATAATAAAGAATATATTCAGGTCTAAACAGCAATTTTTGGGCCCAAAACTTAGCGGTTATGGGCTATAGGTAATAAACGTAAATCTTTAATACTACACGCATTAGACAGAGTCTAATTCCGAGTCCCGAATAAAAAATTATGACCTTTCAAAACTTAAGGGGTCATATTGGATTATCTTGCATCAAATTCTTTCCACCCAATTTAGAAGGGGCAAAATTAGTGGTATTATATTGTGCTTGAAGGGCTCATTGCAAATAATAGTGAGTAAGCAAAACAAGGTAACCACAAGAACTATTTCATTTCATATATTGCTCAACTAGATTGCAACAACTTAAATATGGGTCTTAACTTTTCTACCATCTGATTATGTAGGTTATTCTATTGACAATTATGGTGTAACTATGGCATGGGAGACCTAATGACCATTCTATGGAAATGATTGCATTATCACTATTGATTAATAATTCAGGAAAAAACAATAACTAGAAAATGTGGATGATTTTATGTAAATAAGCATACCTTCTCTTTTGTGTGTGCAGTGCTTGACAAAGGCTCATATAGGAGAAGAAAAGATGCTTGCTTACTTCTTCAGTCCAGTGAAGGCCTAGATGATGATCGAGATGACCGCCGGCGCCTTTTTGAATGTTCAACCTCCCGCGACCTGCTGCGATGCCTTTTCTGTTCTTTTTCCCTATCTCTATCTCTATCTCTATCTCTATTCCTATCCCTCTCCCAATTCATCTCCTGTTGTCTCCCTGAAACTCTTTCCCTTTCGTCACCATGTTTTCTCTCAGGCGAATTTTGCCCGGAACCACCATAACGATCTCTTTCGGCCATCCTACTCTTCCTGTGGCTTGTTTCTCCATAGCTCGATTGCTCTTGACCTCCCCTGCCACCGCCAGCATGTGCCGGCCACCGTCCAAAGAAAGCTGGATCGAAAAGAGGTGCCGCAGTCGGAGGAAATGGAAGCATCATTCCAGGAAAAGGAGCGCCGCCAGGCGCCCATGCAGGGGAGCCTCTAAAACCAGCCGCCATTCCTCCCATTGCCGCCGCTCCATAATCCATGGGATTGAAATTGAATCCCGGACAAAGCATAGCTCCGGGATGCAAAACTGGTGGAGGTGGGACATGCACCGGCCGGCGGTTCCCCATTCTACCACCGCCTCCTCTACCGTTCTGAGGTGCGCCTGTTGTCTGCCGATTCTCGTTCATATGGCGCGCTCCCATTGTCGGAAAAAGGTGCGGTGAAACTAGAGCGACGACGCAAGGCCTTCCGTCGAAGATATGCCCGTTCATACCCTCCTCGCAGGCAGCTGCGGCAATTGGATCATAGAAGTCGGCCTGGCAGAACCCTTTTGATTTGCCAGACCTCCAATCGTGAAAATATTTCACTTCTTTTACCTGCCCATACTTGCAGAGCTCAGCCTCAATCTCCGCATCGGTTGTCCACCAATGGAGATCTCCTACAAAAAGAGTAGTTGCGGTAGGATATCCACTAGCAATCTGACCCATCCGAGGTCTACCAGCCGGAGAAGGCGGTGGTGGAGGTGGGGCAACTGTTAGTCTTGGCGCAACCACAGGCCGCGGCTGCCACTGCTGCAGAGGAGCCGGCATCGGCGGTGGGAGATCGCTTCGCCTCTCGTCCGCGGGTCGGAACTCCCTCCCGAAGTCGTCGCCGGGATCCATCGAGGAGAGAGGGATCTCCGGCGAACCCAAAGTGGCAACACAACCCTATTCTTCGATGGCTTCTCCGCGAACAGAGTGCAAGAAGAAATAAGAAGAAGAAGAGGAAAAGATTCAAGAAAAGTACGCACTCGTTCAAAATATCATGACGTTTCTGTTAAAAGCTCGGAATATTTATAAGTGGATTCTCCAGTTTCCTGTTTAGCTTAAATATATAATATTTAAATTAACTATTTTTTTTTTTAAAAAAAATTCTAATGCATATCTTTCTCCCAACAAAAGCAAAATTAAGAATTTAAGGGGATAAATAAGTCTAATCATTTCAATATTCAAACTTATTTACTAAAATAATTGAATATCAACAAACTATAAGCCAAACTTATTTATTTAGTTTAATATATTGGACAAATATAAATAAACTATTAACAAACCAAATACTAAACTTGTTCACGAAATTCATTTACAGCCCCCTAAACAAAACACAGTAAATACAATAAAAGGAACAAAAAGAGTTGGGTATCAACATTCTGTGGCCAGTCTTCAAACACAGTTACGTAAGTGAATCTGCATCAAAATGACAAACAAAATGGGCGTGGAAATGGAGATATGCACACGAGTAGATCACGCGAGCTTGCATCATGGGACAGTTTTAGATCAAAATTCGATAACATTTACCAATGCGCAACGATGGTCATCCTCGTTGAAGCATAACTCTTTTCTCCTCCAAATCCAAGGTTCGAAGAAGTTTCTCTACGTGGTTGTGAAACTCGAAATGCAGGCGTTGCACATCCTTTGCTCTTTCGTATTCCCGAGTTCCCTTGTAGACCAACCTTAATTTGCTCGAGTCTTGTTGAGCTTTGTTGGATCGATTAATCTAAATTCATTTTTCAGATAGAAAAACGGTTAGATGATGATGAGGAAATGAAGAATAAAAAAAAAAGATACAGAAAATAATGAACTATTTTCGAAATTAACAAGAAAATTTGCAAACAAATTGCTTGACAGAACAAAAATTGACATTTAGTCATGGAACTAACCTCATCCCTCGGAAATGCATCTTCAACCACTTGACACCAATCTTCTTTAATAAACCATGGTCTACAAAGATACGACAGAAACCGCCTGAACGATTAGGAGACAATAAAAGACCATGATATAGGACTTGGTACTGCACAGATCGCAATAATACAGCACATCAAAGTATGAATCCTAAGCAAATGAGTTGGAACAAAGCTTGATTCAGGCAAGTTTGGTTAAGTGCTCGAGAGATGTGTGTAACAAATACACAGATTATAGAAGCCTCAGCTATGGAAGGTACATTGACAAACTAATGATGTAAAGTCATGAAGAAAAGCTAGCTGCATCAAACTCTTGGAAGAAGCAACCTCTAAATTTGCAATGTCAATTGCAAAATCCAACATGAAATTTTGAGAATTTTAACAAATCTAACATGAAAGCACTTTCAATTTTGTTATGATGAAACTTCCTGCTGCATCAAACAATCATGCCAAATTTTTAGGCATCATGCTAAGCAACAAACGAAGCTTCATAGCTAAAGGAATACACTTAGATTTAAGTAAGGCACTGCTGACCTTCCCCTTGAAGATACGACAATGTGAGCAGGATCAAGTAGAAAATTAAGCAACTTCTTTGCATGTCTTTCATTCTTTACGATAATCATTCCACCATAACACGTTGTCGGCATGCTACAATGAGAAAGTTGTACATGACAATCGATGGATGTTTGCTCATATAAGTAGTCTGAAATAGTGATATGAGATACATCTTTCTCTAGATTATCGACCCAAAGAGAGTAGGAGGTTCCTCCATTGTTTTTTGGCTTTGGTGATGACACATCATGATACATTGGCTGAGGTGGTCTTTTCAAACCCACTGACTTAGGCCGTCTCTTCAAATCCATTGATTGAGGTATTTCAAACTTCATATGATTAGATGGTCTCTTAGCTGTGTCATTTGGTTTACTGTGATCCATTATTCTTTCATCATGTTTCTTACTTGTATGTTCCTCACTTGTTGTGGTTGTTTCAGTGTGGCCTGCACTCACCATGCCTAAGAAATTGTCCAATGTCGGATTATGTGGGCTTCTAAATGGCACAACACATATCTGTTGTACACTCACAATTGTCTGTTGTCCGACTAAAGGGCCATGTTGCCAAATGAGTATGAATTTGCAATTACAAACAGTAGCACCATTCACAACAATGTGCTTTGCACGGATGACCTACAATTTCAATACATATTAATGATTAATTTATTTATAAAAGAAGTTTGCATGCTGAAAAGTAAAACAGCATAAGAACTACAAAGATGAAGGCAAAGCTTAGAGCGCCACTTCTTAAACAAAGTATGATCTTTTAAAATTTTAACAAAGCTAGTATGAACTTTCTTACTTTTGATAGATGTAAGAGTGTGCTTTCACCAAGTCAAATGTAATGCGGCCAATAGCCTTTATGGTTGCAGGAGTTAATTATATTGGAAGAACAGAGAGACCAAAGAAAATTTTACTCAATTTAATAATAAAAACGAAACTTTAATTAACTAGAAAGAAGGTTTTAAGATCTCAAACATGCTTAAGGATCCCTTTAACTTAGTGGTAAGTGTGAAAATTCATGAGACATCATGGGAGATCACTTAAAAATGTCATTTAGAAAGGGGAAAAGGATAGATAGGAAAAAAGATGAAACAAAACGAAGCCATCTGCTCTCAAATCTAAGGAAAAAAGATAAATATTCTTCACAGAAATATTTCTCAATTCTTTTTCTATAAGTTTGTGACTAACATCTTTATTTCTCTAGCTATTTTATTCTCGAGTTTTAAAATCTCAAAACTGTTTAAGGATCCCTTAAACTTGGTGGGAAGTGTGAGATTAAGATCACACACACACACACACAAAAAGATATATATATATATATATATATCAAAGTAAAAGGTATTCATATCCTCCATAAAATTTTCTTAATTCTTTTCTATAAGTTTTTATCCCTAACATCTATCTTTGGTAGGTAGTGTGAAAATTTATGAGGGCGAACAAAGGAAGATAGCTTAAAATCTCATCCTCCCAAAAAAAATCAAGTAAAAGAGATAAATAATCTCCTCCTATTTTTCCCTCCACACCTTTTTCTTCTTATTCTGTTATTTCATTCTTCTTCTTCAACCTTGTTATTTAAAAGCGGTGAAATTATTTGAACGAAGTAAAAGGGAGATTGTAGTCAATAGTAAGAAAGGAAACAGAGCAGAATGAGGAACCAAAATGTGGGGGAAAATGTAAATGAGAAAATTAATCACAAAAAAGCCCCCAAAAATTCGATCTACCCAAAGAAATAAACATATTCGCAACATTCAAATCACATGATTCAATCATCAAAATCACGAAGATCGCTTCAAAAAAAAAAACTACTATCTCTCACCGAAGAAACAACGGCATCAAAGAACCGGAGATCATCCTCGCCGAAGGCGTGCGAGGCGCACACCTTCGTGCCCTGCACCACACTCCTGCAGTCCTGGTCCTGGAGCTGCACTGACGACGCCCGGAACCGCTCCCGTAGCGCCTCCACTTTCCCAGGCCCGGATAAATTCTCGGCCAAGTAGAAATCGTCGTGCTCCGGAGAGAAATTGCAGTACATTACGCGGAGTGTGGTTCCTCCCTCCACGGCCAGGCGGACGGCGTACCAGGCGTCGTCCGCTGGCGAGCGGTAGTCGACGTTGCGGAGCACGGGCGGCGCGAACACCGTCCCTGGAGGGCTCACCATGGTGGACGAAGGAGTTCTACTTAGTTCTACTTTCCTCCCCTAGCCGGAGAGACGTGTTCCGATGGGACGTGACGATGGCAGACTCTCTTTCCACTTACAGCGCAAGACAGTGCCTCGCAAAAACAAATTGATACGCGGCGACCGCTGGTTGGTCGATTATTAGTTTGCGCATATTAAGTTATTTTTTGGGACGGAACGTGCTTCGACCGAAACGGCAAAACGGCAATGCAACGTGGCAGCCTTTGGTTGGCTTCTTTGTCGTTATGATTTTCCAAATACTAATTTTGGGAGGGCAGGTTCTGGCGCTGCGGTTTCAGGTCGCCATACGGAAAAGTGAAAAATAGAGGGAAAATTTAAATGCGTTTTTTTTAAAAAAAAAATTTAAATATTTTGTAAAAGTAGAAAAATTCCTAACAACAATTTTAACTTTAACTTTAGATGAAAAATTTTATTTATTTCAATTTTTCTTACAAATATCATTATCTAATTATCTCTTAAATTTTTTAGATTATCTTTTTTTAAAATAAGTATATTTTTTTTAAATTCAGCACTTATTAAAATTATCCCTCAAATTAATTAGATAAAAAAGTCTAAAAATAAATATAATTTTCTTAAATTAAGTACTTTAAATTAGAATGAGTATATATATGACTTTTTTTTTCACTTTCTTATGCAAATATGCAAATATCGTTACCTATTACCTCTTAGATTTTTTAGATAAAAAAAAAATTTTAAAATGAGTATAATTTTTCTTAAATTCAACACTTTAAACTAGAATCGAGTATATTTTCTATCAAAATTATTCCTCGAATTTTAAAATACAAAAAGTCCAAAAATAAATATAATTTCTCTTAAATTCAACACTTCAAACTAGAAATGAATATATTTTCTATCAAATTGAATACGACTTTTTTCCTATTTAATATAATTCATCCTAAATTCAGTACTATTAAAGAAAATCTAATATATTTTTCATCTAATTAAATACTATTTAAAAAAAATCTAATACATTTTCCATCAAATTGAGGTGAGAAAAAAATTATGCTCAATTTGATTAAAAAAAAATATACTAAATTCTAATTTAATATGTTGTATTTAAGAAAAATTATACTCATTTTAAAATTTTTTATATATAAAAATATCAAGGATAATTAGATAAATTAATGTCCACTATATTTGACTAGTGAATAGAAACAAAGATTTTTATCAATGAAAACTACATGCAAAATTTTATTTATCATAAGATACCACATGCAAATTTTCCTTATAAAAACACATTAAGTTAAAAAAACCACAAAATCGTAAAGTTAAAAAAACACATATTAAAGAAACATAAAGTTTAAAAAAACCATAAAGTTCAAAATAATAATAATAATATTTAATTTTATAATAAAAGATAATATAATAAAATATTAAACTAGATTATACATTAAATTTTTTAAACAAATAAATTTTTATTATATTACTTAGTTTGAATTAAACAACATTATATTTTAATTCTCATAATCTTAAACCAAATACACCCTTGGAGTCTATGTTTAGGGATTGTATTACATGAGAAATTAAAGCTATCGTTGCAGTTGTGAAGTTTTATTTCGATATATCTTTTCCGAATAGTCCTGCGATTGCCTTGCCAGGATCAGCCTGCTTAATGAGAGATTCTCCCACCAGCACCTAAAAGAAAGAAAGGAAAGTTTTATAGACAAATGTTGATATCAGCATAAGAAGAAACAATATAATTTGTGTACATGTTCAAAGATAAGTTGAAAAACTAAGCATATAAAATCGATAAGACACTATTTCATATTACACCAAGGATGCCAAAGTCTACTCATATCCCAAATCTAAGTGATTCAACAGGTCCAATATCATGGATATCCAAAAATATCTGCCCTATGTCGACTAGTCATTTCAAGTTTCCAAGGATTTTTCGAGACTACAAAACTGTGGTGTGCATCTCAAAGCCCAGATTGATATTGCAAATGCTTAAATCACAATTTCTATGTGCCCATACAGCAGCTGAAGCAGCAGCTAGTAACATCACTAGTATGTTAAGATAAACACAGATTCATAATTCATGTTTGAAGAAACAATGGAACCAGATCTTCAGTTTAGAAATTTAGAGAAGAAATTTCAATTACTCCAAAGATTTTAAAATTTATAGGTTACACTGTCAAGGAATGCTTAAATTTACTAGGCCATAGCATTCCTAAGATCTGCGGCACTCATGGGGCACCAGACAACATAGTTTTAACAAATTCAAACTCTACAAGTGTAGAGACTTACCACTCGAACCCCAGCATCATGAACATATGAAATATCCAGAGGAGTAAATAACCCAGACTCTCCAACAACCTGGAAATAGTAAGAGGAACGTTTGAAAAAGAAACATATACCATATCTTAATGCCGCAAAAGTTATTGTCACAAAGCCCCTACTGCTCGGTTAAGAAAGAAGGAACTCAGAATAACTGAGCGCAATCATTACCATCATATCATATTGGAGTTATGGCACACAGTAAATTTGCAACAGAATTAAAGTTTAGCAATCTGTAGACAAAACTAACTGAACAAGGTCATATTCATGCTTAATTTTTCAATTAACCAGACAGATGCCGATATTACCGCTACAAATGTGGTAGCTGTAAAAGTTGAGAGGAAAGCCCTTAGGTCCTATTTGTACAAAATAGAAGAGTAATTACAGATGAATCCTGCTAATCATTATGGCAACTCAAAGGATTCAGTCAGAATCAGACCAAAATAAATCGAAATCATTTGTCCGTGTGCAGAATAAACCAACATGTCTTGCTCTTAGATATTGGTATATTACACAAAAATTCAACAGAATATATCCTAGTAGATCAATTTATAATTCCTAAAATTAACATGTTAAGTAATTAATTAACAAATAAATAGCAAAGTAGTTTCAGATTTATAACTTATAAATCTGCCATAGCGTTAAACTTTTTCATGAAAATAAAGTTGTGTGTGCCCCAACTATTTGGGGTAAGTTATATGGCATATCACATTAAAAGTTGAATTAAAAAACTAGGGAACTAGATTAAATGAGTATACTAGAAATGATAATACATAATAAGTTTTTTTTTGTTTGTTTTTTTGGTAATCTAGATATCCAGCTTTTACGATCCGAATAATCCTAGAGGTGACCGGCCTAGTCCATAAAAATTTTCCATCAACCACCAGGGTAAATCGGAAAATGCAGATGAGTCCTAGCGGATGACCTAACGTGACAAGTTTTTCAAACTCCCCAAGTGTAATGTGTCTGGGTGAGATTTGAATCCTTGTTGCCTAGAGAGCCTGTCTCACCTCTTACCATCGCACCATGGCCCCAGGAGTGATAATACATAATAAGTGATGGTGCAATGGATTTAAAATTTAAGAAAATTATCTAAATTCTGGTGAACATCAATGACTTACTTTTATGCCTTTTTGTCGGACAAGTTGACCACGCTCTCCCTCCAAAAGTTTTTTTGTGTTTGAAATATCAACCTCAAATGTTTCTGCAACAGAAACCAATTGTCAATCAGCAGAAAATCACCCAATTGATCCATAATGTTTAAAATGAATCACATTCTTCTTCTGGGATGTTAATAACAATTTAACAGAAATGAAATATACCAAGGTTGCGGTTATTGATTCCAATGAGTTGAATTCCATCTATTTTTAAAACACGATCCAATTCTCTTTCATTATGCACCTACGATATCAACAAGTTATTGTACAATTGTGCCACTGCAAAAAATGAAAAAGGAAAAAGGAAAACAAACAATAGCAACAATTTGTAAATTAAGAATAGTGACATGTCTGACAAATAAATATCACACAAATACAAAACAATCAGAATAAACCTTATTCATTAATCACTTTCCATGTCACAAGAATAAAAGGAAAGTTGACTTAAGAGACATTTTTGTTGGGAATTACTAATGAAGATCCCCTAAGAGAGATTTAATGGAGCATAAACACTCAAAAGGGTGCAAAGCTATGTGAAACAGCTAATCTTTGTTTCAATCCTCACTAGATATCAGAAGAACAAGCCAATGCAAGAATTCCCTAATGCATCAATCCAGCATATTAATTGATAACTGACATACAACTAAAATAATTTCCATATACAAACACATAATAGATTATTCATTGAAGCCCATTATATACCTCAACAATTACTGTTAAGCCAAGTTCCCTGCAAATCAGCGTCATGTACTTGATATCAACATCAGGTAGCACCGCAGCAATCAAAAGAATTGCATCTGCCCCTTTGGAACGAGCATAGTAAATTTGCCAGGAATCAATGACAAATTCTTTGCACAGAAGAGGGCACTGCATTACTCAATATATTTAAGCCAACAAATAAGCCAATTATCAAAAGATCAACATGACATAAAAACAAATCAAACATTGTACAAACCTGAACTCCAGCTTTACGTACAGCTTCAAGATTTTCAAAACCTCCCTAAATTGGTAAAAGATTGTTGAAGAGTTAATGAGATGAACATGCCCAATCATAGATTCAATATTACAACGATAATATTGTAGTTTAAATTAACCTGAAAATACTTTTTATCTGTCAAAATGCTTAGGCATGCTGCTCCATTTTTCTCATAAGCTTTAGCTATTTCAACCTGTCAATGTCATGAGCTTACAGAGCATTAAATATAGTTTCACAACGGAATTAATGTAAATATTCAGTTTCTTATTTCTGGGACTATGAGACTTCTTGAAGCACAGACCTAATGCCAATCAAAGATTCCCTATTTCTAGTTCTCATATATTAAAATGTTTAACATATAAATTTGTAAAGAAACAGAAAAGATAATCAGAAAAGTAAAGTCTCTAAGGCTCCAATGATTTTCATGGTATGTGAATTCCAGATAATTTTTAGTTTAGACACACCAGAAACAACAAGTCATATCTCTACTTGTCCGATACATTAGCTGTAAAAAAAAATTATTAGGAATCTTATTGACTTTCAAAACTTCTTGAAATTTTGTCTGCTGCTATGGCACAACTAACAATTAGGCACAAAATAGCAACAAATTTTTTGTTTCCCACAAACTGAAATGAACCAAACAATTTCTTAAGCAAAACAATAGAATCTCCAGGCCCAGTTTGGGTTGTGCCCAAGCACGACCAGGTAGGGGGCAGGCTCAGCACAGCTTGGTCCATGAGTTAGGTTGAGTGGAGATGGCTTGGCCCGTGGACCAAGTTAGGCAAGAGCAGTGCCAAGCACAATAAGGACCATGCACAACTCACAAGCTCAGTTCAGCCCGCAGATGAGAAAAATAGAAAAGTTAAAAAGATAAAACAAAAAATAAAAAATCATTTAAAATTATTTTTTATACTTTTTTAGTTTTTCAATTTTTATTTTCTAAATTTATAAATATTTTTCTTATTATCCGGGCTTGAGACTAGGCCATCACAATTCATGTCAGGCTCGACCAATGAAGGTTTGTGCCAAGCCCAATCCAACAAATCATCTAAACGGACTAGGCTCGGCTATGCCTAGCTTAGTCTAGCTCATTGTCTAAATAGGTAGGTATGATAAATGACAAACTATTCATGTTATTTAGTTGTGGAGACAACAAACTTTCACAATATGAACAATAGTTTCAATCGGATTATTTTGGTCTAATGTCTCACTATTCAATCATACTTCATAAGCATGGGAGATAAGAGAAGTAGAAAACTCACTGGATCAAAATCTTCACGTAGGACACCTTTACTTGGTGAAGCCTTTTTAACCTCGGCTATAAGTGCAGGAAGCCCAGTCCGCAAATAAGATTCTCGTAAAGCTCCAAAAAAATCTCTAGCAGGAGGAGCATTCTCCATATTTTTCTTTAATGTTTCCAAAGGTATTGCTTCTTTATACTATAAATAATGAGAAAATTATAACCATGACAAAGCCTCTACAACAAAAGCTTTGTCTAAAATGCTAAAAAAATTATGCAATACCTGTGCAACTTCGACCTCCTTGTCCCATATAATTTGTTCCAAAATATTACGGGGAGGCTCTTTCTCAATCGTTGTACCCTTAGAACCATATCCAGAATGGTAGTTTCTTCTAATTGTGATTCCCTGCTTTGCTGCTATATCATTTAATGATTTTCCACATTCCCATTCTCTAACTTCAACAGCATTTATAAATTCTTCACTCTGATAAGTCAATGTAGCTTGTTCATAAGTATTCCCCTGGGAAAAAAAATCATAAGAATTAATAGACTCTCCATTTTAAAGATTGACTCAAATTTTGAATCAATCCATAAATTAGCGAGTAATTTTGCAGGTTTACTGATTACTGAGCTACTGAAGTGCTGGTCTCTAGATCATCTGATGTCTATCAACTTAGGACAATATCAAAACAACCAAGGATTAAATATCTTACAATCTACCTGATTAAAAATGTTGATATAAGAGATATTGGCCCACATGCATGACATAGTAGAACGACCCAATGCATGTGCAATTCCCACCATGATACCCAGCCATGGTCTATATGTGGCCCATGGCCATGCATTGCCAAATGGACTAGAAGGCTTTTTAATGGATATTTTAATTAGTTCTTTTCCTTTTGTTAATTTTTCATTTTGGGGTTCATGCTAAGAGTTGCAACAGTGCACAAGATGAGTGCATTGGCTATGTAGAGAAAGCCTGACTCTAAGACAACGCTTTTTGGTGTATATTGAGAGCATGGGTTGAGCTTTTTATGGTATTTCTAAATCAACATTGAGAGAAGGTTCTAGAGTGATTGAGAGTGCTTTTATATATGATGAGAATATTCAAGATTGTTTGTGCATTTGCTTTCATATCATATAGATTTGAATTCTCTCCTTGAATATATCATAAGTAGAACTTACTTGTATTCCTTGGTTTGTATTTGAGTTAGCATGTTATTGTGTTAGTGGCAATCATGTTCAGCAAGGAAACACTTTGATATCCAAGATAGAAAAAGGAAGGAGAGTTAATGCATACGTCTATTGAATGTGAGATATTTATAGCCAAAGAATTAGAAATGGGTGGTCACTTAATTTGACAACTGGGTTACAAGTTAAAAACCACATGTTATTTGTTGGCATCACATTTTAATGCACCAAAACTCAAGTATCAAGAATTTGTCTCCATAGATCGAATTTATTGTCATAGAGCATCTTGCACGCAATGGATCTTTCTCATGGCGTACTCCTATTTTAATTAGAGTCTGAAACCACTCAAAGTATGAGTTAGGTGTGATTGAAAGAAGGGCAATCCGGTGCACGAAGCTCCCGCCATGGTGGGTCCCGGGGAAGAATCCATTGTACATAGTCTTATCATGCTTTTTGCAAGGGTTGTTTCCAGGATTCGAATTCGTGACCTTTTGGTCACAAAGCAACAACTTTAGGTGTGGTTATATGCATCAAATCTGTACCTAGTCATAATTTATTTGACATTACATTTAGGCTGCGTTTGGTAGCCTGTAATCTACCTTGTAATGTAATCCAGATTACATTACAAAGTCGATTATTTTGTTTGGTTTGATTTAAAAGTTGTAATGTAATGTAATCTGGATTACAAAAGGTAGTGAAGATTTGTAATCTGGATTACAAAGCAAATGCTATGTAATCCGATTACATTACGAGGTCATTGTTTCACCAAAGTTTAAATGCCGAATATACCCCTAGTCTGTTGTCGACCGCCGCCCACCACCGGTAGCCGACCTTCGTTGTCGGCCGCCGCCGGTCGCCTGTCGCCGGCCGCCGGCTACCGTAAACGCTGGCAGAGGTGTGGCGACCGCCGATACTGGTCACAGGATATTTTTGTCATTTTATAATAATATGAATTACATTCCTTATAAAAAATAATTGACACCAAACAAAAGCATGTAATCACCTTTGTAATCAAATATTACATACATTACATTACCAAACGTAGTAATGTAATCAAGATTACATTACATTACATTACAAATTTGATTACATTACAAGCTAGATTACATTACACCCAACCAAACGTAGCCTTAATGCAACATAATCCAACTAAGAAGGATTTACCTCCATTTGTCAAAATGTTTGTTAGAGACCTTTTTGGACAAGTAGTCATATGTATTTGTCCAAGAATAAGTCAGACGTGATTATAAGCATCAAACCTATACCTAGTCTTGATTTATCCCACATCACATCTAATGCACCATAATTTAAGTAACAAGGATACACACCTATTGGTTGAAATTTTGCAGCATACCTTTTTGGACAAGTAGCAACTGATTTTTGTCGGAATTTGAGTATATGTGATTATAAGCATCAAATTTATACTTAGTCATGATTTATCTGATATCGCATTTAATGCACGCACCATAATCCAAGTATGAAGGGCATTGCCTCCATTGGTTGAAATGTTTGTCACAACCCTTTTTAGACTTGTAATCTTAGGTATTTATGAGAGCATGAGTTAGACATGATTATAAGTATTGAATATATATTTGGTTGTGATTTATCCAACATAACATCTAATGCACCATAATTCAAGTATCAAGGACATATCTTCATTGAATTGGAATTTTTGCCACATGCGTTTTTGGACAAGTAACATAGAGTTATATGTGATTATAAGCATCAAATATATACCTAGTTATGATTTATCCAGCGTCTAACAAGTTCATACAATGATTAACAGTATTATTTGATCTTTGGACAATAAAATTCTAAATATTAGTCGGATTCCAACCTCCAACAATCAAACCGATCCAAAAAAAAAAGTCTGAGAATCCTCAAGGTGGGGCAACCTAAAGATCTTCCTATGCAACATTACACAATCAACTATCACGACCGTGCAGAAAGAAGTAACTCTCAAACTTGATCAGGAAAACATCCTATTAAAGAAAATGAACTAGTAGCAGCTTCCATTTAGGCATTGCAAAGGACAAATCGAAGGTGATACAGCATCTGATACCAAAAAAAAAAAAAAAGGCAATCTGTACAATCTACCAACTTTAAGCCCAGATAAAATATTTCAAATCACGAACATATTCCAATTTCCGAACAAAAACATGCAACCGAACTATTCAGATTAGCAACTACGGAGAGGATAGGCAAAACGATAAAATTTAACAACACCAGAGCAGTAAAGTTCCATTCCTCACTGGAGATGACACTATAATCAACACATAGATCAAGATTCTCACCTCATCCCACTTCACGCAGCGGAGAGGAACCGGTGTCCGCCCGCCAGGGATGGCAAGCTCCATAAACCCGCGCCTGAGAGAGAGACAGTGCGCGCGATTGACGGCTGGAGAGATAGAAATCGGAACCCTAACCTTGAACGAAGGGCCGGCGATGAGGCGTTCCATCACTGATCACTGCGGAGGACGACGGAATACAACGGCTTTTACTTCATGGGCCCTTTAGTAGCGAAGAACGAACGAGATAAATCACTACCGGTGAGATCACCGAGCTCGCCAAACAGACAAACATGCGTTACACGCGGTACCACAAAGCACAAGGAAGGCGTTAAGGGTAACCGTAACCGATGGATTTGGAGGAATGTATTAAAATCAAAACAAAAAAAAAAACACAAAAAAAATTAAAGAAATATTATATATAAAATTGTCTCCATAAACAAATTGACACACCATAATTTTAGAAATATATTAACTTAAATACCAAAAGAAGTCTCTACATTCTCTAAGTTTGTAAGCTTACGTGCCCTCATCCAGCTTCACAATTCACCCCCTTAAATGGCTGAAAATTTTGAGGCTACTTGACTTGAGTGACTATTCATCTTGAAACTAAAACTGCATCCAGCGAATGCAAGTGGTTTTTTGCTTATAGAAAGATGATATAACTTAGGTTCACCATGTAGCGACTTAGCATCATGCGCTGTCGATGTTGAGATCGCTGAGTGAGTGGATGAGCCCATTGTTGTTTCCGATCTTATGGAGCTCTGACTCTATGGTTTTTACGATATTAATCCCCTCGGAGCCTGGTTCGGGCACGTCTACGTGAAAAGATCCTTGCTTCAGGGGTGCAATGAATGGTCTGCCTTGTGCTTGCTGCTTGATGTAGCTGTAAAGCTGTTGGTGGAAGGGATGGTCCAAGGAGAAGCAGTCATTGAATCCGGTGGATGAATATCGAGAGGAGCCAGAACCTTCTCTTTTGCAAAAGTGGGGAAGACTTGCATAGTCCATTATCTGCATTGATCCATTGACAAGAACACTGGTAAGGATGGGAAAAACATTCATGCAAATTCGAGTGAAGGCCCTGATTTAGCCACCGGCTGGATAAGGGGTGAGATGCAACTGGAAAGTAGGGCTTCGATTACAAAATAGTGCAACAATTTATCACACTTTTTAGTCAGAAAAGAACACTTGATCATAACTAGAAAGGGCAGTAATAAGATTAGCATTCTGTGTACAATTGTATCAATTAGTCTGCATTGGAGAAGCTTTTGGTATTAAGTAAACAAGTATAACTGAAATTTTTGTACCTTCAACAACTCATCTCTGCCACAACCTTGCAGCACTTGCACTTTCCTTCGTGTTCTTTCTTGCAATAGAGGCTTGACAACCTGGAAAAACAAATACAAAATTTTCAGTAAGTTCGCGTGCTTCTTTCAGCAATAGATCGACTAGGTAGAGACCATTCTGAATACAAAGTCATTGATGTTTACCTTCCAGCATGCTGAAAATATATATGGGACATTAACAATATAATAAGTCTCTGTCTTTTCGGGGTAATTTAGGTCATCAATCGTGGATATCGTCGTTAGTAACTGCAATGAATATTCAAACCGTGTAAGGGAATGCATACATATATGTATACTAAATAATCGAGATACCTGCTTAGAAATATTTCAGAAGAAAAAAATATATACTGTTAATTAAACAAGGAATATGCATGTTTGCTTTTGAAAATGTTCAGTAGTTCCATCTGGTAGCCCATTAATCCAATGACTACTTGTGCATCCCAGTGAACTCCTGACTAGAGGTGACAATTCATGGAATGTCATGCTAACTGTGTTATAAACACATCATGTCATTGTGTCGATATAAAACTATATTAACTAACATAATGCAGGCAATCCCATTACTATACTTAATATTACCACCTGCATGACTCCATATCTCAAGCATACACAAATGATTCAAATGTAACAAACATCCCACTTGAGTATGCAATTCTCCCTAAATGCATAGCGTGTTGCCTTCCTCCAAGAAGTCTACATCAAAACCACTCAGGAAAAACTCCAGATTGAGCATCTTGATGAATTCCAGAGTTTCTATGATAGTTTTGTCTCAGAAAATAAAGACTCTGTCTGACCTTCAATGTAAATTGTTATGCGAAAGTTTTAGTTTAGAAGATCATTCAAGTACAAATTCTAATAAACTACAATTGCTTGCATAGTTGGCATACCAATTACCAGTGTTTGTGAAATGACGGGTAAATTCAGCCACTTGTAACTTATTCAACAAGAATGTAATAGAAAACCATAGTGGCCTGAAACAATAAAGAACATGGCAACAAAAATACCTTTATTTGACTCAATGCTGAAAGCTTTAGACCAGTCATATCCAAAACTTTCACACAAGTGGCAATATGGCGTCCGTACTTCTTAGTTGCAGCAGGCTAAAAAAAAAAAAGAATAAATGGAAACAGAATATACACTTTTCAAGTAGACAAATCAGATCGCAGCTCACCAAGATGACGCGATCGCGATACTCATTCATCTGAATATGTGATTGTACATAGTAATGAACCTGTATGCAATTGGCATCTGAATAATCAAACTGTTACAAGCAGAACAGTTTTGGTAACAGTCCTATAAGATAGTATTGAAAAGTTTTGGTAGAAGTTCTATTTAATTTAATTGGATTTCTAATTAGTAATTTATTTATTTCCTATTTTTATTGAGTACTTTTAGGAATAGAGTTAGTTCTTTCCCTATTTTTTTTTTTGTTTATTTTCAATTTGTTAGGGTTGGAATCTTTAAAAAAATATGGATTCCCCATGTAAATCAATCTTTGGCTAATAATTTTCCTCTTACAAGTTTCAGCACTCTATATGAGTTAATTTATTTCATTATATTGGATAGTTATGCCTCATACCAGGCCAATTTCATCTCAACCCTGTTTGTGAATTTTGATTAGATTTTGGTGTTGCATCAGCTGATCAACGAGACTGATAATCTCTCATTTAATTTGTCTAGTTGATTTGCTTTTAGACCAAAAGGTAACAGATTGAGTAAAATATAAGAAAGAACTTTAGAGAACTTACTGATGCTTTATCATATGCGCTGAGGCCAACACCTATTGCAAAAACAGGGTTGCCCTGTCCAATACGAAGACAACAATAAAATTAGAAATTATCAAAATTTCAATTACAAAGGGAATTTTGCAAAATTGTTCTTCACAAAAAGGCCTTATAGTCTTTATAGAAACAAAAGAATTTACATTTTCTTTGAATAATATTTTTCTAGAATCTATATTTCCTTAATCTCAGGTTATGACAAAATGGATATTTATCTGTTATGTAGGATGAGAAAGTTGGAGAATATATGAAGCAAGACAACATCCAAACTCCAAAGAACAAAAGAAAAGAAAATAGAAAAGATAGTTATAAGCTGAAATTACCTTAACTTGTAAGTAGTATACATTTATTATATTGTTGCAAAGAGTTATCGATCCTACACAATATGCAAATCAATTTCAGGCATTAAGCATCATCTTGGAGTCCAAAACAAAATGTTAAACCTTCTTGTTTAAATTTTTCTTGCACAAACAACATGAAAAAGAAATATCAATGTGATATCCTCTCACTTTCCCACTATGCGAACTTACAAGAGAAAGTCAAGTAATAGGCTACCAATTTTATCCCTTAGTTATCCCTTAAAAATAAAAGAGCATAAAGAGGTATTTTCATCTACTTTTTAATAAAGATTTAGATGACCAACTTAATTTAGGTAATTTAAGTAGGTCAAATGAGTATAAAAAATTAAATTTTTATCGTAGAATTTAAATTTCTGAAGTAGAACAAGATTTAAATGAGATGCACAATAGAAAAAACTGTTGGACTATATGATATTCTGATAGAGGTATGAAAGTGTCTAGGGAAACAAAGTATTGAATGACTTATAAAATTATTTAACATGATATTGAAAATGAAAAAAATATATAATCAATGGAGGATAAGTACTCTAGTTTCCTTATATAAAAATAAGGGAGACGTACGTGCAAATGAGTCATGTCATGAAACTTTGGGATAAAGTAATAAAAAAAAAGATCAAGGAAGGAGACCACAATGACCGAAAATCGATTTGGTTCATGTCTGGATGGTCGACAATTAAGCTATATATCTTCTTAGATAACTAATTGAAAAATATCGGGAGCAAAAACAATATCTATACCATGGTTTAAAATTTCGAGCTGTGCCGGAATTTCGGTCCTAGACCAGAACGATACGGTTTCGGTATCGTATCATTCTGTGCCGATACAGTTTCGGTAGTTTTAATTTTAAATATAAATGTAAGGCAAAACAAATAAATATATTTTTCTTTAAAGAAAATTGATATATGAACAACTCAAATTAAAATTGATACATCATAATACAATACCTTACTAATACCAAAAGGAGTGACGTGAATAAGATGGAAGCATTGGTTCTTGCAACATTCTGGTTAAATCAACTCCATAGTTTTCCAATGCTCAGATTAAATAATCATCCCATGACATGCAATATTGATATTGATTTCTCCATATGTTCATCAGCATGTCTCGGTTGACCACTGAAAGTTGAATTTGAACTGACACCACTGGAATTGGAACTGGTACAGGTACAGGCACAAGATAAGGATAAGTATACGTCCCTGAGCTCTGATATGATGGATCACCATATGATGCATCAGAACTATAATAAAAAGGCTGAGAGTATCATGAACTTCGATCAGAATCAATCTCAGCTAAACTCTCCCGCATATCATGATAATTATGAGTTTTCTTTTGTTTGTCACCTTTAGATCGACGTTGATACTGAGTTTTAATAATTCTACCTCTATGATCTTTATTTTGGGTTGCATGTGTGTAATCTTTCTCACACGTTCAAGGCTCCGGTGCCGGAGTAGGAGGAACATAAGTGCTACAGCCACCAGATGCATCACCATTGCCATCACTTCCATTAGTACTTGCACTGCTATTGACACCACTATCATCATTTCGAACTTCTCGTCGGACTATAGTGTCAGAAGGTGATGATGTTTCATCACTATCATCATGCGAGCTCATCAATTGCATTGAGTGGATTTTCACTAATTCACAATTGACCTCTTTCTTTAAAAACAGGAGTTTTGAATTTTCTTTTCTTTTGAGTAAAAATTGCAGGAATTTTACCTTTGTCTTTATCTACGGACTTTGGTTGATTTTGAGGTTGAGATGTTTAAGAACGTCTCGGTCGTGATCCGGAAAATCGAAATTCTTGGTCAAAAGCTTCATCATTGTATTCTTCGCTGACATCTCCTCTAGCTTGTATTTTTTCAATCTCTTGAGTAAGAAATTGAGATGGTCGTGATAGATCTCTAGTTTCATCAAGTAAGGGATTCTTAGCCTCCATGACACTCCACTAATCCATCATTGGATCATCCTCAGTTTGGACAAATCTAATATCAAATGGGTCTACATCACTAGATTCTTGTTTTTCCAGTTCTTGTTCTTCTGTTATCGCTCTTAGTTGAAGACGCATATTATAATGAACGTAGACCATCTTCTCCAAGCGACGATAAGAAAGATGATTGCGTACTTTTGTATGAATGAGGGAGAAAGTTGACCAATTTTTTTCGTAACCACTTGAAGAAGTTGTTTGTGAGAGAATTTGTATTGCAATCTTTTTTAAATTTGGGGCTTGATCCTGTCCGAGTCGCTGAATCGACGGACGCTGGGCACGTGGCGCTCTCCTCTATCTCCGACCAGCTGCACCGACCTCCGGCGAACCTGCACAGAAGTCGGGCCGGGGAGGGGTCCCCGGTGACGACCCTCCGACGCTCAAGTCAGGTAAGTGGTGGAGAAAGTGGCTGCCAAATTTGTATTATGCGTACCTTTGGCGAAGTAATAGCCTCTTTATATAGGACGGAGAAGGAACTGATGCACGCCCACCGAGGTGCGTACGTGTCAGCAACCCATACCACGGTATGCACTTGTCAGAGAGCTTACCTGACGCCATGCTGCCACAGTCCGAGCATGTTCTTTGATGGGACGGCAGGACCACCCGTTGTCAGACTAGAAGTATGGCATAGCCATACGACTTGACGGCTGTCAGAAGATGTCCCCGTCTTTTACCCACCGTCTGACTGGGGTGCCCGGCCCGCCGGGCGGGCGATGAACGTCGTCCGGACGGCCTTGATTCTTTGCGCCGTCCGGGCGGCACCTCCTTCCGCTCGGTCATTACGCACTGCTTTATTTGAGCGTCGGACCCCTGGTCCCTACCAGGGTGCCTTTTACTATCAGATTTCCCTTTCTTCTGAGTCCGGTCGGCTCGCCCTTTTCCGGCGAGCCACTGGACCCTTTGACCTCCCCTCAGCGTTGACTCCTTATGGGGTTCCGGATTTTTACCGCCGGATCAGGGCTGATCCTCCATATTGTAACCACCACTCAACTGTAACATAAATAAGAATAATATTAAAATAGTATTTATATTTAGTGACAAAAATTAGTAATAATTTTTTCTATATTTACCTGCATCCATTTTATATCTGCATGACATTGCAAAAGAATCACTAAAAGAACCATATGCCTCTCGAAATAATCGACTTTCATTAATAGCCTCAACAGCTAATTCTCTATTTTTTTGAAGTCTTGATATTACATTTATGAGGGCTACTAATAGATCTTCATTTGTGGCAAGATTATAACGATATTGATATGCCGGATTGAGATAATAACCTAAAATAATTAAGCATATATATAATTATTAATAGTAATATTAAAAATTCTTTATCATAAAAAATACGCATCTGTCAAATGAATATGTTGTCCCATTTAATTATCCCATCTTGTAGTGATTATATCAATATAATATTAATACTTGGTTGGTGATTGTAGACGTCTCTTAATTTCCTCTTTCGCTTTGTGAATTAGACGGTAGACATTGCCCATTTGTGGCTTCTTGTCCATATCGACTTTACGTAGAACGATGTACAAGGGTTCCACTGCTATAAGAATATCTGAAATATAGTCTCAAAATCTAGCAGATATAATAATTTTTTGTACCTCCCTTCCTTCAGTAGAACTAGAGTATCGAGAGGTTTCCCAATCTTCAGAAGTGAACATGGCTTTCAATCCAACTTTTTTCTGAAATAATGATTTTAATAGGAGAAAGTGAGTTGCAAACCTAGTTGCTCCTGGTCGTAAAATCTCCCCATTAATAAATTTCCTCATTAATCCGTGAACCCAATGATGATTATAAAGCAATTTTGTTAACGATTGACCTTTTTCCACTACCTTCTTTACTATATTGAGTTTACCAATATCTACCATCATCAAATCAATATAGTGAGTTGCGCATGGTGTCCAAAATAACGTTTGATATTTTTGCTCTAGTAATTCTCCAGCCCTCTTGAAGTTGGCACCATTGTCTGTAATTACTTGCACTTTATGTTCTGCACCTATCTCTTGAACTACGTTATCCATCAAATGATATATATAAGATGCATCATGATAATCTGCAGTTGCATCAACAGATTTATGAAAAATCACCTTTCTATTGCAGTATAGCAGAAAATTAATAATGCTCATCCGTGTAGGTCCTGTCCAACCATCACACATTAATGTAACCCCATATAAGCTCCATTGCTTCTTGCATGATAGGATCCAAGTTTTGATTTCCTCCACTTGTTCATCTAAATACAGACCAATAATTTCATATGCAATTGGAGGTTGAATACCATGTCCAGATTTTTGAATGTTGGACACCATGCTGCGGTAGTATGTGTTATTTGTCGCATTGGGAGGAATTCGATTAAAATGAAAAAAATTTAACAATACTTTGACCTATTGATTTCTTCTTCTCCCTTGTATAAGCATCATCAATCCTAGTCTGTTTGCTAGCTTGGTCTGGGAATGCTAGTGGATCAATATCAACAATATCAACTGCACGCCTTCGTCCCATAGAAGGAAAGAAACGACCAATACCACATTGTGTTGAAGTAACACGAATACTTTCACTCCTCCCTAATGTTGTTGCAGTAGTTGAGCCACTTCCACTAGCACCAGCTGAGCCACTTCCACTAGCACCAATTATAGCACCATTATGTTGCATATGTCGTTCATATTCATATTGAGTTCAAGAGGCACTAAGAGCTGCTAAAAATTCTTCATCATTTGGATCTTCACCACGACCTTCAAATTCATCATAGACTGGTTCTTGAGAGCTCCGCCTATCAAGCATTTCACGTTGTTATTGTTGTTTATGCTTTAATTCCTTTTTGCCATCAAGTTCGTCTTTCATTGCACGACGAATTTCTTGAGAAACTTTTGGACATTTAGAAACATCGGATATCCACCAACAAAATGTTATTTTAGGTGTGTGTCCCACCGCCACGTCTAATCACATCGCAATGCAAACATTGCCAATGAAATTGATTTTCTAATCGACGTGCATGTCTCCAAGCTGGATCATAAGATTGTTGTTTTGGTGTCATTGCCTATGCGTTATAAAAATGTAAATATTCATAACTATAAAAATTAATAAAATTAAAATTTTAATTAATAAATATAATAATTATATTATTAATTATCAATTTAATTAATGATCTATTAATTTATATAATATATATCTATATAGTTAGTGATTATATATTTTGTACCATATATAATAAAAATTACTTTTTATATATTTATATATAATTTTAAAACTAAATTTATTCAAAACATCTAAAATTATATATTTTTTAAAAAATGGTTAATAAATAAATAATTTAAATTATTTATTCAATTAATAAACAGTTTAACAATTTTTCTTATAAAATTTTCTAATATATCACAAATTAAATTATTTAAGTAAACATGAAACAACTAATTTAGATATATATAGAGAATAATTAATAGATAAAATTTACTATAAATTAATTAATAAATAAAAAATTTAAATTATTTATTCAATTCATAATCACTTTATTTTCCTCATAAAATTTTCTAAGATATCACTAATTAAATTCTTTAAGTATACATGTAATAAAATATTTAGATATTAAATAATTAATAGATAAATTTTAATAGATTTTTTGATAGATTTTATTTGTATTTAATATAAAAATAATTTTAAAATATTAATTTATATATAATTATATAAATTAATTATTAGTTCACTTAATTAATTATTTATTTATAAAAATATACTAATTTGTGATGGTTTATTTTGGAAAAATACATTACATTTTAATAAAAAAATATGAAAAATTAGCAAAAAAATGACTAAAATTATGTATAAAATAAGAGAAAATAAAATGCAAGTGAGTTATAACATGCCTAAATAAACTTTAGGTCATAAATGATCAAATTGCTAATATTTGACTAATTTAAGTTAATTTACTTAAGATAATATTAAGGAATTAATTAGAAAATTAAAGATTAATAAAGGGATATAAACTTCTATACTAAAAACTAGTCAAAATTAAGTTAATTTTTTAAAACTCCAACTCATAAAGGAAATTGGTCATCTATTTAAATTATAATCTACTTTATATAATTCTGTTTATAAATATTCTATATAATATTTATATTAAATAATTAAATACTATAATTTATATTACAGAAAAATTAAATTTATTTAAAAGATTCAAATTTATTTTAATTTTTGAATCATTTATAAAATTTTTAAATTATTTATAGATTCTTAAATTATTTTAAAATTTTAAACTATTTTTATTTATAAAATTAATTTAATATTTAATTTTTAATAAATTATAAATTCAAAGTTTTTAATCAAAATATTTTTATTTTTAATATTTTTAATAATAAATAATAATAATATGAATTTATATGTCATAGTTATATTAGTTAATTATAATTTATATAATAATTAATTAGAAATTATGCATATTTTAAATAATTTATTACATATTTATGTATATAATTTTAATTTGATTTTTAATCAATTACAAATATGAATTTAAAATCTAAATACTTTTATTATTAATAAAAATAAATTTATATATTATAATTATATTAGTTAATTGACAATTTATTTAATTAATATTAATTTATATATATATATATATTAAATAATACATTATATAATTATATATGTAAATATTTATAAAAATTTAATATAACACTGTTATAATAATTATAATAGTTATAAGTTATAACATATAAATAAATCTTTTATTTCAATATAATGGTTTTAATTAAAACCGATATATTAAAGTTTTTATTAAAAAAACTCTATTCTCGCGATTTTCGTGATGCCGCCGCCATCCCCCTCCTCCTCTGCTCTGCTCGCGATTTAGATTGCAGCTTCTCTACTTTTAAATTGAAAATTTACTTCGTTACCTGCCGAAGAAAAGTGATCGCCGCCTCGCTGCCTCGTTGCCTCGCCGCCTCGCCGCCTCACCGCTTCGCCACACTGACCCAATCTTCGTCGCTGATGCTTTCAGGTAAGTTTTCGTCGTTTATATAATGTTTTTTTCCCTAATTAAAGTGATCCCGTGATCGACAGAAGGAATCCAATCGATTCCTTTTGTCGCGCACTATGCCGCAACTGGACGCACGCGAAGACGCATGCGATGACGATCCGAACTTCACGCCCTCGTGCTGTGTCGGTCGTGTGCTGTGTCGGTCGTGTGCCGGTGCTGGTCCCTCGTCGGAACGGTAAAATCTGTGAGTTTCGAGCGGAACGGCTCGGTACTTTAAACCATGATCTACACATGTTATTCATTGACTTAGAAAAAACTTATGATAAAATCCCAAGAGAAATTATATGGAGAATTTTAGAAAAGTGAGGTATTAACGTAACATATATTGAACTAATTAAGGATATGTAAGGATATAATGACCAAAATGATGACTTCAAGTGGAGTAACTGAAGCAATTCCAATAAAAATAAGGTTACATCAAGGATATGCTCTAAGTCCCCATCTTTTTATATTAATTATGACAAACTCACTGCATACATTCAAAACACATATCGTGATTCATATTATTTGCAGATGATATTGTTTTGATAGATGAAACACGTGAAGGAGTAAATACTAAACTAACAGAATATATGAAATTTAAATTAGCAATAGTATACATAATGAGACAATTATTAAGATAGGAGATGACGAGTTGCCTCGAACTAGAGAGATGATCATTTTTGCAAAACGATGAAGTGATTGAGAGAGATGTCTTACATATAATACAAACAGGACGGTTGAAATGGAGGAGAGCGAAAGTTCTATAAAATCGCAGTTAGACCTACTATATTATATGAAGTTGAATGTTCCACTATGACTCGAGCACATGAGCAAAAGATGAAAGTTGCAAAGATGAGGATGTTAAGGTAGATGTGTGGACATACGAGGATGGACAGAATAAGAAATGAAAGTATTAAAAAAAAAGTCGGAATTACATTTATTGAGGGAAAACTCCGAGAAACACGTTTAAAATGGTACGAGCATGTACTTAAATGACCAATAAATATTCCAGCGATGTGGAACTATGACAAACACGCATATCAAACGAGGAAGAGGATGACCAAAAAAGACTTGGTTAACAATGCTAAAACAAGATAAAATTTATTTAAGTATAGATGATGATATAGTAGGGAATAGAGCCCAATGTCGTAAAAGAATCCATATAGCCCACCCCACCTAGTGGGTTAATAATGCTTGGTTGTTGTTGTTATTATTATAGTTATCCCTGATGTTAGTTTCTACATAGTATGTATATGTATTTCACGATCCAGAAGTCAAAAATATAGACAACTAGAAAGGTACAACATGAGCCAGAACACCCAGTCATGTAAAGTACAAGCAATGACAGATACTTCTGTGATTAACAAAGATAGCAGCATGTAGCATGGATAAACTGAATTAATTGGAAACATATTAGCTATAGAAAGGGATCATTACATCCTTAGTGTGTCCTGACATTCCTATAAGCTGTGAATCACGAATCCCTCTATACAATTCAACTGGAGTTATAGGTTTCTGCATGGAAAAAGGAAAATTCATTAGAGAATAGGAAAACGTATATGACAATTGAAGGTTCAGTATATTGCCATCCAGCACTTACAGCATTTATTAGGCTCTTGTTGATCTTATAGAAATCATTGGTTTCCCAGATAAATACTATTTTTACAGGAAAAATCTGGAAACTATGGTGAACTGTAGCTAACTTGTCAATGATTTTGTTTCAGCAATTTCTTTCTTAAAGTTTTTTTTCCCTTCTAACTGATCTCTTTAAATATGTTTATCTGAATATATATATCTTGCTTATCTTAAACCTATAAACAAAAAAAAAAAAAAAAAAAGTAGCTGCAATTGTCATTTGTTCATACTACATTTGAAAGTATAGGCAAGTAAAAGTCCCAGATAAAAGTCAACTGATCCAAAAAAGTATTCCTTAGCATTTAATCCCATAAATCGAAATATTTTCATGGCATGAATGATATATTGTAAAAGAATTATAAGAGACTTACAGAGAGAATATCATCAATATGATTTTGTATCCTCCAGTTTAGAGAGTCTACCAACTGCGATAAAAATGGACATCTGGATTCAGAATTAAAAATGGTGTTTTCTCACTTATAAACAAGAACCAAAATGCATGTAGCCCATATACAGAATACCATCTTTTGTGCTTTGAAAACATTCCACTCTCTAGCCTTAAGAAAACGCGTGAAAGTTACATTTGGATGGCCCTGATGAACATTCTGCAAATCAGAAGGGGCATATTGAGTCACGGAAGATAAATTAAATAGACCATAATCTCATCTTAAGTAGCATGGTTGCAAAGCATCACCTATTGAAAGAACTACCAGAGAATGCACAAAAAAGTAAGGATTTTTTTTCGTTAGAAAAAATATTATCAGAGAATGGATTTCCATCTGTAAAATAAAAACTATTACAAGATAATTCATCTAGATCATGAAATGGTTAATCATGTAGGATAAAATAGGACGGCTAGAAGAGGGCAATTAGCTGATAACCTAAAAATTTAAATTTTATTCCCTTAAAAGTTGAAGGCAATCATCAATGTTTCTCACCCTTGAGTCAAAATCACCAAACCTTCAATCCCTTAAATGCGCCAAGCCTTTCAAGCTTTCTTCCTCACATCCTTAGCCTTGCCTTCGACCTCATTCTAGGACTTCAATTCATTAAACCAACAACCAACTTGCCACATGAGCAAAACTCAACCTGCCAAGCTCTTGGTCAACCTCGACATCTTGGTTCAATAATCTTTCAACTCAACCCCATCGAGTTATGAACTTTCTAAGCCCCCCAAGTGTATTATGTCAAACTCTAGCACATTTGATGCGTGTATAAAAAACACAAGATAAACTTTCTTGAAGTTTGTTAACCGCATCAAAACAACATTATTGATTTAGTCCTACATCCTACATCAATAGTTAAAAGGGCGCCCTTTTTTCATTTATTGTCAAAAGGGTGCGGTGCTATTTTTCTAAAAATACCCTTGTTTTTTTGCACGTGTAGCAATTCATAGTTGCTACAACATAATGTTACTAGTGATGACCAGAGTTGAAAACTCTATATTGTGGCAGTGTTTAATTTTTTTTTTAATGAAAAAGGAAAAAAAATGAGATGGGTGCCCTTTTGATAATAAATGAAAAGGGGCACCCTCTGACAATTCCTATAAAAAGGGGCGCCCTTTTGATTTTTCCCCGTCTCATTAATATGAGCAATACAATTTTTCCTATCCCCAAATTCAATAGATTGTTTCACATAATTGCAAAACTCTACGGAACCGCTTCAAGGAATGGTCAAAATGTCCTATGGTAGACTAGTAGGTTAACTGGATTACTAGAAATAGATTAGTGTGTTACGATCCAAACTCTTTTTTTTCTCATAAATGGAGGACTTCAACATAATGAACCAGCAATTTTCCATCGTCGAACCCCATGAGCAATTCAGCTCACGACTGAAAGATCTAAGCTGAATGCTATCTCAAGAAATCTCCATTTACTGTTCAAGGATACAATAGAAGCTATCGCCAGTGGAAGCATCAAAATGTTCAATATCGTGGCATTGAAAAATCAAATTTTATTTAAAAAACAAAACACTCGCTTACTTGTTCTTGGAAAAAATAATAATAGACTTCCAGTTCTCTTCAAGATACTTAAGAAGAAGTACAAGCACGCATAGAAGAAATGCAGATCGTCAAATTCCGAGAAACCAACGAAGCACCTACACAGATCTAGCGAGAGAAAAGTACAAACCTGAAATGTAACCTTCAAATGCTCCTCCACTGCGAGAAAACCGACCCGTGCAGACGTCAATAACCATAAAAACAAGCCAAATCTACAAGAAAGGAGGAGAAAGAAGCCAACCTTGGTCGATGAGCACGGAGAGCTGCTTGATCACGTCCTGTGAGGCGATCCCCATTGTGCTGCGGACGGATCCGCAGGAGGAGAGAGCAGTAAATCTCGGGTTAGGGTTGGAATTTGCGTGGAGTTGGGTGATTTCAAAACTGGAGGAGAGGACTGGACTGCCTTCGTCTTCCTTTCTCAGTTCTAGTCTTCAAACACTCTAATTTCTTGTGCTTTTATAAATGGAAAAAAAGGCAAGGGAAAAAAAAAGGAATTTTAAATAAGGGAAATATATGTATTTTAAGATGCATTTTCATATTAGCCCTTAACTGATAACTATTTATACAAAGAGGGTTATTATTGGAGATAACGCTCAACCTAGGTTGCCCAGTATCGCTGATCCTCCGGGTAGATACAGATGGATAAATCATAAGAGATATTTTTATCCTAATATAATAACACTTTACATAGAAGAAGTCAGATATTCAACAAAGTATTTTATATTCACTGGAAGTTAATCCTACTACAATGAGGGTTATTGAGAATTTATCACAAGGTGTAATATTGTGTTTACTTGGAGGGAAGGAAATCAATTTCATAGATCGGCATAGTTCTTGACGAGGGAAGGAGTATGAATTGTGTTTCAGGATAGGGGTTTAAACGAATCGAATTGAATATGAAGAAAAATCTAAGTTCGAATTCAGCTTGAATTAGTTATATTCGAGTTCGAGCTCGATTTGAAGCTCGAAAAATTTAAAAAATTTGGCTCGAATTCGACTCGAATTAGAGCTCGGGTTCGAGTTTGACTCGAAAGATTCAAACATGTTCGTGAACTATTCGAACTATTACTAAAAAATAATTCGAATTATTTCTCAAAAATAAGTACTCGAAAGACTCAAAATTTATTTATTTAATATATAATTATATTATATTAATAAAATATTAAGATTCGCGAGCGCCTCGTGAACTATCGAACTAAATAATTTGGGCTCGAGTTCGACTCGAAAAAAAGTTCGAATATGTTTGACTTTGGTTCGAATTCAATAAATTCAAATATAAATCAAATATTTATCGAGCCGACTCGAAAAACTCACGAACCGACTCGATTCGTTTACATACTTACTTTAGGGTCATGTAAAAATATAGAATTGAATGTTAACATGGATGGTTTTCTTCCATCCATGTAAACAAGTGCAAATTCTAGTTGACTAATGTATGATGATAGTATGATCATAAGGTCTAAGAATTAAATTCTAACTAATAGTCAGATCTACCTTCTTCCTATGCTATTCAACTATCTAAAATTAATAATTATTCATAATTTAATTATCTTTTTCATGTTACCATAAGAACGAATTGACAGAGGCAAGGTGAACGAATGCTTTTTGCCACCCAGTGCAAATTCTAATTATACGGTCTCCTCACATTCAAACGGATCTTATGAGTTAAAGCCCCTAAGTTTGGAGGACCGATCCTCTAGTTTATAAATTATGAATCTATTTTTGTTAGATCCTTAATTTAAATGAATCTCATCTATTTAAAAATATAATTTATCTAAATCAAAGATCCTCATACAATGGATGATCTCTTGATCCACAATTTATGGACCAGAGTATCTCTACGGTTAAGTTTGTCATATTTCATAAATAATTAATTTTTTTTAATTAAGTCCATTTTCCGAAACATTTTTAATTCAATTATGTTTAATTAATGAATATGTTCTATGTTACTTTATTGAGTTACACAAATGTTTCTAAAAAATACAAAAACAAAATAAAAATAAAAAAGATATTATTCGTTTTATTGATAATATTCACATTCCAACCTTATCGTGATCTATTTAAAGGATATTACAAAACAAATATTAGTTTTTATTAACTAAATATTAGTCGATATTGCCACGTAGGCAAATCATTCACTTTGGAGACATATTATTCTAAATTCACGGTGGCAATTTAACTTCAAAGCTAAATCTTTTTCACTTTTTAAAAGAAAAAGCCAATGTCTTATTTGAGATTTAATATTTATTTTAAAAAATCAATCTTTATTTAAAATTTTAGCAAGTAATAATTTTTTATGTCCACAGACTAATTTTGTGGGAACTAGAATTTGCACTTGATTTTTTTTTCAACCCGTTTTTATTGAAATTGAAAAAAAAATGATTTACCAAACAACACAAAGTGAATATGTATTTTTTCCAATCACGTATCTAGTTTTAGAAATATCCAAACAACATAATTTTTCTTTTTTTATTTTTATTGATCATCCAAACAAAATTTATATGCAACTTCTCTCATCTTTTATCTCTTCTTTCTATGTAATAAAAAAACTTATCCAAAAAAATACTAACCTCTCTCTCGTTTATTAGTGTTAATTCGAAAAAATTCTTAACCTTTTCTCCTTTTACGTTCATCCGAAAAAAATTCTAAATCATTTTTTACTATGTTGCTGATTTTTAAAAATCAACAACACCATAAAAAATAATTTAGATGGCTCTTGGTATATGAGTATGGGAATAAGAAATTGGATTCATTCTTAAACCTTATATTTGGTTGATAGAAATGAAATCAAGATTTTAAAATGAAACATCAAAACATGGGTACTCCTCCCTTGGGTTGGATGGGAATGAGAATGAGAATAAGAATTAAGTTTTGGATGAAAATATTTTTAATATATTTATTAAATTTTTCTTCCATATCACTTTCTCTCTTCTTATTTTTTCTCTCTCTCCTCATTCTCTAATAACACTTTCTCTTTCCTCATTCTTTCATCACATTTTCTCTCTCAACATACTTTTTTTCTCCTCATTTTCTCTCATCACACTTTCTCTATCACTTTCTCTCTCTCATCACAGACTCTCTCTTCATTTTCTCTCATCATACTTTCTCATTACACTTTCTTTCCCATCACATACTCTCTCCTCATTTTTCTAATCATATTTTCTCTCTCATCATTCATTCGCATCATGCTTTCTCTCTTCTAAATCTCTCTCATTACACTCTTTCTCCTCATTTTCTCTCATAATACTTTCGCTCTCTTCATTCTCTCCTCATTTTCTCTCATCACACTCTCTCTCCTCATTTTCTCTCGTCACACTTACTCTCTCTTTATTTTTTGTCATCATATTTTCCCTCTTATCATACTTTCTCTCTCATCATATTTTTTTTCTCACATCTAATTTTTTCTCTTATTTTCCTCTAAGGGTAAAAATAAAAATTTAGGTTCATTCCGATCGAAAATATTCAACTAACCAAATATTATTTTTAAGAGTGATATCCATGCTCATACCTATTCTGATTCCATAATACTATGATTCTCATTCCCATTCCGATTCCTAGGAGAGAACCAAATGTCACCTTAGAGTTTATACTCCATAATATTACTGATTTTAAAAAATTAGCAAAACTATGTTACTGAAAATCAACAACATAGTGAAAAGTGGTGTTGCTGATTTTTGGAAATCAACAATGCAGGTTTGATTTTCTATGTTGCTGATTTATTGTCACTAAAAAACTCAATGTAATAGCGACGAAAAAATTCGTCGCTAACCTAATCATTTTCATTGCTAACTCTATATAGAATAATAAAATTTCATCGCTAATATCGTCACAATAAACTTGTCATAAATTATATTTAACGATGACATAAGTGTTGGATCGTGATGTTTCGATAGAGGGGGGGAGGGGGTGAATATCGATTATAAAAAATTCGTTTGAAAAAAGTAAGCGCAGCGAAAAAGTAAAACAATGCAATGCTAACACAAGAACCAATTTTACTTGGTTCGGAGCCTTTGGCGACTCCTACTCCAAGGCCCGCACACGAGGGTGCTTTCGATGGACAATTCACTAGCAGTTCGAAAGATATTACAAACTAATTACAGAAAATTCTAATGAAAGCATTAAAACAATACCGACAAAATAAGAGACTTAAAAAGAGAAGCAGTGCGTTTGTTGGAGCTTTGCAGCATCACAGGAGCACAGGAGAGTGAATTCTTCAATTCAGAGTTGTTGTTCTGAGCTCCACCCCTGTCCCTTCTTTTATATGAGACTCGGGGCGCCCCGGATCCCTTCCGGGCGCCCTGGTGAGACGTGGCAGGTCCAACCAACAAGCTCCACATGGCGACGACGCGTTCAGGATAAAAACTGCCTCTCGGGCGCCCGAATCCCCTCCGGGCGCCCGGACCACCTTTCTCTAGAGATTCATTCTCCTGCAAGACAAGGTTAGTCCGAGACAAATATATAATATGATTCCTACAAAACAAAGTGTTAGCATAATTTATAAATTCAATATCAAGAGTATGACTTAAATTCCGTCTTTCCGAGACCGGAATCTAGTCACGATCTCGACTTAGATATCCGCAATGGATCTAAGCCGGATCGACGCCTAATGTTCCCTTCCCGGGAACGCGTCCTCACAGTCACTCCCTTTCAGTGACTTACCTTTACTCACCTGCCAGACGTCTAGTCAGCCCTTCGACCCGTCTGGACTTCTATCCAGCTATCCTGGTCAGCCCGTCGACCTAGCTGGACTTCGTGCCAAACGTCCGGTCAGCCCGTCGACCTAGCTGGACTTCGTGCCAAGTGTCCGGTCAGCCCGTCGACCCGCTTGGACTTCGTGCCAGACATCCGGTCAGCCCATCGACCTGTCTGGACTTAGCTTGTACACTCGATTAGAGTGTTAGATAATGACAAACCTAACTTAACCTGATTTGTCATTCATCAAAACCTGAGTTAGATCGTTAGTGCTAACCGCACCAACAATCTCCCCCTTTTTGATGGAATGACAACCTGGTTAAGTTAGTGAAAATATATGCAAAAATCAAGCATGATTTTTGAGGTTTTTAAGGTTTAAGTTAGTTATTCAAATTTGTATTTAGTTGCTCTAACTTAACCACCTATCCTTCCCCCTTTGGCATTCATCAAATAAGGACATAATCAATAATACAGAGTATAAACAAAGTAAAAAATTTATGAAATGATGTCAAGTTAACTTGGGGGAGTTTAAATTTTAACACATAATAAGTTAGCTTTTATTTCTTATCTTTTGTAACATAGCTAAGTTTTGAAAAATAACTAAGTATTTTTGAAGAAAATGAACTCAACAAGAATTTTCCAAAAAGGGTTAAAATCTAATTTTCAAGTATAAGTTTAGGAAAGCTAAGCTTTAGATAGACTAATTTTCAAATATAAGTGTTTAAGTTCCAAATATTTTAATAACTTTTAAATTTTCAAAATAAGGTTCAACTTTGAAACAATTTACAAATATGAGTTTTCAAAACCAAGGTTTAAGATTAAGGTTTAAATTTTCAAACTAAGTTTCAATTTTGAAACACTTTTCAAACATGAAAAATCAAAAATTTCAAAGCTGAGTTTTAAAGGATATTTACTTTTCAAAACTGGTTAAAACTAAGTTTGTCAAAGATTCAATTTTCAAAATCTTAGTTTATAAAATCTAATTGAAGAATTTAGTTTTATAAAAGTTAATTTTCAAAAATATTTTCAAAATCTTAGTTTTTAAAATCTAATTGAAGAATTTAGTTTTATAAAAATTAATTTTAAAAAATAGATTTATCAAATTAGATTTCCAAAGATCAGATTTATTTTTAAACATTTTTTAAAAACTAATTTCAAAATATTTTTAGTAAAAAAAATAAATATGAAAATAATTGATCCTCCCCCTAAACCTGACATTCAAAATAGCTGTCTAACCAATTAGGTACTTATTGACTATCAGAAGATAGTAGCTTTCACTTGGTTAGTCAAGTTAAGTTCATTGTAATCAGTCAGTGTTTGACTAAACTGAATAATTTAGCTTGATCAATGTATGTTTTATATTTAATGCCCAGACTTATATTGATGCACTGACATAAGCATCTTAAGTCCAAGCAATTGGCCTATACATCTCACCCCTTTCTATGTTTGTCAATCACAAGCAAAGTAAACTTAGGGTGTTGGTGAGATGCTCAAATACTAGTCTAGGGGAATATGATTTCTAAAGAGATTTTTCTAGTATAAGACTAAAATTGTTTTGAAATTTTAAAAGTAGGAAAGTTTTAAAAAAAAATAAAATAATTTTAACCTAGAATTTGAAATAGTCAATTTTAAAATAGTTTTGAATTTTGAAAATTCTAGTCTATTAAACACATTCCTAATTTTCTACGTAGATTACTAAATTCACTTTCAGGGAGTAGTTTTGTGAATATGTCAGCTAAATTAGACTTGGACTCAATGTATTTGAGTTCAATGTCACCTTTAGTAACATGATCCCTAATAAAGTGATGTCTAATTTCAATGTGTTTAGTTCTAGAATGATACACTGGATTTTTTTGTTAGGTTAATTGAGCTAATGTTATCAATTAAGACTTTGACATTTGTAAGGTTCAAGTTAAAATCTTTTAGGGTGTGCATCATCCATAATAATTGTGCAACGCACTCTCTTATTACTATATATTATGACTCAGTTGTGGATAGGGCAACACAGTGTTGCTTTCTACTAAACCAGCTGACAAGTGATGGACCCAGTAATTAACATCTGCCACTTGTGCTTTTGGGGTCTAATTTACATCTAGCATAATCTGAGTCAGAGTACCTTATTAATTCAAAATTATTAGTCCTAGGATACCAAATACCTACATTTGTAGTTCCTTTAAGGTATGTAAAGATTCTTTTGACTCATTTCAAATGAGATTCTTTAGCACAGATTTGGTATCTAGCACACATACTAACTGCAAATAAGATATCTGGTCGACTTGCAGTTAAGTATAGTAGGCTGCCTATGACACTCCTATAGTATTTTAAATCACTGGTTTTCCATTGGGGTCATCATCTAGGATTGTGTTTACTGCCATCGGTGTTTTTATCTCTTTGGTGTTTTCCATTCCAAATTTTTTAAGTAATTCTTTAGTATATTTTTGTTGATAAATATAGTTACCTTCATTTGTCTGTTTGATTTGTAATCCTAAAAAGTAGGTTAACTTGCCTACCGGACTCATTTCAAACTCGTGTTCCATTAAACTTGTAAATTCATCTAAAAATTTTGAATTTGTTGAACCAAATATTATATCATCTACGTAAATTTGTGCTATAAAAATATCTTCTTTTATTAATTTGACAAATAAGGTTGGGTCAATTTGACCTTGGTTAAACCCTTTAGAGATTAGGTAAGAAGTTAGTCTTTCATACCAAGCCCTAGGTGCTTGCTTAAGTCCATATAAGACTTTCTTCAATTTATAGACATAATCAGGGTGTTCTAGACTCTCAAACCCAGGTGGTTGTCCTACGTAGACTTCTTCTTTTATTAGTCCATTTAGGAATGCTGACTTAACATCCATTTGGTATAGTCTAAACCTGTGTGCTGCATAACTTAGTAACATCCTAATGGACTCTAGTCTAGCCACTGGGGCATATGTTTCATCATAGTCAAGTCCTTCTACTTGACTAAATCTCTTAGCAACTAGCCTGACCTTATTTCTAGTAAGTTCTCCAGTTTCACTTAATTTGTTTCTAAATACCCATTTTGTTTCTATTATTTTCTTATTCTTGGGTGGTGGTACCAAGTCCCAAACTTCATTACACTCAAATTGAGCTAATTATTCTTGCATAGCTATACCCCAGTCTGGGTCAAGTAGTGATTCGGCTATGGTTTTGTGTTCAATTTTTGAGATTAAGATATTTGATTTAGATTTCTAAAGGATGATCTAGTTTGAACCCTAAGATCTGGGTCACCTATTATTTGATCAGTTGGGTGATTTGGGTTGACTCTTATAGTTCTAGGGGGTTGACTCTCCTGAGGTTGTTCTTCTTCTTCATGACTTAGAATTTGGTTGGTTCCTTCAGAGTTAATATTTTCTTGAACAAATTCAATTGGTTGAAGTTGTGTTTGTTCTAGGTTTTGTTTGGATTCTTCAAATTTCACATTAGTAGTTTCTTCAATTCTTAAGGTAACCTTATTATAAACCCTGTAGCCTCTACTATTTAGGGAGTAGCCTAAGAAAATTCCATTTTCAATTTTAGAGGTGAATTTTCCTAAGTGTTATCTTGTGTTTAAGATGAAAGCTGGGCACCCAAATACTTTAAAGTATTTTATATTGAGTTGTTTATTATAATAAACTTCGAAAAATATTTTGTTATGGGTTTTATTTAGTGTTGTTATGTTTTGTACATAACAAGCTGTACTAACAGCTTCTGCCCAAAAATATTTAGGTAAGTTGTATTCATTTAACATCGTTCTAGAGGCTTCAAGTAAGGTTCTATTTTTTCTTTCTACAATACCATTTTGTTGGGGGGGGGGGGGGGGGGGGGGGTTTAGGGCATGAAAATTTGCGATGGTAGCCATTTTCAAGACAGAATTTGTTAAAGTTATGATTTTTAAATTCTCCCCCATTGTTACTTCTAATTCTTTTAATTTTAAGGTCTTTTTCATTTTCAACTTGTTTACAAAAGTTTGTAAAAATTTCAAAAGTTTCATCCTTATTTTTTAAAAATTTTATCCAAGTGAACCTAGAATAGTCATCTATTATTACTAGACAATATAGACTTCCATTTATTGATTTGACTCCATGGTAGTCAAATAGGTCTAAGTGTAACAGTTCTAATATTGAGTTGGTTTGTGGGTGGATTTTGTCTGTTTACCTTGTTGACAGACATTACATATGGTTGAATCTAAGTTAGGTAATTTTGGTAGACCTGTAACTAATCCATTTAGTCTGCTTATATTTCTAAAATTTGTGTGTGACATCCTTCTATGCTATAACCAGATTTCTTCTTTTTGTGTTAGGTGACACTTAATTGAAGAAGTGGTTAAGTTGATTGTATAGATGTTGTCTTTTTTAAACCCTTTTAGGCTTATGTTAGGGTTGTCTAGGTGTATGATTAAGTATTCTCTAGATAAAAACCTAACCTTATACCTAGTATCACATAGTTGACTGATACTTAAAAGATTATACTTGAAATTTTCAACAAGTAAAACATTTGTAATAATAAAGTCAATTTTCAATTCGATATTACCTATACCAATTACCTTTAATTTGCTGTTGTTCCCAAAGGCAACTGTTCTTAGACTTTTGTAGGTGAGTTGAGTGAATTTTGTGTGATATCCAGTCATATGTTTGGAGCAACCACTATCCAAAATCCACTTTATTTCCTACAATAGGTAGAAATTGAGGTTAGTCTAACTATTGGACTTATAGTCATTTTTGATAAAAGTAAGTTGAATTATTAAAATAAATTTTTAAGAAAAAAATTTAAATTTTTAAAATAAATTTTTAAAATAAATTTTTAAGTTAAAAAAATTTAATTTTTATTTTTTAAAATAATTTTTTTTGAGTTAAAAAAATTTTAAAATATTTTTTTTAAAAAAAATTTAAGTTTTAATTTTTTAAAATAAATTTTTAAGTTAAAAAAAATTTAAGTTTTAATTTTTAAAATAATTTTTTTAAGTTAAAAAATTTTAATTTTAAAATATTTTTTTTCAAAAAATTTAGGTTTTAATTTTTTTAAAATAAATTTTTAAGATAAAAAAAATTTAAGTTTTAATTTTCTAAAATAAATTTTTAAGTTAAAAAAATTTAAGTTTTAATTTTCAAAATAATTTTTTTGAGTTAAAAATTTTTAATTTTTAAAATAATTTTTTTTAAAAAAATTGAAGTTTTAATTTCTAAAATATTTTTTTTGAGTTAAAAAATTTAATTTTTAAAATAATTTTTTTAAAAAAAATTTAAGTTTTAGTTTTTTTTAAAATAAATTTTTAAGTTAAAAAAAATTTAAGTTTTAATTTTTTAAAATAATTTTTTAAGTTAAAAAAAATTTTAAGTTTTAATTTTTTGAGTTAAAAAATTTAATTTTTAAAATATTTTTTTTTAAAAAAATTTTAAGTTTTATTTTTTTTAAAATAAAATTTTTTAAAATAAAATTTTTTAAGTTAAAAAAAATTTAAGTTTTAATTTTTTAAAATAAATTTTTAAAAAAATTTAAGTTTTATTTTTTTTAAATAAATTTTTAAGTTAAAAAAATTTAAGTTTTAATTTTTAAAATAATTTTTTTGAGTTAAAAAAATTTAATTTTTAAAATATTTATTTAAAATAAATTTAAGTTTTCATTTTTTTAAAATAAATTTTTAAGTTAAAAAAAGTTTAAGTTTTAATTTATTAAAATAAAATTTTAAGTTAAAAAAATTTAAGTTTTAATTTTTAAAATAATTTTTTTGAGTTAAAAAAATTTAATTTTTAAAATAATTTTTAAGTTAAAAAAATTCAAGTTTTAATTTTTTAAAATAAATTTTTAAGTTAAAAAAAATTTAAGTTTTAATTTTTAAAATAAATTTTTAAGTTAAAAAATTTTAATTTTTAAAATAATTTTTTTGAGTTAAAAAATTTAATTTTTTTTAAAAAATATAAGTTTTAAAATAAATTTTTAATAAAAAAAATTTAAATTTTTAAAATAAATTTTTAAGAAAAAAAATTTAAATTTTTAAAATAAATTTTTATGTTAAAAAAATTTAAGTTTTAATTTTTTAAAATAAATTTTTAAGTTAAAAAAAATTTAAGTTTTGATTTTTAAAATATATTTTTAAGTTAAAACAAATTTAAGTTTTAATAAAAATTTAAGCTTAATTTTTAAAATAATTTTTAAGTTAAAAAAATTTAAGTTTAAGTTTTAAAATAATTTTTTAAAAAATTTACGATTAATTTTAATTTTAACTTTAAGTTAATTTAATTTTTATTTTTATTTAAATTTAATTTAATTTTATTTTAAAGTTAATTTAATTTTTATTTAAATTTAATTTAATTTTAATTTTAATTTAAAGTTAATTTTATTTTATTTTAATTTTAAGTTAATTTAATTTTAATTTTAGTTTAAAGTTAATTTAATTTTAATTTTAATTTAAAGTTAATTTAATTTTAATTTAAAGTTAATTTAATTTTAATTTAAAGTTTTTAATCATCTCACCCGATCTATGTTTTCAATCAAGGAATCTTATAATTTTGTGAGATGAATTAGGTTCAACTTTAGGGTTTGTTTTTAACTTGTGTTAGATTCAGGTTTAGCTTTGGGTTCAACAAATAGGCGTTCTCTGGATAAACTTCTGGGCTATGGTGAGTTACTTGGATATCATTAAAGTAACTATGCCTTCGAGGTTTTCCAAATAGTCCTATCCACTGGACTTAGTACAAAACCTTGGTCTAACTGGTTAGGATCCATAAAGGGTAGCTTCGGTCAGTTCTACTTAGCCAAATGCACCAGGTCGAAGTCATATCTTCCTAGACATGCATAGACTAAGCTTCCCTAACGTACTATCATCCAAAATTTCACCAGTACCATTTTTCAAGTTAAACTTGAACCCTTTTTAACTAATCCTAATTACCCTGTCGGGTAGGTTGGTTAGGGTTACCCTGCCGGGTAGGTTAGTTTTGGAGGTGCCAGCTATTCTGGAGCCTCCCCCTGAATTAATGGCCATTAATTTTTTGTTCTTGGTTTATGTCTATTTCTTTTATAATTATATTTCACTTGGTGATAGTTTAAATTTTGTTGAGTTCTAATATGTTTAGATTTTAAATTTTTTGGTTTAGGCTTGTGTTCTGGTTTTTGATTTGGTTTATTTGACTTTATGTAATATATTTTATCTTTAGGGATATAATATTGGTTGGGTCCTATTTGCATGGTTAAACATGCTTTCGGAACCCAGGCTTTATTTGTTGGTTTGTATTGGGTTATTAATGATTTAAAAGTTTTATTTGAGTTCGACTTATATCCGAGTCCGGTTTTATTATAACATGTTTTTTGATTATTTAGAATTAAGTCTAAGTTTTTTTGATCTGGTAGTAAATTTTTCTAACATATTTTTTAAATTATTAATTTCTAATTTTAATGATGAATTCTCCTCCTCAAGTGTTAGATCTTTAGTTGGTTTATTATTTACAACTTGTTCCTTGAGGATTTGATTTTTCTCGAGGAGCAATTTGTTTTCATTTTCTAATTTAACTAACTTATTATTTAAACAAGAAATAATTTTAAAAACTTCCAGTTTAAGGTTAGGAATATCTCTTTGGAACCTTCGGAAATGAGTACGGACTCGTGGCTCGATTCGGGTTCAGACCCGTCTTCCGATTGTCTTCCGACTCTGCTTCGAGGGCCATCAGTGCGAGGTGGCTCTGTTGCTTCTGATCTTCTTCTTCCGATTCTTCCGAGGAGGAGTTGTCCCACGTCGCTTTGAGGGCCTTCTTTTTGGCCAGCTTCGGTTTGTCGATCTTTAATCTCGGGCACTCGTTCTTGTAGTGGCCCTTCTTGTTGCATCCGAAGCACATCACACTCCTCGATTCGGTTGGAGAATTGATTTTTTGAAGATCCTTCTTGCTGAAGCTTCTTTTCTTCCTGGTGAACATCTTCCTTATTACCAGGTTCACCAGGTGTTCTTCATCTTCAGAGTTCTGGTCAGAATCTTCTTCAGGTTCAGACTTGTTCTTCTTTTCTTTTGAGGAACCTACAAATAAAGCTACACCTTTCTTGACCCCGGCGTTAGTTTGCTCATGCAGTTCTAATTCACAGAAAAGTTCATCTAGTTTTAATTTTGATAAATTTTTAGAGATCATGTAGGCATCTATGATAGATGCCACAAGCTGTTGCGTGGAAAAATGTTTAAGACATACCTTATTAAGTCCTGGTTCTCCATTTGGTGTCCTATTGCGTGGAGTCCGTTGAGAATATCTTTGATTCTTGCGTGAAGTTGGCTGACCATTTCTCTTTCCTGCATTTTTATGTTAAATATTCTATTTAGAAGCAAGTCTCGTTTCGTTACCTTAGCGTCGCTCATTCCTTCGTGCAGCTCGATCAGTTTGTCCCACAACTCTTTAGCTTTTTTATGTGGTCCGACCCGGTTTAGTTCTTCTCTTGTTAATCCGCACTGTAATGTGTTGATTGCCTTGTTCTCTATTGATGCCTTCTTCTTTAAGTCTGTTGTCCATTCTTCAGGATCCAGTAGATTCCCGGAGTTGTCTACTGGTATTTTGTAGGCTCTTGTGACGTTCAGCCACTGGTCGAAATCTGTCTTGAGATATACTTCCATCCGCTTCTTCCAGTACGGGAAATCATCCCCGTTGAAAAGGGGAGGTCGCACTGTGCTGAAGCCCTCGATCTGCGACATTTTTATCCGCACAAAAAAAAATAATGGAAAGGTTCCAAGACTTGGTCTTGGATTAGTAGTGCGGGAAGAATTAAATAAAAATAACTAAATTGATGTTGCATCAATTTAGATGTAATTACGATGGAAGGAGATTTCCAAAAAGGTAATTGTACCAGTTTGGAATTTAACGAAAAACTGAAATCCAAAATTTTTTTTTAAAAACAAATCACCCCTTGCCTGATTGGTGGTTGCACCAAATCAGAGCGGTATCTGCTCTGATACCACTTGTTGGATTGTGATGTTTCAATAGAGGGGGGGGTGAATATCTATTATAAAAAATTCGTTCGAAAAGAGTAAGCGCAGCGGAAAAGTAAAACAATGCAATGCTAACACAAGAACCAATTTTACTTGGTTTGGAGCCTTTGGCGACTCCTACTTCAAGGCCCGCACACGAGGGTGCTTTCGATGGGCAATTCACTAGCAATTTGAAAGATATTACAAACTAAGTACAGAAAATGCTAATGAAAAAAATTAAAGCAATACTGACAAAATAAGAGACTTAAAAAGAGAAGCAGTGCGTTTGTCGGAGCTTTGCAGCGTCGTAGGAGCATAGGAGAGTGAGTTCTTCAATTCAGAGTTGTTGTTCTGAGCTCCACCCTGCCCCTTCTTTTATATGAGGCTTGGGGCGCCTCGGATCCCTTCCGGGCACCCTGGTGAGACATGGCAGGTCCAACCAGCAAGCTCCACGCGGCGACGACGCGTTCAGGATAAAAACTGCCTCCCGGGCGCCCGGATCTCCTCCGGGCGCCCGGACCACCTTTCTCTAGAGATTCCTTCTCCTGCAAGACAAGGTTAGTCCGAGACAAATATATAATATGATTCCTACAAAACAAAGTGTTAGTACAGTTTATAAATTCAATATCAAGAGTATGACTTAGATTCCGTCTTTCCGAGACTGGAATCTAGTCACGACCTCGACTTAGATATCCGAAATGGATCTAAGCCGGATCGACGCCTAATGTTCCCTTCCCGGGAACACATCCTCACAGTTATTCCCTTCCAGTGACTTACCTTTACTCACCTGCCAGACGTCCGGTCAGCCCTTCGACCCATCTGGACTTCTCGCCAGCTATCCTGGTTAGCCCGTCGACCCGCCTGGACTTCTCGCTAGCTATCTGGTCAGCCCGTCGACCTAGCTGGACTTTGTGCTAAGCGTCCGGTTAGCCCGTCGACCCGCTTGGACTTCATGCCAGACATCCGGTCTGCCCATCGACCTGTCTAGACTTAGCTTGTACACTCGATCAGAGTGTTAGATAACGACAAACCTAACTTAACCTGATTTGTCATTCATCAAAACCTGAATTAGATCGTTAGTGCTAACCGCACCAACAATAAGTTATATCATCGCTACGTTTAATGACAAAACACAAAATTATTGCTAAATTTACAAAAAAATTGCTGTTAAAACACAACAATATTAGCGACGAATATGAATATTTTCGTTGCTAATCACAGATGATTAGCGACGAAACCAAAACAGAACGTCGTTAACCACAGATGATTAGCGACGAAACCAAAACATAATGTCGTTAACCACATATGATTAGCGACAAATATGATTATTATCGTCGCTAATCATATATGATTGGCGACGAATATAATAATTTTCATTGCTAATCATATGTAATTAGCGATGAAACAAGTAAAAAATCGTCACTAATTAAGGGTGTTAGCAACGAAATTGGCTTATTTTTCTCGTCATTGATCGTCAAAATAGCCCAGCCAAACCTTTTGATATGTCGCGAGGATCGACCTCTAGGGTTTCAATATTTGACAATATACTAATGTAGTTGACTAAGGGTTGATCCAATTAGAAGAGAGAAGTCTAATCAGGATTAGATGACTAGCAAGAAAAGTCCTAACTAAAGGTTAGGCAAGGGTAAGTTCTAACTAGAGGTTAGGCAGGTGAGAAGTCTACTAAGTGACTAGTTCTAACTAAAGGTTAGGCAAGGGGAAGTCTTGGTGAGTGATGTCAGGCAATGAAAGTCCTAATGAGTGAAGCTAAGACCTAGTGAGTGAAGTTATATAGTGAATGTCATGGTGAGTGAAGCTAGGTAGTGGAAGTGTTGGTGAGTGAAGTCAGCACCTAGTGAGTAAAGCTAGGTGGTGAAAGTCTTGGTGAGTGAAGCCAGACCCTAGTAAGTAAAGCTAGGTAGTGGAAGTTCTGGTGATTGAAACCAAGTAATGGAAGTCCTAGTGAGTGAAGCTAGGTAACCCTAGGGGGAGGTAACCCTAAGTAATGAAAAGTCTTGGAGGAGTAAACTCCAAGCATATATGACTGACTAGTTTCCGATCGACCACGCACGGTCAACCGGACTAGCGAATCTTGAAAGTAGGATAAAAGTAGTAAAAATCAGCCTCAGATGAACAATGTTTGAGGCATCTCAGAGGTGCTCTGAGGCGCATCAGATCAACGCTTAGAGGCGCCCTGGACCAGTCAAAGGCACCCTTAAGGAGATAAGTTTGTGTTGCGGGAAGGGACCCTGGAGTGCGCTGGAGGATCCTCAGTGGTGCATTGGAGGTGCCTTAGAGAACTTAGAGGCACCCTCACTTAGATAAAAATCATAAACTTTAGAGGTGATAAGCAGCCGAAGGTTACGCGATCAAATATGCATTGGAGGCTCCTCTGAGGAGGGTTGGAGGCGTCCTCAACAACCTTTAAAAGACGTGTTTGGCCAGGAGTTATGATAACTTGAACACAACTCTTCTATGCGATCATTCGACGTTCCGACTGCTCCAACCTTGTGCTACTACGACACTACTATGTCCGACTACTATAGACGGACCGACGCTAACACACGGGCACTTTCATTTCAACATTTTTGTGTTAGTAATGACTTTTAAATTTGTGTCTATTATACATATTTGCAAAAGGAAAGTGTAAGAGTGTTACACTTTCCCATTCGTTTCTTTGTATTCAATTACTCTTTCGGCGGTTCCAGAAGAGAATTTAGTGAATTACCCATCGATAGGTTTGAGAGACTTGGGCCTTGGAGTAGGAATCGCCAGAGGCTCTGAACCAAGTAACTGATCACGTGCTTGTGCCTTTCGTTTATGTTTTTATTTAATTCTGTTGCACACTTTGTTTTTGCTTTTTAAAGAAGAAGAAAAGGACAAGTTTTCAAAATACATGTGATTCCCCCCCCCCCCCCCCCCCCTCCCCCCTTTTTTTCCTCATGTGCACACCAATCCTACACTAGGTGCCAATCGGTTCAAAATTTATTCAAACTTATATTGTCTTGATCTCATTAATGTTAATTCATCTTGGGTACTTGCTACCTGAACTCGAGTGTTTGCTAGCTCTTCTTTTGTGCCTTCTAGTCGTTGCTCAATGGATTCAAGCTTTTCATGCAATGTTGCATTAGTTGATTTGGATGAGGTGTCATTTGAAGAAGTGGACCCACTTCCAAGTCCTCTAATGTATCCAGAACGAGTACCGAGGACCTGATACAATAAAAATAACAAGTTAAAAATACAATACAATAGCAGAACAAAAGTCAACAAAGAAACATTAAGAACATAATTTGCAAGTATCAATCAAATTGTACCAAATAGTTCAAGTATATAACAAAATGAGTATCGCAAACCTTATCACAAACTATATCTGTAATTTGGACTACATTGATGTCATTTTCTATATTTTCTTATATTTGAACATACCCATCACACTGTCTGACCATATCATCCTAGAAATAACAAACATGTTAAAAATATCTTACAAAATAATTATGCATAGTTAAGAACAAATTCACTAAATAAAGTCATAACATACATATGCAGTTTTGACACTATTCGTAATCCACCCTTTTGATGAGCTATAATGAGTTTCATTAAAAACAGTAATTCAATCTTTTCTCTATAATTGATTGGTCAGAAAAAATAGTGTGTTACTATTTTAATTAACAAAATATATATGATAACTATAAAATTAGCACTTACACCATCGTAACTATATTGAATGAATGATTTAGAATCTCCGCGATGGTTATATAGAAGTTTCCCTTGATTTTTAGCATTTATTGTAGATCATTTCTACAACACAATTTTGTATAAATAAAATATTAGTTATAGAACAAATAATTAAATTTTTATAAAAAAGATATTTGTTATAAAATGAGTTACCTGAAATACCTTTGATTCAAACAGATCACACATGTAGTCCCATTCATGTTGCTATAAGTACCCAAGGTAAGTTTTGATATGATCAACCGAGTTAAGTTAGACTCTGTGTTATTTGTGTTGGGACACTCTGAAGCTAGAGGGGGCGGGGGTGAATAGCTCATTTCGCTCGTTCACTCACTTCATAGATGTTATTATAGCAGATAAACTCGAAGCAAAGCTCCCCATGCTAATAGAAAAGATTTACTTGGTATCCACCTCAAGATGAGATGACTAATCCAAGGATCTGACCCTCTCTCACACATCCACTATCAAAACACTCATTCTCATAACAATCCGGAGGTGAAGAAACTGTTGGTTAATCCTAGGAAAACGTACTGGTTCCACTGTACAAAAATTTTTGTATAAGTGTCGAACCTTTCCTTAAATAACCTATTGTGTTCTTTAGAAGTTAAATAAGGAATCGCAGACGGAACTTAACATCATTGATTCCAAATTTAACTTATCTGTTCTTAACGGTTTAGATTTGAATTGCAAGCGGAACTTAACACTATTGATTCAAATCTACCTAGGTTATTAATTCCATAAATATTAATTTCCAAAATTGGCTTCCAGGATTGCATGGTGAGGCACATGGGCTTCTTGGATATGGGAGCAACCACCACCGCCTAGGCAAAGCCTTTTAAGGAAAGCTAATATTTATTTCCTTAAATAACTCTAGGTTAACCAAAAGGAACAATCGAATCACAAATTCGAAAAAGAAGAAAACACAAAATCGAAAAATAAATTCGATAAACTAGATCTAATTGCCTCTTGTATTTAGAATTCACACAAAGAAAAATAACTAGTATGATGCGGAAGAAAACTACTAGTTATACCTTCTCTTTGTAAGCTAACGACCTCGAGATCTTCTGCCGTATTCCTCGCCTCGCCTTGGACGTCGTGTGGGCGACGATCCTCCAAGATGAACACCACCCAAAAGCTTCCTCCTTCTTCTAAAATCCGGCCACCACCACCACCAAGGAGAAGAGAGCAAAGGGAGAGGAAGAAGGGAGAGGGTCGACCACCAAGAGATCACCCAAGCAAAAGAATAAGAGTTGTGTCTCATGAAGCCCCCTCACCCCTTCTTTTATATTACTTGCCCAAGGCAAATAAGGAAAAACCTTTTATAAAAAATAAAATTGTAACGACCCAACTCCTGGGTACTAAGCTGTGAGCCGGATCGCTACATTAACTACTGAAGCTACTGTGCTGTACTGTGCGGAAAACTGGGTAAAATAAAATTTCACTAACTGACTCTATTAAACTGACAACTGGTACACCCATGCTGTTATAAGGAAGGGTTCAAGACCTTTCCGGTTGGGGTATATGTGCTAAGGAGGATACTTGACCTCCCATCTGAGCTAGAACTCAAAGCTAACTTCCCAGCTAGCTGCTGTTCGATCCACGGATCGATCAAACTTGCCGCGATTCTGTGCCCTGCTGAATCGGTCTGCGGACCGATCCAGGTGTGTCTGGATCAGTCTGCAGACCGATCCAGGCACCTGGAGACGCTGGGATCCCTACTGTTCGATGCTGGGTCAGTCGGCTGACCGATCAGATAGCATACAGTAGCATACTGTATGCATCTGGATCGGTCGGCCGACCGATCCAGGTTCTGATAGTCTGAAACGAAATCAGAATTTCTGATTTCCAGCACTGATTCGTGCCAAAAATCCCATACACAAGCTCTAGATACATGAAAACCACTCTAGCATGTAAATACTAACATTCTAAACATGATAAACTAAACAAGACATAGTTTACTAAGCTATAACACCTAGTAACAAGACTAAGTCATAAAACTAGATATGTTAAGTACTAAAACTGAAATAAAAGCGTATAGATCCCAAGGATCTTTATTCCAGACCCCTTGCACACACACATCATCGTAGCATCGCCCTCCAGCCTCCGCTAGTCCACTTTTCTTTTACCGGTATCTGCAGTATAAGAAAAGTAGCATCTGTAAGCTAAGAAGCTTAGTAAGAAACCATCTATCTCACAAAAACATGCAACGATGCGATTATGTTTTTAAAACATGCTGTTTGAAAACTGAACTGAGCATGGCAACATGGCATGGCTTACAAACATGTACTGAACTGATCATGGCATACAAACAAGCTGAGCATAGCATACTGTATCTAAAACTAAACATCAATACTGAACTGGTCATGCATATACATCTAACTGGTCATGAACTCAAATCATGAAACTTAACTGAGATAATTAACTAAAACTAAAACTAAGTTAGTGTTTCCATCCCTGATTACATATTTGGAAAACTATATATAATAATAGATGAAAATACTAAACATGCTGCTGGGGCCCTGACAACTGTACTTACTGTGCGCGCATCCCTACGAGACCCGGGATTGCAAGTTTCGAATCCAGCAGGGTTACTAGGTTATCTGAACCTAGGGACGACTGTGGGAGTCCAGCCCATGAATATCTGATCCAAGTACAATGCCATCTGAATAAAAGTAAAATACTGAATACTGTTTTATTTTACTTTGCTGTTCTAGGTTATCTGAACCTAGAGCTAGGTTATCTGAACCTAGGGCTACTGTGGGAGCCCGCCCAATGGATATCTGATCTATATAGCTGTAATAACTGATAATAAGCTGAATAAAATGTTTCTAATACATTTTCCATGCTGTTAGGATGCCTACTAGTGCATCCTTCTGAACTGGGCATTCTACCGAATGCTTGGTGTGCACTAAAAGCACACCCTAAAACTGAAAACTGTAGAACTACTGAACTAACGCCAAAACTAACAAGCGAGAGTAATTATACTGCAGGTGAGGGGTTTCTTACCTCAATCGCAAGGTTTTCTTATGATTCTATTCGCTAGAATTCCGGTGGAGATGACCTTCTCGACGATCCGCTCACGTCTTCGCGTTCCTCTCGCGGAGAAGAACCTTTTTCGTGTTGGAATCGTCGCCGGAAGGAGTTCCCTTGGCCCTTGGGGCTTGGTGTGCCGTGCGTGAGGAAGAGGAGAAGAAGGGAGAGGCGGCGGTGATGTTGGGTCTCGGCGTGAGGGTTTTGGAGAGGGAGGGTTGCCGAACCAAAACTTAAACCAAACCAACTTAAGTTCTTAATTTATATCAAGTGGATGACTAGGCCCAACTTAAATATAAATATAAATGTTTCCCTTCTCTTTCAGCACGGCCCTACTGGGTTCAACCGGTTACTAACATTATCCCTAAACCATGAGTCTCGGGTTCGATTCCCGCCTAAGCTATTTTGCGGTTCTATTTATTTTTGCTGCTTCCGCTACTCAGAAAATTATGTAAAAATATCCTAAAAATCTAGAAAAATCATAGGATATTTCTAAAATAAATTCGGGAATTTTTCAGGCTTTACAATCCCCCATACTGCTGCTGTGTGATTTTGCCAGCTGACCTTGACTAATGGTACTTCCTTGTTCCGTAATTTCTTTACTGCTCGGTCTATTATCTGAATAGGCCGACTGTCATAGCTGAGATCATCACGGACCTGTACCAACTGTGGCTCAATCACCTGGGTGGCGTCTGGAATATGCTTCTTCAGCATGGAGACATGAAATACGTTGTGGACAGCTGACATCTCCTGAGGTAGCTCTAGCTCATATGCTACTTTGCCCACTCTCTTCGTGATAAGGTATGGTCCCACATATCTGGGAGCTAGCTTGCCCTTCTTCCCAAAACGCATGACTCCCTTCATGGGAGCTACTCTGAGGAAAACTGTATCCCCAACTAAAAACTCTAGGGGTCTGCGTCATGTATCAGCATAGCTCTTCTGACGGCTCTGTACTGTCTCTATCCTCTGGCGAATCTGCTGTATGGCTGCTGTGGTATCTGCTACTAGATCTGTCTAAAGCTCTAGTTACTTCTGTTCACCACTCTCATACCAGCAGATTGGTGATCTGCACCTCCGCCCATAGAGTGCCTCATAAGGTGCCATGCCGATAGTGGCTCGATAGCTGTTGTTGTATGCAAATTCTGCTAGACTCGGATATTTGCACCAACTTCCTTTGAAATCTAGGGCACAAGCTCGGAGCATATATTCGAGTACCTGATTTACTCGCTCTGTCTGACCATCTGTCTGAGGATGGAATGTTGTGCTGAACTTTAACTTAGTGCCCAACGCTGACTGTACACACTCCTAGAAGTGTGATGTGAATCTACTGTCTCTGTCTGAAATAATGGTTCGTGGGACTCCATGCAGCCTGACGATCTCCTTGAGATACAACTGAGCTAGCTGCTCCATGGAATAGGATATTCTGATAGCTAAGAAGTGGGCTGATTTAGTCAACCTGTCGACTATTACCCAGATGGCATCAAAACCATTCGTGGTTCTGGGTAATCCCACTATGAAGTCCATAGAGATATCCTCCCACTTCCATTCTGGAATCTGGATCGGCTGCAGAACTCCTCCTGGTCGCTGATGTTCTGCCTTAACCCTCTGACAGGTTAGACAGATGCTGACGTATCTGGCGATATCTCGCTTCATCCCAGGCCACCAAAATCGTTTCTTTAGATCCTGATACATTTTGGTGGAACCAGGATGCATCGCATAGGGAGTCCTGTGAGCCTCGTCTAGAATCTGTTTTCGTAGTTCCTCCTGATCTGGAACACAAAGTCTGTCACCATAGTACACTACCCCACTCGTGGACACTCTGAACTCTCCACTTTCTGATTCTGCTAACCCTTGCTTGATTTTCTGGACTTCAGGATCCTGCTCCTGAGCTGTCTGGAATGTTTTCCAGTTGGCCCTCCTTTTGGGTCACTGCTTGCCTTGCGTTTCCCCTTCCAGTTGGAGCTATGTCCCTGTTGTTTCTGCTGAGTACCTGAGCCAGCTTGTCCCTTGGGCTCTGTGGAAACCTGCTTCTGCTGGGTGATGCTGTGCTGATAGTGCTCGGTGATCAGAGCACTACTCACTAGCTCCTCTGTGGTTTGTGGCCTATGAACGCCACCAGCCACATTCATTGCGATCTCTGGTCTAAGCATCTTCAGCATCAACCGTACTCGTTCCTTCTCTGAGCTGACTAGTTCTGGACACAGACGGGCCAACCTGTTGAATTTCTTCACGGCTTCCTGAACTGATAGGTTGCCTTAACGAAATTCTGTAAACTCGTCATAGTGTCGGTTCGTGACTTACATGTGAAAGAATTCCTCGAAGAATTCTTTCTCGAAGTTGGCCCATGTCATCTGGTTTACTGGCCACTTCGATTTAATCCGCTCCCACCACATGCGTGCATCTCCTGTTAAGCAGAAGGAGGCACACTTCACCTTTTCGTGCTCTGGCCAGTCTAGAAGCTCCATCGTGCTTTCCAGTGTTTTAAACCATGCCTGAGCATCCCATGGTTCGCTGGTGCCTGAGAAGTTCTCGGGCTTAATTCTCTGCCACTGGATAAGGTAAGCTTCTCTCTTAGCCCCTGCTACTGGGGCTACTGGGACTGGTACTGCAGGCTGAGCTGGTACAACCTCTGTGATTACTGGAGTCGTGAGGTTCGGTACTGGAGTAACTGGGGGAGTAGTCTGCTGGTTAGCCTTTAAGGAGGCTATCTCCTGCTGCTGTAGCTGAGCCACTAGTGCTGTAAGGTCTGGGGGAGACACTGAACTACCTACCTCATGCTGGGGCTCAGCCGCTGATGCTTTCTTAGCTGGACGTCCTCGTACCATTTTCTAAGTAGCAGAGAACACATATATATAACTAGGCTATCATGTTATAGTTAACTACTGGTAACATGTTAAATACTATTACTGTAAACATGAATTAATTAACTACCAACATGAGAGCAAACATGAAAGCACATATAACTGATATGAAAGCTGAAAACAAACTGAGTGAGAGATGTTCTTACTTGGAAGCTGTAGGCACAATGCTGATGTGTGTGTAGGAAGTAAGGAACCTGGCTCTGATACCACTCTGTAACGACCCAACTCCTGGGTACTAAGCTGTGAGCCGGATCGCTACATTAACTACTGAAGCTACTGTGCTGTACTGTGCGGAAAACTGGGTAAAATAAAATTTCACTAACTGACTCTACACCTGGAGACGCTGGGATCCCTACTGTTCGATGCTGGGTCGGTTGGCTGACCGATCCAGGGAGATACAGTAGGCTACTGTATCTATCTGGATCGGTCGGCTGACCGATCCAGGAAGAGGAGTAGCACTGGATCAGTCTGCTGACCGATCCAGGTTCTGATAGTCTGAAACGAAATCAGAATTTCTGATTTCCAGCACTGATTCATGCCAAAAATCCCATACACAAGCTCTAGATACATGAAAACCACTCTAGCATGTAAATACTAACATTCTAAACATGATAAACTAAACAAGACATAGTTTATAAGCTATAACACCTAGTAACAAGACTAAGTCATAAAACTAGACATGTTAAGTACTAAAACTGAAATAAAAGCGTATAGATCCCAAGGATCTTTATTCCAGACCCCTTGCACACACACATCATCGTAGCATCGCCCTCCAGCCTCCACTAGTCCACTTTTCTTTTACCGGTATCTGCAGTATGAGAAAAGTAGCATCTGTAAGCTAAGAAGCTTAGTAAGAAACCATCTATCTCACAAAAATATGCAACGATGCGATTATGTTTTTAAAACATGCTGTTTGAAAACTGAACTGAGCATGGCAACATGGCATGACTTACAAACATGTACTGAACTGATCATGGCATACAAACAAGCTGAGCATAGCATACTGTATCTAAAACTAAACATGAATACTGAACTGGTCATGCATATACATCTAACTGGTCATGAACTCAAATCATGAAACTTAACTGAGATAATTAACTAAAACTGAAACTAAGTTAGTGTTTCCATCCCTGATTACATATTTGGAAAACTATATATAATAATAGATGAAAATACTAAACATGCTGCTGGGCCCTGGCAACTGTACTTACTGTGCGCGCATCCCTACGAGACCCGGGATTGCAAGTTTCGAATCCAGCAGAGTTACTAGGTTATCTGAACCTAGGGACGACTGTGGGAGTCCAGCCCATGGATATCTGATCCAAGTACAGTGCCATATGAATAAAAGTAAAATACTGAATACTGTTTTATTTTACTTTACTGTTCTAGGTTATCTGAACCTAGAGCTAGGTTATCTGAACCTAGGGCTACTGTGGGAGCCCACCCAATGGATATCTGATCCATATAGCTGTAATAACTGATAATAAGCTGAATAAAATGTTTCTAATACATTTTCCATGCTGTTAGGACGCCTACTGGTGCATCCTTCTGAACTGGGCATTCTACCGAATGCTTGGTGTGCACTAAAAGCACACCCTAAAACTGAAAACTGTAGAACTACTGAACTAACGCCAAAACTAACAAGCGAGAGCAATTATACTGCAGGTGAGGGGTTTCTTACCTCAATCGCAAGGTTTTCTTACGATTCTATTCGCTAGAATTCCGGTGGAGATGACCTTCTCGACGATCCGCTCACGTCTTCGCGTTCCTCTCGCGGAGAAGAACCTTTTTCGTGTTGGAATCGTCGCCGGAAGGAGTTCCCTTGGCCCTTGGGGCTTGGTGTGCCGTGCGTGAGGAAGAGGATAAGAAGGGAGAGGCGGCGGTGATGTTGGGTCTCGGCGTGAGGGTTTTGGAGAGGGAGGGTTGCCGAACTAAAACTTAAACCAAACCAACTTAAGTTCTTAATTTATATCAAGTGGATGACTAGGCCCAACTTAAATATAAATATAAATGTTTCCCTTCTCTTTCAGCACGGCCCTGCTGGGTTCAACCAGTTACTAACATTATCCCTAAACCATGGGTCTCGGGTTCGATTCCCGCCTAAGCTATTTTGCGGTTCTATTTATTTTTGCTGCTTCCGCTACTCGGAAAATTATGTAAAAATATCCTAAAAATCTAGAAAAATCATAGGATATTTCTAAAATAAATTCAGGAATTTTTCGGGCTTTACAAAAATCATCCAAGAGTTTTTCCTTTTTCCTTTTTATTTTTCCTTTTCTTTCCTCTTGATTGAATCAATCACCAATCAATGGTTGAGATCAATCCTATTTGGTTTAGGATTGAATTTGGTTTAATCCTATTGGCTGGCCCTTGCTTGGGCACCAAGCAAGGTGGTCGGCCATAATTAAAAGGAAAGGAAAAATAATTTTTAAAAATTTTACAAGAAGAAATCCTCTTATAAAATTTACAAGCTCTCTTTCCTAAAGTATGAGTTAAAAAAGGAAAGTTTCTAAAAATTAAAACCATGTTTTAAAATTTAAAAACTCTCTTATAAAATTTCCTTTTTTTAACATGGTGATAGAAAATTTAAATTTTAAAACTTCTTTTCCCTTTTTTTCTTAAACCATGAGGATGGTTAAAAAAGGAAAGTTTTAAAATCTTTTAAACTCTCTATTTAAACATGTGGCCTAATTCAAATAAGGAAAGTTTTAAAAATTAAAATCTCTCTTTTAAAACTTATAGTTTTCTACAAAGAGAAGATTTTAAAAATTCAAAACAACCCTCCCTTTTTGAATTATTATGGCCGACCCCTACAAGCTTGGTCACCAAGCTATAGGGCTGGCCCCTTTCAAGAGGATGTGGCCGACCATTGCTTGGTCACCAAGCAATGGTCCGGCCCCCTTCTTGAACACCAAGAAGAGCCTTACATTTGGATGGACTTGATGCTATAATGAGGCTACGACAGGGACCTAGAGGAGAAATTGGTTTTGGCCTACCGATGAGCTTGAGTATCCCGTGTTCGCCCCGAACACACACCTCAAGTTCATCGATAATAACTCATTCCACTAGAGAGTTATTACCGCACTACCGCACCAATCCCAAATTACATTATGGGCTCCTTCTTATATGAGTGTGTTAGTCTCCCTGTATTTAAGATTATGAATGTCCACTAATTAAGTAAGTTACTGACAACTCACTTAATTAATATCTAGCTCCAAGAGTAGTACCACTCAACTTTATTGTCATGTCGGACTAGGTCCACCTGCAGGGTTTAACATGACAATCCTTATGAGCTCCTCTTGGGGACATTCTCAACCTAGATAACTAGGACACAAATTCCTTCTATAATCAACAACACACACTATAAGTAATATCATTTCCCAACTTATCGGGCATATTGATTTATCGAGCTAAACCTCACCCTTTGATAAATCAAAGAAATAAATATTAAATATATGTGTTTGTTATTATATTAGGATTAAGAGTACACACTTCCATAATAACTAAGGTTTAGTTCTTTTACTAAGTCAGTACAAAAAGAACATACCTAAATGATCCTACTCAATACACTTAAAGTGTATTAGTGTAATTTATTAGTCAAGATAAACTAATATTTAATTACACTACGACTATACTGATAGTTTGTTCTTTTCTATCTTAGTCGCGAGCAACTGTTTATAATTTATAGAGAACTGACAACATGATCTTCTGAGTGTGACACCACACTCCATGTTGTCTACTATATAAATTAATTGAACAATTACATTTAATAAATAAATGTAGATATTGACCAATGTGATTCTTTTATTTTAACAAATAAATGTTTACAAAAGCTAGGCTTTTAGTATACACTCCAACAATCTCCCACTTATATTAAAAGACTAAGCTGCCATATCTGTTGCCTTACATCTGATTCCCATCCCCTCCACATGCCGATCAAAAGCTTTCGCCGGAAGGGCCTTTGTGAAAGGATCTGCTAGGTTATCTTCTGATGCAAACTTGGCGACGACAACTTCTCCTCGCTTGACGATGTCTCGTATCAGGTGGTACTTGCGCTCAATATATTTACTTGCCTTATGAGCTCGTGGTTCCTTCGAGTTTGCAACTGTACCACTATTATCACAATAAATTGTGATGATCTTGGGCAAACTAGGAATCACATCTAAGTCCATTAGAAAGTTCCTGAGCCATACAACTTCTTTGGCTGCCTCAGAGGCTGCCACATACTCAGCTTCCATGGTTGAGTCCGAGACGCATTTCTGCTTAACACTCCTCCATGCAATGACTCCACCTCCTAGAGTAAACACATAGCCTGATGTTGACTTACTATTGCCCCTATCTGATTGAAAGTCCGAATCCGTGTAACCCATAGGGAGTAACTCGTCTGCTTGGTAAACTAACATATAATCTCTAGTCCTTCTCAGATACTTCAATATATGCTTTACCGCAGTCCAATGTCCTTGTCCAGGGTTACTCTGATATCTGCTGACCATGCCCACGGTAAAACAGATATCAGGTCTCGTACACAGCATTGCATACATAAGACTTCCTACAGCCGAAGCATAAGGAACTGCCTTCATTTCCTCCATCTCCTTTGATGTCTTCGGAGACATCTCTTTAGATAAGGCTACTCCATGCCTAAAAGGTAAGAAACCTTTCTTGAAGTTCTGCATGCTAAAACGAGCAAGGACTGTATCTATATATGAAGCTTGGGATAGACACAACATTCTTTTCTTGCGATCCCTTATAACTTTGATCCCAAGAATGTGTGCACATTCTCCTAAGTCCTTCATATCAAATTGTTTGGACAACCATACCCTTACGTCCGATAATACCTTGACATTGTTGCCAATTAACAAAATATCATCTACGTATAGTACAAGAAATACCACCACATTTCCGTTACACTTCTTGTATACACAAGATTCATCCGGACACTGGATAAAACCATATGACTGGATTACTTCGTTAAGCCCGATGTTCCAAGATCTTGAAGCTTGCTTCAATCCGTAAATGGACCGATTAAGGTTGCACACTAGATGCTCTTTGCCTTTTTCAATGAACCCTTCTGGTTGCTTCATATGGATGTTTTCTTCAAGACTTCCGTTAAGGAAAGCTGTCTTGACATCCATTTACCAAATCTCATAATCCATATGAGCAACAATGGATAAGAGTATCCGGATAGACTTAAGCATGGCTACCGGCGAAAAAGTCTCCTCATAGTCGATTCTCTCTTTCTGAGTATACCCTTTCGTAACAAGTCTTGCTTTGAAGGTTTCTACCTTCCCATCTATCCCTCTTTTCCTTTTGTAGATCCACTTGCATCCAACGACTTTTACACCATCAGGTAGTTCTATAAGCTCCCAGACCTTATTAGAGTACATAGACTTTATTTCAGAATTCATTGCCTTTTTCCAAGATACTGCATCTATATCCTGGAGTGCTTCATCATATGTCAGGGGATCAGGTTCATGTTTACCAAGGATCAAGTCTGAAGACTCTCCCAAAAACATGAATCTCTCAGGTTGCCTTACAACCCTCCCACTACGACGAGACACCGTCTGTGGTTGTGTATCATGTGTGACACGTGTTGCAGTCTCTTGTGGTACTTCATCTTGTACTGTTGGTACTGAAGTTGACGTGTCCTCTCTAATTTCTTCTAGAACTATTTCACTCATGGGCTTATGGTTCATTACATAATCTTCTTCTAAAAATCGAGCATTAGTGCTAACAATGATCTTCTGATTTTTAGGATTATAAAACAAACAGACAAACTTCTGTACGTGATTCCAACTTGTTAGTATCTCCCTTCAACACATGTGTTGGACTACCCCATATCCGGATATGATTCAGACTAGGCTTGCGCCCATTCCATAATTCCATGGGAGTAGAAGGAACTGTTTTAGAAGGTACCATATTTAGAATGTACACTACTGTTTCTAAAGCATATCCCCAAAATGAATTCGGTAATTCTGAATAACTCATCATTGATCTAACCATTTCCATAAGAGTCCTATTCCTTCGTTCTGCCACACCATTCTGCTGGGGTGTACCAGGTGCAAACAATTGGGATTGAATCCCGACTTCTGATAAGTAATTCCTAAACTCTCCAAAGAGGTATTCGCCACCACAGTCAGACCGTAGTGTCTTGATACTTTTACCAAGACGTTTCTCCACATCAGCCCTATATTCTTTGAACTTGTCAAAGCATTCAGACTTGTGGCGTATTAGGTAAATATATCCGTATCTTGAATAATCGTCTATAAAGGAGACGAAGTATTTATAACCACCTCTTGCCTGGATAGACATAGGACCACACAAATCAGAATGAACCAGTTCTAACGGAGTCCATTAAATAGGATTGTGCCCCTTCAATTGGAGAAGATCACACACTCCTAAATAATTTCCTTTAACCATCCATAAAAGGAAGTTTGATCTAGTGATCCGCAACAAACCCATCCGTTGTGGAGGGAGGCACTCAGAGCCAACACGCAAGCTTGTTGCATCACTTACAAACCAGTAATGGAGACCATGGGATTTATTAAAATCCCTCTCCCACTTATTTATTTAGAAATAAGGATTTTAATCTATGCTAGCATTCATCACATGCATATAAACATCACAGTAAATAAAAACAATAAATTTGGAAATTAATTTTCCAACTATTATGACCTTTTCCATCACTGTCTTCAGTATGCTCCAACCCTAACTGCTGCCATCTTTAGCCACCGCTATCGGGTCGAGTTGTCGCATCCTTCTTGCTTCTTATTCCGCTGTGCCTCTGGTGCTCCAAAAGTACCTCGCCTCGCAAGAATCCGATCCGCGATAAAAATAGAATTTTAAATATATCGATCCTATATTCCACGAGGGAATGTACATGTATTCTAGATCAAAAATAAAATTCTAAAAATAATACAGCTCCTGCTATATTTTATACATACAATCATGCACACAAATAATGCCCTTGACATGTCCAAGGGTCCAATCACACATAATATCAATAAGCCATAATAGTTGGAGCCTGCAACCAAAGAGTTAGCACATCCTACTATTTTCCTGCCTAAATTATGTATGACATGTACATAACCTATTTGAATTATAAAAATACACAGAGGCAAACCTAGCTCTTATACCAATTGTTGGTTAATCCTAGGAAAATGTACCGGTTCCACTGTACAAAAATTTTTGTACAAGTGTCGAACCTTTCCTTAAATAACCTAGTGTGTTCTTTAGAAGTTAAATAAGGAATCGCAGACGGAACTTAACATCATTGATTCCAAATTTAACTTATCTGTTCTTAATGGTTTAGATTTGAATCGCAAGCGGAACTTAACACTATTGATTCAAATCTACCTAGGTTATTAATTCCATAAATATTAATTTCTAAAATTGGCTTCCAGGACTGCATGGCGAGGCACATGACCTTCTTGGATATGGGAGCAACCACCACCGCCTAGGTAAAGCCTTTTAAGGAAAGCTAATATTTATTTCCTTATATAACTCTAGGTTAACCAAAAGGAACAATCGAATCACAAATTCGAAAAAGAAGAAAACACAAAATCGAAAAATAAATTCGATAAACTAGATCTAATTGCCTCTTGTATTTAGAATTCACACAAAGAAAAATAACTAGTATGATGCGGAAGAAAACTACTAGTTATACCTTCTCTTTGTAAGCTAACGACCATGAGATCTTCTGCCGTATTCCTCGCCTCGCCTTGGACGTCGTGTGGGCGACGATCCTCCAAGATGAACACCACCAAAAAGCTTCCTCCTTCTTCTTCTAAAATCCGGCCACCACCACCACCAAGGAGAAGAGAGCAAAGGGAGAGGAAGAAGGGAGAGGGCCAGCCACCAAGAGATCACCCAAGCAAAAGAATAAGAGTTGTGTCTCATGAAGCCCCCTCACCCCTTCTTTTATATTACTTGCCCAAGGCAAATAAAGAAAAACCTTTTACAAAAAATAAAATCATCCAAGAGTTTTTCCTTTTCCCTTTTTATTTTTCCTTTTCTTTCCTCTTGATTGAATTAATCACCAATCAATGGTTGAGATCAATCCTATTTGGTTTAGGATTGAACTTGGTTTAATCCTATTGGCCGGCCCTTGCTTGGGCACCAAGCAAGGTGGCCGGCCACAATTAAAAGGAAAGGAAAAATAATTTTTAAAAATTTTACAAGAAGAAATCCTCTTATAAAATTTACAAGCTCTCTTTCCTAAAGTATGAGTTAAAAAAGGAAAGTTTCTAAAAATTAAAATCATGTTTTAAAATTTAAAAACTCTCTTATAAAATTTCCTTTTTTTAACATGGTGATAGAAAATTTAAATTTTAAAACTTCTTTTCCCTTTTTTTCTTAAACCATGAGGATGGTTAAAAAAGGAAAGTTTTAAAATCTTTTAAACTCTCTATTTAAACATGTGACCTAATTCAAATAAGGAAAGTTTTAAAAATTAAAATCTCTCTTTTAAAACTTATAGTTTTCTACAAAGAGAAGATTTTAAAAATTCAAAACAACCCTCCCTTTTTGAATTATTATGGCCGGCCCCTACAAGCTTGGTCACCAAGCTATAGGGCCGGCCCCTTTCAAGAGGATGTGGCCGACCATTGCTTGGCCACCAAGCAATGGTCCGACCCCCTTCTTGGACACCAAGAAGAGTCTTACATTTGGATGGACTTGATGCTATAATGAGGCTACGACAGAGACCTAGAGGAGAAATTGGTTTTGGCCTTCCGATGAGCTTGAGTATCCCGTGTTCGCCCCGAACACACAACTCAAGTTCATCGATAATAACTTATTCCACTAGAGAGTTATTACCGCACTACCGCACCAATCCCAAATTACATTATGGGCTCCTTCTTATCATGAGTGTGTTAGTCTCCCTGTGTTTAAGATTATGAATGTCCACTAATTAAGTAAGTTACTGACAACTCACTTAATTAATATCTAGCTCCAAGAGTAGTACCACTCAACTTTATTGTCATGTCGGACTAGGTCCACCTGCAGGGTTTAACATGGCAATCCTTATGAGCTCCTCTTGGGGATATTCTCAACCTAGATAACTAGGACACAAATTCCTTCTATAATCAACAACACACACTATAAGTAATATCATTTCCCAACTTATCGGGCATATTGATTTATCGAGCTAAACCTCACCCTTTGATAAATTAAAGAAATAAATATTAAATATATGTATTTGTTATTATATTAGGATTAAGATTACACACTTCCATAATAACTAAGGTTTAGTTCTTTTACTAAGTCAGTACAAAAAGAACATACCTAAATGATCCTACTCAATACACTTAAAGTGTATTAGTGCAATTTATTAGTCAAGATAAACTAATACTTAATTACACTACGACTATACTGATAGTTTGTTCCTTTCTATCTTAGTCGCGAGCAACTGTTTATAATTTATAGAGAACCGACAACATGATCTTCTGAGTGTGACACCACACTCCATGTTGTCTACTATATAAATTAATTGAACAATTACATTTAATAAATAAATGCAGATATTGACCAATGTGATTCTTTTATTTTAACAAATAAATATTTACAAAAGCTAGGCTTTTAGTATACACTCCAACAGAAACCTCTACAACTCAAGAACAAGAAATACAACTCAAAATAAGAAGTAAATACACAAATACAAATGAAAAACCTTCTTGCTTGATTTCTTGTTGCTTGTGAATGTCTCTTGTAAGATTAGAAGTGCAGCAACACTTCAGCCCTAAGATTCTAAGAACTAGTATAGAAGATGGAGTGAAGAGAGTTGTTTTGTTTTGAACTCGTCATCACCTTTATATATACGCTTTTAGGGCTCCCAATCGATTGTGCCTGCTCCCAATCGATTGTCACATCAGATCCCAGTGATCACAGTCGTCCAAAGCTTGCAACCTGCATAACAGTCATATTCCAATCGATAGACCAATCGATTGGGGAAGATTTAATTAATTAACTAATTAATTTAGAGCACCTTTGTGCTCTTGCAGAAGACCCGGAATCGATTGACCAATCGATTCTGGCTACCACGCGATCTCACAAGAAAACCCAGCCCAATAAATTGCTTGATCAATTGGGAAACCCTTTGTGTGTTTACAATAACCTCCTAATCGATCGACTAATCGATTAGCTTCAGGCCAATCAATCAACTGATCAATTGCCTAGCCCCATCTCGCTAAATACAAGTTTAGGGTTCCCACGTCTAACATTCAGTTAACCTTGACCTATTGAGACTTTCTCGTGCCTAGCATTTGGTTAGCCTTGACTTGCTAGGACTTCTTCACCAAGTGTTTGGTCAATACTTTAATCCACTTTGACTTTTCTCCCTGTACCAAGTGCATGGTCAACTTTAACATACTTGAACTGACCTTACACCAGATGTCTGATCAGCCTTGACCCACCTGAACTTCCACTGTCCAACTTCACTTACCGTGACTTCCGCACTGCCTAACTTCACTCACTAGGACTTTTCACCACCTAGCTCCACTCACCAGGACTTCTGTGTTGGTACCCCAAGGTTGTTTTGATGTGATCAAACAAATTAAGTTAGGTCCTATTGTGTTTAACTCTGTGTCTAAGTGTGCAGGAGCTTAGGAACACAGGAAGTTGAGCAAAAGACGCAGCTAGCAAGAAGGATGACACTGGAGAGAGCTGACGGACTCGGTGCGTCTGAGGGACGAGGTGTTGCGGAAGAGTATGCGGGCGGACGAGAAGGAGGTGCGCGGCGTTTCTGAGGGACGAGAAGCTGGAGCGGAATATTACTCGGGAAGGTTGAAAGTTGGGTTCGGGTGAGCCTTATTCCGGATGGACGAAATCACCCAAGCGAGCGGAGCTGGAGTGGAAGACTCAGATCGAGGTAAGCAGAGCCGGAGTAGAGGGCCCAGACCAAAAAAGTCAACCATGTTGACTTTGTGAGTCCGGGTGCTCAGAACCCAAAATTTATCATCATCAACGTGGACTTTGACCGACGCGTCGGGGATAGAATTCTATCCCACTCTAGGCACATAGAACCCTTCTATGCGCCCCGACCAAGGTTATAATACAACCTTGGTCCAGAAGTTAAAAAGGAACAAGAATTCTTGCATCAACACTTGTACACACCTTAGTTTTCATTTAGCTTCTCATTTTTTGTGCTTACACTACTGTAAAAAGGCTTCTCCGCCTGAAGAAGAAATTAGTGCTACTATATTCCTTAGATTAACAACCTCCTCGATTGTAACCAAGTAAATCCTTTGAGTCTCTATCCTTTTGTTTATTTAATTATTTTATGCAAGTATTTTTTAAAGTCCAAGAAGGGTTTGTTTTGTTTTATTTGTGCAGGAATATTCAACCCCCCTTCTAGTCTGCCAACGGTCCTAACATTCCGCACTGCTTAGCTTCACTAACTAAGGTTTTTCACCTGACTTCACTCACTAAGATTTTCTATCACCTAGCTTTCCTCATTAGGATTTTTTAATACGCTTGGCTTCACTCATCAAAACTTCCAGTTTCCTAGCTTCACTCATCTAGACTTTCACACCAAGTGTCTGGTCGACACTGACCCACTTGGATTTTCATCTTCTGTCAATCTTCCTGTCGGATTTGCCCTTGCCTAACCTTAAGTTAAAACTTCTTAATCAAGTATTTGATCAAGCTTGACCTACTTGACTTCTGGTCAAACTTTGACCATCAATGTCCATATGGATAATTGTATCAGCAATCTCCATATATTGCCAAATATCATAACTCAAGTTTGAGACAACTCAAGCTTAGTCAATCTAGTCAACCTTAACCCAAGGGAAATTATACTAACAAGCTTTTCCTTTTTAATGTTTGACAATACATTTAAGTTAGGCGAACTCCATAGCCTCAACTTCTTCTTCATGCCAAAATATGAATGAAGGTTTTCTTATTCTCCCCCTTTCCAAGAGGGTAAATAATGAAGATTTTATAACTTAAGCCCTATATTCTCTCCCTTTGTCACACATCAAAAACTCTCCCCCTAAAGAGTTATCTAACTATTGTTCACAACCTCATTTGTTATTCACAACATCACAATGAAGGTCTCATACCCTTTATTATGTCCACATGCTCATCCTAAAGCATACGCTTATCATTAATGCTCATCCTAGAGCATTCACAACAATGAACATTTCCCACCTTCCATGTCTTTAAGGAGTAGCTCCCCTTAAAACATACTCTAAACTTCTGTCATTGCACTAACAATGACTTAAAATTCGTAAAACTTTAGGAAATCCAAAATTTAAAGTTTTGAAGTTTAAAATTCAACTTTGAAACTAAACTTCATCCTAAAACTTCACCTTAGTCTTATTTAACCATTCCATTTTTATTTTTATCAAGAAAACTACCCTTAAATATTCATAAATGAATTTCTTAAGGTTAGGGATGGTTAACATGGTTAAACATGGCTTAATGGGATGAAATTAGACCAACACAACTAAAATCAGCATTTCCAATAGATTGAAGTTGGGACTCAATCGATTGAAGCCACTCAATCGATCAACTGATCAATTTTGTGAGCTTTTGTTAGCCAGAAATGCACTTGAATCAATCAACTAATCGATCAAGGTAGGGTCGAATCGATCAACCGATTGATTCCACAAGCTATTGCTCACGGAAAAGCTCATTCAATCGATCAACTAATCCATTAAACCTGCCTAATTGATAGGTTGATAGAATGAGTTTCTGATTTATCTAAAGTCAATTTCAACCAAAATTCAGAAATTCCTAATAATTCTATATTTTTTAAAAAATCATAAAATTTTACGTAGACATTGTTTAAGTCATATACTATTAAGAAAAAAAATAGTTTTCTAAGAAAATAATTTTTATTTTTAAAGATTGATATAAAACTTAAAACCATTGAAAAGTTTAATGTTTCTTCTTAGTTAGTTTCTAACTATCCAATGGTGATTATTATCAAAAAATAGTCTTCACCAAGGTTTTCCAAAAGTATTTTGAAATGATTTTCAAAACCAATTTTCAACCATATTCCTTAGGCTAAATGTACATGACTTGTATACTAACTTTCCCAATGATTAGAAAACACATAATTTTGTGTTTGGATGATACTAAAAGCTTAAAAAATGCACTAAATCAACATCTTGAGTTTTGTTTATCCTCCTAACATCAAATATGTATCTAATGTGTACTAAAATACATACAAGTCAACTTATGGTGTCTGTGCGATGTAGATATTAGTTTTCCTAATCTAAGAGTTCATACATATCTATCTAGACATTTTAAAATGTGTCATCCACCCAGGATGTCATTTGATAACAAATGTCATTGTCCTTAATTATAAGGATTTAAACTAATGCATCATGATTTATGGCATATATCAAAATGAATAATTTTTAAAATAAAATACACTATTGCTACATGATATATGTATGACATGACATATAATATTTTTCATAATAATATGAATGCATAATATGATGTCATGACATATGATGCACAAACCATCATGGTAACTTATCATAAAGAATATATATAGATTATCCATCTAAGTATCGAAGGGGAGCCTTGGCGCAACAGTAAAATTACTGTTTTATGACCTAAACAACCTCTTGCAAAAAGTAGGGCAAGGCCCCCGGGACCCTGTATGGCGGGAAGTTCGTGCACACTAGGCTACCTTTTTTTTTTAATCTATCTAAGTATCCCTATCCTTCCACTATTTGCTAAGCCAAAAATAATCCTAGGTTGCCCTATCTTCTAAAGAAATTGTCAAAATCCCAATTTGACATTTGTTTAACCTTTATCCTAATTGTATCAATTTAATTAAGCTCAAATCTTTAAATTTTGACACATTTTACTCTTTCAAAGAGTAACCAATTAATCATTCTCATTTTCAAGGAGTACAACTACTTTGAAAATGCCCTCCAAGTGTCAACTTCTTCAAGGTTAGGTTAACTATCCTTCCAATTAGACTTGATACTCTCTAGATCCATCTAGGGTGTAGAGAACATACTCATAGCAACCCAAAACTGATTGGTGCTCCTTGGGTGTTCTAAGTATTCACTAAGGATAACTTTCCTTGATACCTTTCTATTGACCTTATTAGGCTTCTTAGAAGTCTTGAACATACTAGACTCCTATAGGTCAACTCTAGGGATAACTTTCCTTGTGACATTCTTAGTGACTTTCTTAGGCTTCTTAGAAGCCTTAGTCACATTGGTCTTTTCAAGATTAGTTTTAGGGATAACTTCCCTTGAAATCTTGGCTTGACCCCTAAACTTAGGGTTAATTCTATAACTATAGGAAACTCTATGATAAAAAGGAATATCCTTCCTAGTTTGAGATTTATATCTCAAATCCCTCCTACCATTGGATGCTTCTTGTCTATCTACCCTACGATCTTGTTTATTTAACCCACCCCTTAAAGATATTTTCTATTCCTTTAAGAGTCTTTTTCAATTTATCGAGTCTTATCCTTAAAACTTGATTTTCCATTCTTAAATCCTTAGATTTGGATTTTTCTTGATTCCCTTTAGCATTTTTCTTTTTTAGGTGTATTCCTAAAATCCTTAGAGTTATTACCTAACCTATTTTCTAACTTCCTATCCTTAAGAAGAGTTGTTCTAGCATGATAAGATACATATTTTTTCTTAATTCTATCATGTTGGTGCGGAAAGCATCTGACGATCGAACTCAAATTTTGATAATGGCAAAGGATTCAAAGTTAAGGTTAATTGTTATTTGATATGTGTGAATGAGTTTGCAGGAAAGTCCTAACTGCGGTTAGGTAGGTGGAAAACCCTAGGGGGTGGTAACCCTAGGTCCTAGGGAGTGGTAACCCTAGGTGATGGAAAACCCTAAGGGGTGGCAACCTTAGGTCCTAGGGGGTGGTAACCCTAGGTGGTGGACAATCCTAAGGGGTGGTAACCTTAGGTCCTAAGAGGAGGTAACCCTAGGTGGCAGAAAACCCTAGGGGGTGGTAACCCTAGGTCTTAGGGGGTAGTAACCCTAGGCAGAAAGTTCAGTCGGTCTGGAGGACCGGTCTGGCAATAGGTATGCTCTCCTGAGTAGAGTAGGTGAGGACGCGTTCCCCGCTGAGGGAACAGTAGGCGTCGGTTCAACCTAGGGGTTCCGGTCGAAAATCCGAAGTCAGAACCAGACAGTCCAGAGACTATCAAAATATTTCTATTATTATGTTTATTATGTGCTAACTTTATTTTGCAGGATATGTTGTTGTTTTATGAACTAACCTATCTTGTAGGGACAAAATAGTATGTTTTGCCTCGGATGAATAGTATCCGAGGCGCCCTCCATGGAGCTTGGAGGCGGCTCGGGTGTAAGGCAGAAGCTGCGCAAGAAGCCAGGATGGAGGTGCCCTCATGGAGGCTTTAGGCGCCTAGGATGGCATTGAAGGCGCCCTCAAGTGGATAGGCGAAGACTGCTTCGGAGCTTATCTACGCGCGGCTGACCTGGGGTTTGGAGGCGCCCTCAAAGGTCTTGGAGGTGCTCTCAACGGCCTATAAAAGGCAGTCTCAACCAGAAATTGAGGCAATCAACTCCCAAGCGATCATACAACTGTTTGCTGCTAACGAGACATTCCGGCTGAGCTATGACACAACCCCGACGACCCGGAGCTGCGAATTTCGAATTCTTGTTGTTTGTATAAGTTTTTTTTTGTGCATCTAAATTGTAATAATGTGAGATCTCGGAAAATTCAATTAATAGGGTTAATTGGAAAATATCCTTATAGAATTTTTCCGGAATTTTTAGAAATTTTCTAGGAATTTTTCGGAGCTCGTATGACGGATTTTGAGGGGATCAATTTCGGGTTCGGATTAAAGCCTGTTTGGGATACCCGCTTAAGTGAGGAAAAGTGTTAATTATAAATTTCCTTTCTTATTTCTTTTTCCCGAACCCGACTTAATCCTTTAACCGAGTTCTTCCTCCCCTCTCTGCCCCGACGCGATCCCGATCTCCCCTCTCTTCTCTGTTCTCTCTCGCGGGCGATCGGCGCCGACGGGAGCAAGGCTTCAGCTCCGGCGGTCTTCCTTCTACCGGCATCGATCCTTTAGCTCAGATCTAGCCGAAGCCTTCTCCTTCTCGCTCTAATCTCTCTGAAGACTCTCACGGGGACGAACCGACGCCGAGCGTGGATGAGTCGACGCCGACGATCGCCGGTGTAGATCTATCTGCGGAGCTTGCCGGAAATCAATCAAGGAGGCACGAATTATCTTGATTTCCTCTGCTCAACCCTTCCCCGATCTTTCTTCTCGTTTCTGCCGACCCTCTCTTCCCCGATTCGATCGCCGGCTTGAAGATGCCCTAGGGTTTCGAAGGTAAGCTATTAACCCTAGCTGTGGATTTTAGAGTTTTGGTTTTCTTCTCTGTTTACCGATCCTAATCTTCTTAACGGTGGAATTAGGTCTCGGGTTTGGAGAGGTTGGTATCAGGGAGGTGTTGCTTGGATTAGGGAAGGAATCAGATCAGACTTGTGCTAGGTTTTCCCTGGATTGGATCTTGGATCTCCTCTGCCTTGCTATTGATTAGGGTACGGGATTGAAGAGGAGGAGGTAAGATCAGTAGATTGTTTCTTGGACTTAGTTGGTGATAGGTTTGTGTTGAGATCTAATCTCTTTTTGATCTGATTAATTCCAGGGAGGTTTGTTTTGTTTTGGTTCCAGCAGCACTTCTTTGGCTGCGGATCAAGAGCAAAGGTTGGAGATTGAGGTAATTGATCAGTGATTGATTAGCCATTTATGTGTAGGAATAAATTGGAGATGATATGTTAGTATATCGTTAGTTGATACATGTTGTAATTAGTTGTTAAATTGTGTAGATTTATTTGTGTAGAATAAATCTAATGGAATGGTTAGGGTTAGGGTAATTAACCCTAGTCAACCGTTGGATTTATAACTTAATTGGTGATCAGGGATTAGGTAACTAACCCTAATCGACCATTAGATTTAAATTGGTAAGTTGTGATTGTGGTGATTAGGGTTTTGCCCTGATTTAGCATTGAGAGTTTTATTTAGCTATTTCATTTGGATTTAGCTAAATAAAATATATATGTTGTTTGACATAGGACTCTGATTCGAGACGGGCGTCTCGACTTCGGATTTGGATTGTACATTCTATTTGAGGCGGGTACCCTTTGACTTATCTTTTTGATATTGTCTTATGATATGTGTAGCTTATATATAATTACTAGTGATTGATAGAGTTAGCATTTCCCCGGTGTTAGCTTAGTTGATACCTGATACATGTTGCTACTGTCATCTGCTATACTTTCGTCTGGTATACCTTTACTACTTACCATGTGTAAGTATGTTGATAGAGATGGATATTTATGATGCTTATCTACACTTGATTAGTTGCTGGAGATACTTGTTATATGTTGTTGGATTTGCATTGCTTATATCATTGTTATACATATGCATTTGTTTTATTGGCACCTACGCATATGGAGGAGGATATGTTCAGGTATGACATACTGTAGTCGCACGCACCATATCGCATGATTGCATGCTGGGCGATTGACGACTCCATTGTTGTTGAGCTCGTCGGCCGGCTACATGGACCTCTACACACGTGACCACTGCATGGGTAGTGGCACAGCACTTAGGGTGTGTATGGTAGGTTGCTCTGTAGTGCTCCGCTGGTCCGCTCATGGGTAGTGTGACTGCAGCGTGGTAGCAGACAGGGGTCCCTCCCCGTCATTGTGTACCGGGAGATGAGAGCATTGCGCTCCCTCACTATGTCTGAGGTAGGAGGATAGGTGTACTCCGACAGCATCCCGTCCACTCGGTCACTCTTCAGGGGCAGTGATGGCAGAGTGCACGGTGTCACAGCCCTACCCACTCGGTCTCACCATTGTGTGTGAGATGGCTGACTGGTTGACAGGGGTGACCATGTCATATTGCATCATATGCACGGATTGCATTCGTTATGATTGATGCATTTTGGTGATTGCATATGATTGACATGCATACAGGATACATGCTTTTGCTCTGACTATTTTTATTTCTATATGTTGACAGTCAGTTGCCCAAGCCTCGCAGGTGAGCACAGTTTATTTCAGTTATGCATTTTCTTATTACTCTTGCTATAGACTGTACTTTATGCCTTTTGCTGGTTGTTGCAGTTTATTTCAGCTATGCATATCTGTTATACTGTTAGGAGACCGTACCGTAGGTTGTACTGTTAGGAGACTGTACTGTAGGCTCTATGGTTTAGTGTACTGTACCATAGGATGTTACTGGTGGTTATATGTTGCTGTACATATCTATTGGATTACCTGCTGAGTTCTTTGAACTCACCCCGTTGTTACTATTTTTCAGGTTGAGGCCGTCGGGAGATATTCCAGTCGCTAGCCCCATTATCGCGAGGATTTCCTGTTGTCGGGATTTGTTTTGCTTTTGGCATCTTATATACTTGTGATGTGGGTTCTGTATTGTGGACTTTATATCGAACACTTGGGTTTACTACTTTTGGTTTTCCGCTGCGAATATATTTTCATTACTTCGTGGATTTTGTCTTTCTTCGTTGTAGTGGAGTAGGATGTTACATATATCTTCGAGGATTCTATATCGTTCTTTCTTTATATAACTGCGTGGATTATTCATATTATATCTGTGTAGAAATGTTGAATATAACTGCGTGGATTGTTTACTATTTGTGTGTATTGTTCCGGCCGAGTGTGGCCGAGGTATAGATATATGTATACTGAGATTCATATTGTCACCCGTACAGGGGAGATGTTGCCGAAATTTCTTCGGACAAGGACTACCTGGGGCGTGACAAATAATCTCTTGTACTATTTCGTGATTATAGTTGTTGCCTAAAGTAAACGCTCAACAAGCGTGGGCTTTGGAGTAGGAGTCGCCCTAGGCTCCGAACCAAGTAAATCTTGGCATCCTTCTGTGTTTTATTTAAATTTCCGCTGCATTTTACTCTATCGTTTCAAATACGAAAAGTGAAAGCCACGAGCGCTATTCACCCCCCCTCTAGCGCGTCTCGATCCAACAATTGATATCAGAGCGGGGTCGCTTCGATTTGGTGCAACCACCAATCGAGCATATTTTTCATGGTAATTTTCAGTTTTTCGGAGTCGATCGGAATCAGTATTCTTGCCCCATTCTGATCTAATTTTTCGTAATCGAAGTTTTTCTCAAAGTCGATACAACACCACTCGAGATCGCATTTTATTCTTTTTACCGCACTACTAATCCAAGATCAAGTCCTGGGACAAGCTCTTTTTGTTTTTCTTTGTGCACAAGATTTTATGGCACTCCAAGAAGGCTATAGCACTGTCCGCCCACCACTCTTCACCGGAGATGACTTCGGTCACTGGAAGGGTCGGATGGAGTCATACCTTTAAACTAATTTCGAGGTCTGAATGATCATTAAAACCGGTCTTGAACTTCCACTCAACGACTCTGGAGAACCGGTATCTTGTGTTGTAAAGCCCGAAAATTCTCAAAACTGTTTTAGAAATACAGTATGATTTTTCTGGAATTTTTGGATATTTTTCCAGAATTTTCCGAGTAGCGGAAGTAGCAAAAATAATTAGAACCGTAAAATAGCTTAGGCGGGAATCGAACCCGAGACCTATGGTTTACGGATAAGTTTAGTAACCGGTGAACCCAGCAGGGCCGTGCTGAAAGAAAGGAGAACCAAATATATTTATATTAGAGTTGGGTTCATTAAACCACTTAATATAAATAATAAACTTAAGTTGAAGTTGGGTTATTTTTATTTTGGTTCGGCACCTTCCCCTCTCAAACCCTCACGCCGGCGCCCCTCTTCTTCTCCTCTTCCTCACGCACGGCACACCAAGCCCAAAGTCCATCGGTTCACCTTCCGGCGACGACTCCAACACGAAAGAGGTTCTTCTCCGCGAGAGGAACGCGAAGACGGGATCGGATCGTCGAGAGGATCACCTCCACCGGAACTCTAGCGGATAGAATCGTAAGAAATTATGATCAAGAGGTAAGAAACCCCTCACCTGCAGTATAATAGCTCCGGTTGGTTTCCTATGCATTAGTTTTAGCTATATGCAGGTTTTTCCGGCACATAGGGTATGTTAACCCTCCTCGAGGATTTAGGGATTTAGTTGAACACCTCTGGACGGGCCGGACACGTCGTTCTCCTTTAGTTGGAGATTCTAGACGTTGTCGGGTGCCTAGAGGTGATCTCCCTATTAGAGGAGGGAGTTGAAGCACACCAAGTGTTCGGTAAAATGTTAGTGTAGCTAAATACCACCTCAGTTATGTTTAATAGCTCAATTAAAGGCATTAGAGGCATTTAAACCAGCACATTAGTTTAGTTCAGTTTTATGGGACTACGGTCCAATGGGTGGGCTCCCACAGTCGCCTCTAGGTTCAGATAACCTAGCTCTAGGTTCAGATAACCTAGAAACAGCATGTTATATCGGTTAGCTATGGATATCAGTATTTTATTTTCAGTGGCACTGTATCGGATTAGATTGGGTTGGACTCCCACAGTCGTCCCTAGGTTCAGATAGCCTAGACAACCCTGCTAAATTCGGGACTTGCAACCCCGGGTCTAGTAGGGATGCGCGCACAGCAAGTACAGTTGCCGGGCCCAACAACATGTTTAGTATTTTCACTTATTACGTATTAAATTTCAAAACTCAAAATCAGTTATGCTAGTTGAGTTTGTTTCCAGTTACAGATTCAGTTTCAGTTAGTTTAGCCTATATTCAGTTCAGTGTTCTTTGGGTTGCTTTGCCATGATTCAGTGCTTATGCCATGCTTATATGTTATGCCTTATGATTTCAGTATACCATGTCTTAGTAAGTTCAGTGCATATTTTCAAATAGCATGATTTAAAAGCATACTGCATCGAATGCATGATTTTGTGAGGTAGATGGTTTCTTACTAAGCTTTAAGCTTACAGATTCTATTTTTTCTTATACTGCAGATAAAGGTAAAGGAAAGATGGACTAGCGGAGGCTGGAGGTCAGTGCGTTGACAAGGATGTGTGTGGATGGAACCTGGAAGAAGATCTTAGGGAACCTTAGCAAGCTTTATTTCAAACATTAGAACTTTTCAGTGTTTCTTTTTATCATCTTGCACTTTAGTATGTTATTCATTACGAATTAGTTCACCATGCACTTTATTATGCTTAGAACACCTCTTTTATGTTGTTAGAATGTTAGTTGTTGTCATTAGAGTGTTTCTTAGTCATTTTGGTACTTGTAATGTGGTTGAGGCACGAAACAGTGCTGAAATCAGACATTTGGCACGAAATCAGTAACTCGAATCGATCAGCTGATCGATTCGAGGGTTTCCAATCGATCATCTGAGCGATTGGGCAATCTGCTCCGCGAACAGTAGGCCTTTGGATCGATCAGCCGATCGATCCAGCCATTTCAGTCGCGAACAGAGAGCCCTGGGATCGATCACTGGATCGATTGATCAACCTGGATCGATCAGCCGATCGATCCAAATTATCGTCCCGGCCACAGTAGCATGCTGGATCGATCACTGGATCGATCCAACTTATGTCCCGCATACAGTTGCCGGCTGGATCGATCACTGGATCGATCCGACTATTCCAATCGATCCGTGGATCGATTGGGAGGTCTGGTATCAGCATGGAAGTGTCTAAGTCCAGTTCCTTGGCCATGGGGAAGGTAAGACATGTTATGAGTAGTTAGTTACCTTCCTTAGCATGTATAGAACCAAGAAATGTCAGGGTTTTAGTGAAATTTTAATTAGTACAGCTTCCGCATCTAGACTTACTAAATGGTCAGGGAATAGTTTAGCACAGCATAATGTGATGATCAGCCTTACAGCCTAGTGGTAGAAGGCGGGTCGTTACATGTGTGAACTGGGATGCAAGCATAATCAAGAAAGTAGAAGCAAATGCCAAAGCAACCTGTACACTTCAGTGTGGCCTAACCAAGGAGGAGTTGAACCGCGTCGGCCCATTCTCAAGCGCCAAAGGACTGTGGCAAAAGCTGATCGAGTTGCACGAGGGCACGTCTGATATAAAGGTAAGTAAGTGTGACTTACTACTTAATAAATTGTATAATATTAAAATGCAGGAAGGTGAGACGGCTAGCCAGCTCCATGCCCGAATACAAGATTTGCTCAACAGACTCCATGCAATAGGACAGAAAGTGGAGAATCATGACATCCTAAGGTACGCCTTAAATGTCTTTTCGAGGAATACCTTGTGGGTATCCATGGTAGATGCTTACAAGGTATCTGAGGATCTATCTATAATTAAACTAGATGAACTATTTGCTGAATTTGAATTGCATGAACAAATTAACGCTCAATCGGCCGAGAAGGATATTGCTTTAATTGCAGGTACAAGCAAACCAAAAGCAAGATATAAAATCGAACTGGAGTCAGAAGAAGAACCGGATTCAGAAGATAACGATGATGAACTCACGACCAAACTCGTCAACTTGGTGAGAAGACTCTACAAAAAGAAAAAGGGCTTCAATAAGGAAGATATCAAGAAGGTGATCCAGTCCAAGGAGGCCCGACCAAGCTCAAAGATGAAATTCGAAGTAACCTGCTACGATTGCAACCAAAAGGGACATATCAAAGCAAATTGTCCAAATCAGAAGGATGCGAAGAAGCAGAGAAAGAAGAAAGCTCTGAAGGCAACTTAGGACGAGTCTTCATCAGAAGAGTCCGACGATGAAGAACTCGAACAGATGAGTTTCCTTGCAATGACGGTCCGGGACCAAGTCAACGAATCTGGAAGCGAGGCGAATTGGAAGCTGAGTTCGAGAGAAGCCACGGATCCGTATCCATTTCCGAAGGGCCTAACCTCTCTGTAAGTACTTTTCAGTTATATAATTTAATTAATTATCTGATGTATAAATTAGCTAAATCTAATATTCGGATCAAATCACTTCTAAAGGAGGTAACAACCCTTAAAGAAGTGATTATCTCCGAATCCTTAACTGACCCGATTCAGACTGGAACCTCAACTCAAGTCCAACAGCTTGAGGAAGAGAATTTCAGCCTAAAAACTCAAGTCAAGGATTTGAAGATCACATTGGAATGGTTTACACTGGGTTCCAAAAATCTTGACATGATTTTTGGAAAATAGAAGGTCGTATACAATCGATCCGGACTAGGATTTAGATCAAAAAGAAAATACCGTTCATATTTGTCACTTGTTAACAGACCAAATAGTAAGGTAGCCTAAGCATGGGTATCTAAGTCCAACTTGGTCAATCAAGTTGGACTTGGTAAATATTGGGTCCCCAAGGATCAAGTCCATTACCTTGATAGACCATATCGAGGCTATGATCTAGGGGGAGCCAATAGAAAAACTATCTTTATAAATAATTAGAATTGTTTGATGAGTGTTGTTTTCTTTTCTTTATTTTATGCATGCTTAGATTAGGCTAGATTAAGGACCTAGGCGTAATTTACACTTGATTAGTTAAACCTAGGGATTTCAAAAATAAAATTAAATATATAATTTCTTTGAAAGGCTCTGTCTAGAAGTGGTGGATGATCTCATACCCAAGAAGGCCTAGTACCTCGCCACAGTCTGGGAGTCAATCTTTGAAATGTGTATTGAATTGACTAATTGGAAAATCTAAGTATAACTCAAATGTAAATTAATCCTTAGATATAATCTAAATTAAAAGATAACTATCTCACAAAAATACATAAGGTTCCCTGATTGACAACTTAGAATCGGGTGAGATGGATCTAGGTTGAACTTAGTTGAATTTACTTAATCCTAATTCAATTTAAATCTTAATTTAATTAACTAACTAAATCAAATACAACTTAATTAAACAAACCAAATTAATAGCTCCATTAAAATTATTCTTAATTAATTTAACTTACTCAAATTAACCAAATCAATCAATTCGATTAACTAATCAAATTATTTAACTCAACTATTTAATTAACTTATCAAATATATTCAACTTAATTTTCAACTTAAATTAACTACTTATTTAACTTAATCTAATTAATTAACTTAACCACTTAATTAACTTAATCAATTTAAGTCAATTTAATTAATCCACTTAACCAATTAACCTAACTAATAAATCAATTTAATTAAATTAAGCATAACTTAATAACCATCTCACAATCACCCATATGAATACCGTGTTTGATCATCTAGACTGGGTGAGATGGAACATTAAGGAGTTGATTTCAATCAAGCTATTTTCTGAATCCATTAAATTGACCCAAATCAAATACTTTATGTAGGAACATAAAGATTTGAATCAATGAATGCTAGATAGTGGATGCTCTAGACACATGACTGGAGATAGATTGAAATTCACTAAGCTGAAACTCAAGAACCTAGGGTCTATTGGATTCGGCAACAACGGAACCCTCAAGGTAATCAAAATAGGTAATATTCAATTAAATTCTGATTTTTACATTCGAAAAGTCTTATTGGTTGAACAATTCAGTTTTAATTTACTTAATATTAGCCAGTTGTGCGACTCAGGATACTTAGTCACATTCTCAAAAACTGAGTGCATAATTAAGAATACTAAAAATCCTGAAATGTCGCTTAAGGGAGTTAGGAAAAAGAACATATATACAATAGACCTACCAACCTCCTCACTAAAGTGTCTGTTGACACAACAAGAGGAAACTGAGTTGTGGCACAGGAGACTGGGTCACACTCACACTAGACTCATTTCAAAAATGAGTCAAAATGGTTTAGTTAGAGGTTTGCCCAAATTAAAATTTACTGAAAATTCAATTTGCAATGCTTGTCAATAGGGCAAACAAACCAAGTTAAACCATAAGTTAAGCAGCCTAAATAGAACAACTTCGATACTTGAGCTCCTTCACCTAGACTTGTTTGATTCACACGGGGCCAAGTCACTAAGCAAAAACTAGTATTGCTTAGTAATAATCGATGACTACTCAATATTTACTTGGGTAAAATTCCTAAAAACTAAAGATGAAACCTTCAAAGTCTTTAAAATCTTTTATAAATTAATAGAAAATGAAAAAAGACACTCAGATAAAAAAAATTATAAGTGACCATAGGGGAGAATTTAAAAACCACAAGTTTATTGAATTTTATGAAATTAATGGGTATAAACACGAATATTCATGCCCTAGGACTCCCCAACAAAATAGTCTAGTAGAATGTAAAAACAGAACCCTACAAGAAGTCACTAGGACCATGTTGAATGAATATAATCTGTCTAATCAATCCTGGGCGGAAGCAATTAATACCGCCTGTTATATACAAAATAGAATTTTAATTAATAAATTTCAAAATAAAACATCTTATGAAATATATTATAATAAAATCCCTAACTTAAACTACTTAAAGGTGTTTGGGTGTAAAGTTTTCATTCTAAACACCAAAGACTACTTAGGAAAATTTATGTCAAAAACAATCCCAGAAATATTTTTAGGGTACTCAACAACAAGTAGAGCATATAGAGTTTATAACAAAAACACCCTAAAAGTTGAAGAATCAACCAATGTAATTTTGATGAAGAAAATAACTTACCTAGTGTAATAAATGAAAATATTAATACAGCAAATATTAACTCAAGAAATATAAAAGATGATGAAGAAATTCAACTTAAATCGAGTGAATTATAAGAACCAGTTGCTGACTCAAATATAAGACCAACAAGAGCAAGTACCTATCATCCATCCGACCAAATTTTGGGTGACCTAACTCTAGGAGTCATAACTTGGTCATCTTTTAGGAACCTAAGTCAAATAGCCCTGATCTCCAAAATTGAACCCAAAACTATAGACAAAGCCCTACCAGACCCAGACTGGACATTAGCAATGTAAGAGGAGTTAACTCAATTTGAAAGAAACCAGGTCTGGGAACTAGTACCTAAACCCATTAACAAAATCATAATTGACACTAAGTGAGTTTTTAGGAACAAATTAGATGATCAGGGTGAAATAATTAGAAACAAAGCAAGATTAGTAGCTAAAGGGTTCAACCAAGTAGAAGGGTTAGACTATGATGAAACCTATGCCCCTGTAGCCAGACTTGAATCTATTAGGATGCTGCTGGCCTATGCAACACATAAAGGATTCAAGCTATATCAAATGGATGTAAAATCTGCCTTCCTAAATGGATTTATCAAAGAAGAGGTATATGTAAGTCAACCTCTAGGATTTGAGAACTTAGAACATCTAAACCATATTTTTAGGTTAAAGAAAGCTCTGTATGGACTAAAACAAGCCCCTAGGGCTTGGTATGAACTTTTATTGAATCATCTGATATATAAAGGATTTAATCAAGGTCAAATAGATCCAATACTATTTGTAAAAACCCTAGAAAAAGATATATTTATAGCCCAAATTTACGTATATGACATAATCTTTGGTTCCACCAACTCTAAATTTTTAAAAGAATTTACCAAGTTAATGGAAAATGAGTTTGAAATGAGCCTAGTAGGAGAACTCAATTTTTTCTTAAACCTACAAATTAAACAAACTAAAGATGGTATTTACATTTTTCAAACAAAATATGCTAAGGAATTAATTAGGAAATTTGAAATGGAAAATTCAAAAAATATTAATACACCAATGGCTACTAACATTAAAATTGACTCAGACTTAGAAGAAAAATCGATAGATTTAAAATAATATCGAAGTGCGATAGGGAGTCTACTGTACCTAACTGCAAGTTGATCAGACATTATTTTTATAGTAGGTATGTGTGCAAGATACCAATCTTGTACAAAAGAGTCACATCTAACACACGCTAAAAGAATACTTAGGTATATTAAGGGAACCCTAAACGTAGGACTCTGATACCCTAGGTCTTGCAGCTTTGATCTAGCTGGCTATTCTAACTTAGATTATGCCGGGTGCAAACTAGATAGAAAGAGCACAAGTGGTAGCTGTCAATTTCTAGGTCAATGCCTAGTAAGTTGGTCAAGTAGAAAGCAACACTGTGTTGCTTTATCCACTACTGAAGCTGAGTACATAGCCCTAGGTGAATGTGTATCTCAATTACTATGGATGATGAGTACCCTAAAAGACTATCAACTAGAATATCAAAATATGAAAATTTCAATTGATAACATAAGTTCAATTAATCTAACCAAGAACTCAATTCACCACTCAAGAACTAAACATATAGAAGTAAAACACCATTTTGTAAGGGATCACGTAGCTAAGGGTGATGTTGTTCTTAACTATGTTGAGTCCAAATCAAACCTGGCTGACATATTCACAAAGCCCTTACCTGAACTTGAGTTCAGTGCACTTAGAAGATAAATAGGGATGTGCTTAGTAGAATAGAACCTATTTCTGCTTACTATATTTTTAAATCAGCTTGCTTTTAAAATTGTCCTTAAAAATTCTAGGAAAAATATTTTTCAAAATTCCAATTTTGATAGTTTTCAAAAATTTGGACTTAGCCTAGGAATTTATTGTTGGTTGCTACTCGGAAAACCTAGAGGTTCCACTGTACAAAAATTTTGTACAAAGGTCTGAACCTTTTCCTAGCTACCATGTGTTCTTTTAAATTAAATTTTGGATCGCCTGCGGAACTTAACACGTTTGATCCAAAACTTAATCTATTTGTTCTTTTAGGTTTTGACTTGGATCTCCTGCGGAACTTAACACGTTCGACCCAAGTCACCTTAAGTTATTAACTCCATTAAATATTAATTTCCATAATCGGTTCCCAGTACTGACGTGGCGAGGCACATGACCTTCTTGGATATGGGAGCAACCACCACCGACTAGACAAAACCTTTTATAGAAAGCTAATATTTAATTTCCTAAAATAACTTTAGGTTAACCGAAAAGAACAATCAAATCACAAGGACAAGAAAAACAAAAGAACACTGTATCGAAAACAAATTCGAAACTCTAGAATCGTATGCCTCTTGTATTTAGTATTATTTCCAAAAATAACTAGTATGATGCGGAAAGAAAAATTACTAGTTATACCTTTTAGAAAAACCTCTTGATCTTCTACTGTATTCCTCTTCTAACCTCGGACGTTGTGTGGGCAACGATCTTCCGAGATGAGAACCACCAAGCACCTTCTTCTTCCTTGCAAGTTTCGGCCACCACAATTCTCCAAGAGAAGTAGAGGTCCGGCCACCACCACCAAGCTCCAAGGGATACAAGAAACAAAACCACCTTTCTCTCCTCCTTCTCCTAGCTAGAACCGGCCACCATCAAGAGCTCCAAGAAAGGTTGCCGCCGGCCATAAGAAGAAGAGAAGAGGAAGAAGCTAGGGCCGGCCACCAAAGAGGAAAAGAGAGGAGTAGAATAATAGAGTTGATCACCCTGAAGCCTTCTCTACCCCCTCTTTTATAATCCTTGATCTTGGCAAATAAGGAAATTTAATTAAAAACTTCCTTAATTATTTTGCCATGAAAAAGAAAATTTTATTTAATTAAAAATAATTTCCTTTTTACAAATACAATGGCCGGCCACACCATTCCACAAATCAAGGAAATTTTAATTCACACAAGAATTAAAACTTCCTAATTTGCTTTCGGAAATTTATAAAAATTTCTCAAATAATTTTTCCCTTCATGGTGGTTAATAAAAAGGAAATTTTATAAATTAAAATATTTCTTTTAAACATGTGGATAAAAGAAAGTTATCTCTAAAATTAAAATCTCTTTAATCTACAAATAAGGAAAGATATCAAATCTTTTCTTAATCTTTTGTAGAAACTTATAAAAGAGAATATTTAATTTTAAACTCTCTTTTAAATCATGAACATGATTAAAATTGAAAGTTTTCTTAAAATTTAAAATCCTCCTTTAATCAACAAATAAGGAAAGATTTCAAATTTTAAACTCTCTTTTAAACATGTAGATGATTTACAAATAAGGAAAGTTTTTACCAAAAATTAAAACCATCCTTTTAATCTACAAATAAGGAAAGAGATTAATCTCTTCTCTTAATCTTTTGTAGAAAGTTATAAAAGGAAATTTTTAATTTTTAAACTCTCTTTTAAAATCATGATATCCACATAAGAAATAATTTTAATAAAAATCTTTTTAATATTCTAGTGGCCGGCCACCTAAGCTTGGGACCCAAGCTTTGGCCGGCCACCTACATGGCTCATCCACTTGGACTTGGCCGGCCCTAGCTTGGGTTCCAAGCTAGCTTGGCCAGCCCCATTGGATGGGTAAGAAGGTGGGTATGCGGTGGGTATAAATCTCTATATACTAGAGGCTACGATAGGGACCGAGAGGAGGAATTGGTTTTGGTCTCCCGATGAAATTAAGCATCCCGTGTTCGCCCCGAACACACAACTTAATTTCATCAATAATAATTCATTCCACTAAAGAACTATTATTGAACTACCGCACCAATCCCAAATTACATTTTGGGCTCCTTCTTATTATGAGTGTGTTAGTCTCCCTGTGTTTAAGATAACAAATGTCCACTAATTAAGTAAGTTACTGACAACTCACTTAATTAATATCTAGCTCCAAGAGTAGTACCACTCAACTTCATCGTCATGTCGGACTAAGTCCACCTGCAGGGTTTAACATGACAATCCTTATGAGCTCCTCTTGGGGACATTCTCAACCTAGATCACTAGGACACGCCTTCTATAATCAACAACACACACTATAAGTGATATCATTTCCCAACTTATCGGGCTTATTGATTCATCGAACTAAATCTCACCCATTGATAAATTAAAGAAATAAATATCAAATATATGTGCTTGTTATTATATTAGGATTAAGAGCACACACTTCCATAATAACTGAGGTCTTTGTTTCTTTATAAAGTCAGTATAAAAGAAACGACCTCTAATGGTCCTACTCAATACACTCTAAGTGTACTAGTGTAATTATATAGTTAAGATAAACTAATACCTAATTACACTACGACCTTCCAATGGTTTGTTCCTTTCCATTATGGTCGTGAGCTACTGTTTATAATTTATAAGGTACTGATAACATGATCTTCTGTGTGTGACACCACACACCATGTTATCTACAATATAAATTAATTGAACAACTACATTTATCATAAATGTAGACATTTGACCAATTTGATTCTTATTTCTAGATAAATGTTTATACCAAAAGCTAGGCTTTTAGTATACACTCTAACAATCTCCCACTTATACTAAAAGACTAAGCTGCCATATCTGCTGCCATACATCTGATTCCCAACCCTTCAACATGCCCATCAAAAGCTCTTGCCTTAAGGACCTTAGTGAAAGGATCTATAGGTCATCACCTGATGCAATCTGGGCGGCAACAACTTCTCCTCGTTTATACTATTTCTCGTATTGGGTGGTACTTGCGCTCTATTGTGTTTACTTGCCTTATAGACTTATGGTTTCTTTGAGTTTGCTACTGCACCAACATTATTACAATAAATTGTAATAATCTTTGGACAAACTAGAAATCATATCTAAGTCTATCTTGAGGTTATTGAGTCATTCAACTTTTATGGCTGCCTCAGAGGCTTGCCATATACTAAACTTCTATGGTGGAGTCTAGAAAAACACCTATGCTTATCACTCTTCCATAGTTATGACTTTACCTCCTAAAGTAAACACAAAACCCCGAGGTTGACTTATTATTGTTCCTATCCGATTGGAAATCAAAATCCATGTAACCCACAAGGACCAAATTAACTGCCTTGTAAGCTAGCATATAATCTCTAGTACCTCTAAGGTACTTCAATATATGCTTTACTGCAGTCCACTGTCCTTGTCTAGAGTTACTTTGATATCTGCTAACTATGCCCTTGGCAAAACAGATTTCTGATCTCGTGCATAGCATACATTAGGCTTCTGTCAGCCGAAGCATAAAGAACTGCCTTTATTTCCTTTATCTCCTTTGATGTCTACAGAGACATCTTTAGATAAAGTTACTCTATCCTGAAAAGGTAAGAAACCTTTCTTGGAGTTTTGTATGCTTAAAACGAGCAAGGATTTTTTCGATGTATGAAGCTTGGGATAAGTAAAATATTCTTTTCTTGCGATCCCTTATTACTTTGATCTCAAGAATATTTACATTCCTTCATATCGAATTGTTTGGACGACCATACCCTTACTTCTGACAACACTTTGATATTGTTTCCAACTACCAAAAATGTTATCTACGTATAGTACAAGAAATACCACCACGTTTCTATCACGCCTTTTGTAAGACTTATCCGGTTACTAAATAAATCCATAGACTTTAATAAACCGGATGTTCTAAGACCTTGAAGCTTTGCCTCAGTCCATAGACTGATTGAGCTTGCACACAAGATGGTCTTAGCCCTTTGCAATGAACCCTTCTGGTTGCTTTATATGGATGCTTTCTTCAAGACTTCCATTAAGGAATGTTGTCTTGACATCCACTTGCCAAATAGATAAAAGAATCCGGATAGACTTAAGCATGGCTACCAGTGAAAAAGTTTCCTTTTTCATCAAGCCTTGCCTTGAAAGTTTCTACCTTCCTGTCTATCCTTCTTTTCCTATTATAGACCTTTTACACCCAAAGGCTTTTACACCACTTGGTGGTTTTACAAGCTTCCAGATTTTATTAGAATACATATATTCTAATTCTATTATTCATTACTCTTTGCCAAGATGCTGCATATTTATCTTGGAGTGCTTCGTCACATGTCCGGAGATCAGGTTCATGCCCTTCAGGGATCGAGTCCAAAAACTCTCCCAAAACATGAATCTTTTAAGGTTGCTTAACAACCCTCCCACTACGACAAGGTATTTTTTTTTTAATTGTGTATCATTTGTGATACGTGTTGCAGTTTTCCTTGTGGTATCTCATCTTGTACAGTTGGTACTAGATTAGACATGTCTTTTATTATTTCCTTAAGAACAAATTTACTTATGAGCACGTGGTTCATTATATAGTCCTTTTCTAAAAAACAGTCATTGATGCTAACAATGACCTTCTGATTTTTAAGACTATAAACCTACTTTTGTTTATCTAGGATAATTTACAAACAAGTGAACTCCTATCCAACTTATCATTATCTCTCATATGTGCTGGATTACCCGAATCCGAATATGCTTCAAAATAGGCTTACGCCTATTCAGCAACTCTATATGAGTAGAGAGTTATGACTTTGGAAGGTACTACGTTCACTTCCGTTTCCAGAGCATATCCTTAAAACAAATTTGGTAATTTTCTGAATAACTCATCACCTATCTAATTATTCCATAAGAGTCCTATACCTTCTTTCTACTACATCATTCTGTTGGGGTGTACCAGATGTAGTTAGTTGGGATTGAAATCCAACTTCTGATAAGTGACTCCTAAATTCTCCCAAGAGGTACTTGCCACTACGATCTTACCATAGTGACTTTTACTTTAATATTTCTCCGCATCAGCCTTGTACTCTTTGAACTAATCAAAGTACTTAGTCTTGCGGCACATTAAGTAAATTTATTTGTATCTTGAATAGTTGTCTATAAAATAGACAAAATATTCAATACTACCTCTTGTCTGGATAGTCATAGGATCACACAAATCAGAATGAACCAATTTCAACATATATTTGACTCCATACCCCTTAAAAGCTTCTTGGTTATTTTCTTTCTAAGTAAGACTCGCAGGTTGGAAAGATTTCCACTACCAATGAACCCAAAAGTTCATCAACTACCAATGAATCCTACTCAAGTATAACCTAGCTTTTAGATGCCAAAGATATAATTGGTTCTTTTCTGAAGGTTGCTTTCTCTTAAAATTAGAAGATGTGTTACTAATTTCCATTTGTTGCATCGTGGGAGTTATTGGATTATAAATTGTCAACCATCATACCAGAATAGATAATTTCCTTATTTTTCTTGATAACATCTTTGTTATCAAAATAGACACAATATCTATAATAGTTTAGAAACTGAAATCAGGTTCTTTCTAAACTTGGTACGTAAAGACAATTACTTAAAATCCATATTTTATTCTTATCAAAGGATAAACATCTCCCACTGCAACAGCTACCACTTTTACAGTAGTGCCCATGTGGACGGTGATTTACCTTTCATTTAGTTGTCGGGTTTCCTGGAACCCTGAATTGCAGACATGATTAATGACATCTTGTATCTACACTCCAGGTTCTGGTAGATAACACCACTAGACATGTTTCAACTAATGAATTAAATACACCTAAATTGTTCTTAGTTCTAAGAAGACAGTCTACCTTAATGTCCAAGTCCTATTTCCAATCATTACAATTGGGACTACTAAGTCTTTTTCTATAGTATGACTACTAGGGATTGACAAACATCCTAAGAATCACAAAAATATTTGGTCAAGATCAACTCCTTAAAATCTCCATGAATTTTGTATATACAAAATCGAAGAGGAGATTTTATTCATTAATTTTATTATCTCGTCAACTTTACTTTATGACGAATAAAATTAATAGTTAATCTATCTTTGATCAAATATTTGGTTAAAACTCTTTGAATTTAAAATAACATTGATTCCTCAAACAATATTATTTAAATTCACCAACACCTCAAACACCGTGAATTTTGCATGCCACGTTAGTGTGGACGTATACAAAATTTAAACATTTGTAAGAGGAGGGTTTTACCCATTAATTATCTTGTCAATAAATCTTTATGACAAATAAAATTACCTCAAACACCGTGAATTTTGTATGCCACGTTAGTGTGGACGTATACAAAATCAAACATTTGTAAGAGGGGTTTTTAATTTTATTATCTTGTCAACCTTTTTATTTGACAAATTAATAGTTGATTTTCTTCGGTCACACAACTAATAGCAATGACTCCGATGGGGAGGATACTATTAGAGATGCCTAAGTGTATACCATTACTTGACACTAAGTCCATTAATAAGATTATGCCCCTTCCGTTGGGGAAGATCACACGCTCTTAATTAACTTCCTATAGTCATCCAAAATTGGAAGTCTGTTCTAGTGATCCACAAACAAGCTCATCCGTTATGGAGGAAGGCACTCAGAGCCAACGCGCAAGCTTGTTTGCATCACTTACAAACCAGTAATGGAGACCATGGGATTTATTTAAAAATCCCTCTCCCACTTAGTTATTTATAAACGAGGAATTTTTAACTATACTAGTCTATGTATACTAACATGCACACACAATACAATATAAAAGCAATAAATAGAAAATCTAATTTTCAACTATTATGACTTTTATCTATTGTTGTCCTCCGTGTGTCACCAACCCTAGCTGCTGCCATCTTTGGCCACTGCCACCGGGTCTAGTTGTCGCATCCATCTTGCTCCTTGTTCCGCTGCGCCTCTGGTCCTCAAAAAGTTCCACGCCTTGCAAGATTCGATTCGCGACATATATAGAATTTTTATATTTTTCGATCCTATATTCCTCGAAGGTATGTACATGTATCTAGATCAAAAAATAAAATCCTAATAAAACTAAATACAGCTCCTGCTGTATTTTATAATACAATCATGCACACACAATAAAATGCCCTTGACATGTCCAAGGGTCCAATCACACACATAATAACTATAAGCCATAATAGTTGGATCCTGCATCCACAAAGTTAGCACATCCTACTATTATCCTGCCTAAATTATGTATGACATGTGCATAATTAAACTAATACCAAATACACAGAGGCAAATCCCTAGCTCTGATACCAATTGTTGGTTGCTACTCGGAAAACCTAGAGGTTCCACTGTACATTTATCCCCTAGAAATCATGTACCCCTAGATATCAGCTAGAGCATCTCACAAGCACATTAGGGTTAACTTGCTTATATATGAAAATAATTAGAATGGTGTGAGATGCATAGGGTACTGCCTGAACTTAAGAATGCTTATGTCTATACATCGACATAAGTCTGGGTAATAAATACCAACTTACATTAATCAAGTTAAGTTATCTTGTATTAGTCAAATCTAACTGATCACTAACTTAACTTAACTAACCAAGTGAAAGTTGTTGCCCTCTAGGTGAACAACCAGTAGCTAATGGTTTGACATTTGGCTAAGGATACTAAGTATTTTGTTTAACTTTTAATTACTCATGCCTGTACTTTAGGACTCTTGGAAAAGAGAACTAATTTTTTTAAAATTGACTCACTTTTTATGGTTCTAGGTGAAAGTGACCTTAGTTAAAGTTTTACAAGTTGATACTATTTAAGCTAAGTATTTTTCAAAATTAACCAAGTAAAATTAATTTTTGAACCTCTAAAATTTTTTTAAAAGTTTTATCAAATATTTTTGTTCGCTCTTTTTAAACTAAAATTTTCTAACACAAAATATTTTCAAACTTTTCCTTAGCTAAAAACTACTTTCCATACTTACTTTCTGAATTTTTTTAAGGGAAAAGGTTTTCTTTCTCAAAAATTAGATTACTTTTAAAGAACTTTTTGATAAAGATTTTTCTAATCATTCACTTAGCTAAAAAGTCTACAAGAAACTTTATTCTAGAAGCTAAGTGTTTATTAAAATATTTTAAATATGTGTCTTCTATTAAATTTTTTTAAAGTTAGCTTTAACAAAAAAGTTTTTGTGAAAAGCTAAGTTTTCTAAGGATAAATTTTTAAAACTATCTTTTTGAAAGCTAAGGTTTTAAAAACCTTCTGAAAAACTAAGTTTTAAAAGTTAATATATTTCTCAAAACCATTTATTAGCTATATGTTTTAAAACTAAATTCCTAACTAAGGCCATGATCAACTTTTCAACTTGACTACTTTTATTGATTATACCTTCTTTTTGTTTTTTGATATATGGCAAAGGAGGAGAGTATATATGAAAAATTCAGTTATTAAGGGGTAAATAAGTATAAATAATAAATAAAAATTTCTAGAAAGAGGAGCTTTTATTAAGGGGGAGTGTTTTTCACTTAAGCTTCTATTAAGGGGGAGCTTTGCACTAAATTTATGCTTATGCTGTTATTTATTTAGTTATGCTTGTACTGTTATTAAAAGTTCTTCATAGCATTTCTTTATTATTTATGTCTTTCTGCTTAACTTTGAATTTTAGTTGTCATTCTCAAAAAGGGGTAGATTGTTGGTGCGGGAAGCATCCGACGATCGAATCCAAGTTTTGATAATGACAAAGGATTCAAAATTAAAGTTAATTGTTATTTGATATGTGTGAATGAGTTTGCAGGAAAGTCCTAACTGCGGTTAGGTAGGTGGAAAACCCTAGGGGGTTGTAACCCTAGGTCCTAAGGGGTGGTAACCCTAGGTGATGGAAAACCCTAACGAGCGACAACCTTAGGTTCTAGGGGGTGGTAACCCTAGGTGGTGGTAAATCCTAAGGGGCGGCAACCTTAGGTCCTAGGGGGTGGTAACCCTAGGTGGTGGTAAATCCTAAGGGGTGGTAACCTTAGGTCCTAGGGGGAGGTAACCCTAGGTGGTGGAAAATCTTAAGGGACTTAGGTCCTAGGGGGAGGTAACCCTAGGTGGCGGAAAACCCTAGGGGGTGGTAACCTTAGATCCTAGAGGGTGGTAATCCTAGGCAGAAAGTCTGATCGGTCTGGAGGACTGTCTGGCAACAGGTATGCTCTCCTGAGTGGAGTAGGTGAGGATGTGTTCCCTACTGAGGGAACAATAGGCGTCGGGTTGACCTAGAGTTTCCGGTCAGAAATTTGAAGTCAGAACCAGACAGTCCGGAGACTATCAAAATATTTATATTATTATATTTATTATATGCTAACTTTATTTTGTAGGCTATGTTATTGTTTTGTGGACTAACCTATCTTGTAGGGACAAAATAGTATGTTTTGCCTAGGATGAACAATACTTGAGATGCCCTCCATGGAGCTTGGAGGCGCTTCGGGTGCAAGGAAGAAGCTACGCAGGAAGCCAGGCTGGAGGCGCCCTCATGGAGGCTTGAGGCACCTCGGACGACATTGAAGGTGCCCTCCAGGGGATTGGAGGTGCCCTCAAGTGGATAGGCGAAGACTGATTCGGAGCTTATCTACGCGCGACTGACCCGGGGATTGGAGGCACCCTCATGGGTCTTGGAGGCGCCCTCAACGGCCTATAAAAGGCAACCTCGACCAACAATTGAGGCAATAAACTCTCAAGCGATCATACAACTGTTTGTTGCTAACGAGACATTCCGGCTGAGCCATAACACAACCCCGACGACCCGGAGCTGTGAATTTCGAATTCTTGTTGTCGGTATAAGTTTTTTTTGGTGCATCTAAATTTTAATAATCTCTTGTACTATTTCACGATTATAGTTATTGCTCAAAGTAAACGTTCAATGAGCGTGGACCTTGGAGTAGGAGTCACCCTAGGCTCCGAACCAAGTAAATCTTAGCGTCCTTCTATGTTTTATTTAAATTTCCGCTGTATTTTACTCAATCGTTTCAAATATGAAAAGTGAAAACCACGAGTGGTATCCACCCCCCCTTCCAGCACGTCTCGATCCAACATATCATACTTCTAGTTTTCATGACAAATAGTATTAAAATGATAAAGATTAGACCTAGCATCTTTTTATCATGGCTCAAAAGAATTGGATCAATAAATAATACCTTAGGTTTGCTCTTGAGAGCTCTCCCTTGATTTGAGCTTTCTCCTTTCACTTTTGTCGGTCTCCTCCCCCTTGGACATTGACTTTGATAATGTCCATTTTGATTACACAAAAATCACATAATGTGCTCCTTGCCCTTCTGTATCATGAGGCCGACCTTTCTTGGCTTCTCCTTAGCTATTGGTGCCACTTGACCCTTCTTCTTAGTCAAATTAGGGCACTTGCTTTTATAGTGTCCACATTCCCTACACTCAAAACAAATAATATGATCTTTATTATTAAAAATTAAAATTTTTATACCTTTATTTGTAGGAGTGACACTTGATCCTCCATTTGACTTTTCTTGGTTTTTGGAGGTGGCACCATCTTTGTCTTCATTTGACCTGGAGGTGGAAGCTTCTTCTTGCTCCAGTGTCAACGAATGACACTTCCCCTCAATCATTGAGGTGGAGGCTTCTTGAATTTCCTCCTTGAATGTTGAGCATCACTCAACCTCTGAATTTTCATCCATGTGAAACAAAGAGTATCTCCCTTTGCCTTTGTCCTTATGCTCTTGAGGATGGATCTTCTTCACTTTCCTCTCCTTTGGAAGATGAGCATCTCTCAACCTACAAATCTTCTTCTTCTTGATCTATTGAGTCTTCCTCTTTGGATTTTTCTTGATTTAGTGTAGTGGAGGGAACCTTATAAATCTTTGTCAATTTGCTCCAAAGCTGTTGGATCGATCGCACGTGAGGGAGGGGAGGTGAATCACGTGGTTTTCAAAATTCTCTTTTTGTTGTTTTAAAATTAGAGTAAGAATGCAGCATAAAAGAAAAACACGAAAATCAGGTATGAGAAGAACACAAGCGGTTTACTTGGTTCTGAGCCTTCGGTGACTCCTACTCTAAGACCCAGGTCCCACAGACCTATCGATGGGTAATTCACGATAAACCTCTTCTGGTACCTCCGGAAGAAGAAATCAAAATACAAAGGAAAGTTAGAACAAGTGCAACACCTTGAACTTATCCTTTTGTAGTATTTAATTACACGAACTAAAATTTACCAACACTTTGGGTGTAACGACCACCCTTCTTACTACTACTCTCTAAGGGTGACCGTTACTTAACTACTAACTCTACTTAACCAGTATGATCGAAACCACGAGGAGTCTCTACCGAAAAATTTCGGCAGCATCTCTCCTGTACCGGTGACCATAAACTGAGATACACATATAGTATACATTAGCCACAGGTGGCTGGAACATATATCAAACACCCACGCAATTAAATAAGTGTACAGACTCATCTTAGCATACAATCTAAAATGAGAATAATCTCCAATGACATGAAATGTAAGATACAATTTCAAATATTTATTAATCACTAAAATGCAGAAACTTAAAAAAAATGCCCCAAGTCTCTCCCATAGTCCTGGCATCGTACATCATCCACGCTACCTTGTCGCCTTCCTTTGCTATATCTTTTCCTTTCCTTTATCTGCAGTAAGAGGAAATGCAAACTATAAGCGAATGCTTAGTAAGCGCTGTCTAACTCACAAAAACTTGAATATGCATGTTTATAAGAAGAAATTAGAAACTGAATGCTTTAAAAGAAGACATATAAAGCTACTCATGTCAAAAGTACTGAAACTAGGAAATAAATCTACTCATGCATATTCAATAGCAAGCTCTAAAATTTGCATACTCATGATATACAAAGATAAAACTGCATGCTGGAAGATAAAGCTAATCATGCTCAATAAACTAATCAGGAAACAAATAAAACTAATACTGCATGCTTCAAATTAAAAGAAACTAAACTGGCTGACTCTAAACATAAGTGAAGCTTGTTTCATTTGTTTAAAAACTTATACTTTAATACTTCAAAATAATAATCAACTTCTCTTGGGCCCAGGCGTAGTACCATCTTATGCGCGTTCCCTAATAGGTTGGGGTAGCGAGCCACCAATCCTAAAAGAGCAGACCTTGGTCTACCAGGGCCAAGACCTTGGAATTGGACACCTGAATTTGTTTAACGACAACCTTGGAAGTCGGGTACTAGCCTCTTCAAAGTAAAATATCTTATTATCTTAATTATTTCTTCTTTAAATGCCTTGGCATTTTATCAAGCACCTTGTGTGCCAAAATCTCTAAAGTCTCGACTTTGGGATCTACTTAAGGCCTTGGCCTTTTTCTTTCTTTTCTTTATCTTTCTTATCCTTGTTAATACCTCTAATAAAAGGATATCTCATACAAAACTGCACTAAAATGCTTATTAACATTGTACTGAAATGTTTAACAGAATTGCATGGAAATACTTAATAAAACTGTACTGAAATGATTAATAAAATCTACTCTAAGATTGGAGTTCTGCATATAATACATATCAAAATCTACATGCCATGCTTATCAAAATCTGCATAGCAAAGAAATCTAGAGATCTAAAATCGATACTGCTCATGCTTGAATCTATAGCAAGGAAATAGCAATATAGCTCAATACTGCCCATGCTCAAACCCATAACAAAGAAATGGAAACAAGATCCAATGCTGCTCATGCTCAATTCTATAGCAACGAAATAGGAAAATGAAAGCTGATCATGCATATTCAATAGCAAAGGGAAAAGCTAGAAAAAGATACTGCTCGAGCTCTACTAATAGTAAGGTGGAAAAATCTGACTTCTTCAAGTATGCTACAATAGATTTAAATAAATGAAACCACTTGCTGCTTTTAAATTTCAAACTATCCTAATGTTGTACAGAAGAAAATCCAAAACAAGGAAACAATGAAACACTTGCTGTACAGAAAATCCAAGCATGGAAACAAAGCACACTAGCTGTACAAAAAATCTGAAGCATGGAAACAAGGCACACTAAAATCCGGACTGCAACAAGCTCCAAAAGGGGTTGTTCTAAGCTCTGATAAAGCTGTTCGTGGTTATAGAAATGCAAACAAAACTGGGATGCTTAAACTGTGATGCTAGTTAAGGTAACAAGGAAATCTAAGTTTGATATGTTAACTTCAAGGGTTGTTCATTTCTGCAGCTCATACATTGGATCCGAAACTTCATGTATATAAATTTATCACCCAACCGAATTGCTAAGCCACATGCTAATCTAATTAATTCTTTCATTTTCCCCAGTCTAACAAATTGAATTGTGATACACTGCAGCAAGGAAACTAATTACTGCTATTAAAACGTGTAAACCATTTCTGCCCATAGCCCTAATCCATGAAACCAACAGCATACAATTCCTCCTAGAATTGTGGCACGGCAGGTGACCAAAAGGAGCTAAATGCTCCTCACACTAAATTTTTATTTGAGACTCACGGCAGAACAATGAATCCAAAAACTGTATGCTAAGTATAAGGGCTGTTCCGGCTTGACAAAACAAATAGCAACAAAAGAAACACAACCCTTGAGGGATGCTGTGAGGGACATTACCTTATCATTTCACCTACAAGCAAGCTTTAAGATTTCAAGCAAAGCTTCGGAAACAAGGAGAGGAATAAGAAATAAACCTCGGAGCTATCCTACTGCAGGTGAGTAGCAACTTACCGAGATGTTCTTGGACTTACAACAGAAGAAAGGCAGGTTCTAGGTTTCGGGTGGCTTGAGATTGTGGCCTCTTCTTGTGCTCACCGACTCTCCTCGACAAGAGGATCACCACTGCGTGAAGAACCCCTCGGAGAACCCCCTCGCTGGCTGCTGGAGATGTGCCCTAAGTCCGCTTCTTCGTTTCGTCTTCGCTCGGGTAGAAACGACGCACTCAGAGAGAAAGGTGAGAAGGATTTTGGGTTCGGTAAAAAGAAAACCTAAGTTCTCTTTTATAACTATGTATTCTATTAGCCAACTACTACTTAAATACAATTCATCCTTTATTTGATTAGTAATGACCGCTTGCACACTTGGTCAGCCGGACTCGCTTAGGGTTCAACTTAATCCGAGGTCTCGGGTTCGAATCTTGGCTTGGACATTTTTTGTCGAAACTTCCTTCGTTTAGTAAAAATACCAAACGACCTCCAAAAATTACATAAAAATACTCTAAAAATTCCTAAAAATCTCTAGAATATTTCTATAGCATTTTCAAATATTTTTAAACCACAATTAGAACTCTAAATGAGGAAATTCGGGTTGTTACATTGGGGATCAAAGTGAGAGCGCTTGTGTCGATGTCGGTCTGCCAGCTATGATAGGAAGTCCTCAGAGTAGTCGTCGGACATAGCAGCTTTGCAACAGAGTCGTGACAGAAGCCTAGAGCAGTCAAAAGTTATATCGGATGCGCGGTAGCTCGTATAGGTGTTCTTGTAGGTTGCATGGTCGAGCCTGCCTTATATAGGCTATGGAAGGTGCCTTCCATAGGCGTGGAAGACACCTTCAACTGGTTAAACTCTATCCCGATCGGCTCAGCTCTTATCCGCGATGACGTCCAAGTTTATCCTACGGAAGTTACCTTCCATGGCTATGGAAGGCACCTTCCATGAACAGTGCGAAGGCGCCTTCTATCAAGATCTAAGGCGCCTTTGGACACTGTTCATCCGAAGGAAAATGTGCTCTTTTGTCCTACAAAACAACGCTAGACTAATAAACAAAATAATAACCTGCAAGACAAATGTTAGTATAATAATGAGTAGTATTAATTAGTTCCTGTCCTCCCAGGACTAGGAACTAGTCAAGGTCTCAGCTTAGAGATCCCAAATTGAGCTAAACTAGACTGATGCTTACTGTCCCTTCAATCGGGATGCATCCTCATTGTTAGGATCTTCGGATGGCTAGAGAGGGGGGAGTGTGAATAGCCTCCTCTAAAAGCTTAAGGAATTTCTTCCTACAAATCGTTAGCACAGCGGAAATATGCAAACGAAAATATAATACAAGAAAAAGAAAGACAAGAACCACTAACACCAGTATGTACGAGGTTCGGGGATAACTTGCCCCTACTCCTCGGTGTGTCCGTAAGGTGGACGACTCCTTGATCTTTCGGTAGATCACACCCCGGATAGATTCCGGCTAAAGATTTCCTCCTTCTCGGTGGAGTAACCTCTCCACAAAATCTCCGGAGATATGTAAATGAAGCACAAGACTTACAATGATTAGTGGCTAGAAAGAATGAAGAATACGCTCACAGCCACACGAAGACGACAGTAAAGAGCGCAAGAAGGAAAACAGCTTCTCAGCCAAGAGCTCAAAACCTTAGCACTTGCTTGATCGACCGACCATTTTATCTCTTCATCCTTCTTCTTATGCCTATGCTTTTCCACTGTGTTCAGCCTGTACCGAATCGCTGTCAACCTGCACCGAATCGCTGCTGCAAGCTAAGGCGTCGCCAATCACTCTTCCTTCTCATTTGGTTCTCTGAACTCACACCAATAGAACTCATGTTCTTCGCAGGTGTCTCTGAGCTCGAACCAACAAGCAGGAGTCAAGGCGGCGCCAATCCGGATCGCGGCCGATGGCGTTGATGCTCAATTGCACCATTTGCGGTGAAACACGAGAAAGAACACTTTGTCTTATTCTCTGATGGAGTTTAATTTGAATTTAAGCATTGGCATAATACGCAACCGCAAATTAAAAAGCTCACAGATGGTTCATCGAAGAGTCGGACGTTGTAGAAATATTATTGTGGATCGATCGGACCGATCCACAACCTTTGGACCGATCAGGGCCATAGCCCGATCGGTCGAGAGCTCTGATCGATGCGTGGACCGATCGGGCTATAGGTGGATCGGTCCGATCAATCCCCTATCCTTTCTCCCGAGCTCCATTGCCTCTGATCGGGTCTGACCGATCGCATGTCTCTGAGAGAGTTACTGATTGGTTACTAATCGGTCTGGTGACCGATCCGATAACCATAGTATCACTGGATTGGTCAACAGACCGATCCAATGCCTATGTAGGTTTAGAGCTTCCCAGCCCTAAACCCTAGAGCCTTCCTGGTCTAGAGAACGAGCTACCGAGCCCTCTCTGACCTAGTCCGGAGAACGAGCTACCGAGCCCTCTCCGACTTCCACGTCCGGTCCAGAGAACGAGCTACCAAGCCCTCTCTGACCTAGTCCGGAGAACGAGCTGCCAAGCCCTCTCCGACTCCGTCCAGTCCAGAGAACGAGCTACCGAGCCCTCTCTGACCTAGTCCAGAGAACGAGCTACCAAGCCCTCTCCAACTCCGTCCGGTCCAGAGAACGAGCTACCGAGCCCTCTCTAACCTAGTCCGGAGAATGAGCTGCCGAGCCCTCTCCGACTCCGTCCGGTCCAGAGAACGAGCTACCGAGCCCTCTCTGACCTAGTCCAGAGAATGAGCTACCAAGCCCTCTTTGACTCCGTCCGGTCCAGAGAATGAGCTACCGAGCCCTCTCTAACCTAGTCCGGAGAACGAGCTACCGAGCTCTCTCCGACCCCGTCCGGTCCAGAGAACGAGCTACCGAGCCCTCTCTGACCTAGTCCAGAGAATGAGCTACCAAGCCCTCTCCAACTCTGTCCGGTCCAGAGAGCGAGCTACCGAGCCCTCTCTGACCTAGTCTGGAGAACGAGCTGCCGAGCCCTCTCCGACTCCACGTGCCAAGTTTCCATACTTGGACTTTTCCCTTCCACCTGATCAACCTTGATCAGTAATCAATCTGAGTTTAATTAATATCTGATACAAACTTAAATCAGTGTCAACATCAAAACAACAGCCAGGTCAGACTGTATCAACAATCTCCCCCTTTTTGTTGTTTGACAACACTATTTAAGTTTAGATCAGAAATGCTCATTTTCCATAATTTTAGGGAAATCTAGATTCTCCCCCTAAGACGGATACAACACTATGTAAGGAAGTCAATAATCCTCAAGGTTATCCTCTCCCCTAAAATCAAAACTTCATTCATCTCTAAACTTAGTTATCTTCTCCCCCTTTGTTAAACACCGAAAAGGTGCGAATTAGACAATAAGACTTAAAGGACTCCCCCTTAACCCATACTGTCTCTTTCTTAATCCACATAGAATTCCCTCTAAGTGTATTATCAGACAGTAAATAAGAGACAATCAAGATATGACATATGAAAAGCATATAAATAGCCAATAAGAACTGAAACATAAAGAGAAGCAAGTAATAGAAAAACAAGTAGCATAAATATATGAAAACAACTAATATCCAGGTTAGACACATGTATCTATCAAACAGTATCCGAAACATAGGCAATCAAAATGACCAACATAAAATAAGGTGTATCAATCAACATCCTCAATATGAGGAGCATCATCATCATCAGCTGGAGGAATGAGTCCCTGAGGTGGCATGCTGCTGCTCGAGGGTGGATAGCACGAGTAATACTGCGGAGGTGGGTAGCTGGTCATCCATCCCAGAAGCACCTGCTGCGTTGCCAAATGCTGACTGCGTAGATCATCGTAACACTGGTCAATCCGAACGCGCAGCCCATGGAGCTCAGCAACCAGCAGCTCATCGTGCTGATCGATGCGGCTCTCCAGCTCAGCGATCTGCCAGCACAGATCAGGATCTGCCTCTCCATACTCAGCAGCAGCAGGAGGAGGAGTAGCAACAGGAGCAGCATCAACCTGTCGTGGAGGTGCCCATGGTAACTCACCCAGTGCTCTCCTGTCCTTCCAACGAACCGTCCCATACTGTCCTATGATGCCAGACTTGGAAAATGCACGTTTTCCAAGTCTGCAGTCCTGCCTCACCATCTTGACTATCCTTCCCTTGGAGACATCAATCTGTAGGGTCTCGAGCCAATCCGTAATTATATGCCCATAAGGCATATAAACGGTGAAGCTGTTAGGCTCACTATCGGAGATGATAGACGAATAAATGCTCTACATGATGTCAAAATCAAGACGCCGACGCAATCCATAAAGCATCAGGCAGTGATATGGTCGGATCTCTGACAAGGGTTTAGATGTGATTGGCAGAAGACAATTTGTGACAATCTTAAAGAGAATGTAATCTGGGGCAGATAGTCTCAGGGTTGCAAAGGTAGGAAAATCAACATCTAACTCATCTTGTCCACCCGGTCTAGGATGTCCGAAGAAATACTCATAAATGGAGTCAGATGAGACATCAAAGGGAGAAGGTAAGGGGTCTGGTAAATCAGGATATATGGAAAAGACATTTCCTGAACACCTCCGGCAAGCTAGATAATCAAAGAAGGCCGAGAAAGAGAAATCAATAGTTTGCTTAGCAACTCTAGTTCTATAATTAACATCATTAGTTTGATGAAGATTAATATAAAACTCAGATACTAAGTCGTAATTGATGTCCCGTTCTAAATAAACTAGAGAATCAAGTTTGTAATAGGCAAGTATTTCCGACACAGATGGACAAAATTCATCCATGAATTTTTGATCCACAGACCTACAAGGAAGTAGTTTGAAGGTTCTTTGTTGAAAGGCTTGTTCAAAGTGATGGTTTGGAAATCTTCCAGAAATGGATGGTTGAGGTCCGGAGGGAGCCTTAGATTTAGATTTCTCAGTTGACAACTTAGAGGTTCCCTCACTAACTTGTTTCTTCCTAAAGGTTAAAAATGTGACACGAACGGGGCAAATAGGTGAGCATGGAAGCCACCAACAACCGAGAACCAAGCCAAATTACAAAGATACGGTGAGAAATGAAAATGAAGTGCCAAAATGAGTAGAGCTCGGGGAGAATGGAGTTATCTTGGTGCCATTTATGTATCTTTCGGATAACGGAGAGAAGAGTTGAGGCGAAGGAGGGTGTCGGCTAGGGCTTCAGCGTGCAATGGGAAGAGAAAGGATCGAGAAGAGTTAAGAGGGATATGATCCAAGTGTTGATATGATCGGACGGCTGTCCGATCAGGAGAGATCTTGACCGATCAGGGAACCTCCTGATCGGTCAGGGAATACCCTGATCGGTCGGTGGACCGATCAAGAAGCCTCCTGATCGGTCCCTGGACCGATCAGAACGCCTTCTTACATACTAGAATGACCTGATCAGTCCCTGGACCGATCAGTAAGCAAACAGAGAGTTCTGGATCGGTCGACAGACTGATCCAGTCTCTCCTAATCGGACTGTAGACCGATCAGTGTCTGACAAATTGACGATGCTCCAGGAATTTCAGTAACTGAAATTCGTAGAAGTTTTCTATCGAGAATTCTGAAGATTCAGAAATCAAGAAGTTCAAAAACTTCCAAATTCAGAGCCTAGAACCTGAAGAATCTATAAACATAAATATTTCCGAAAGATGAGCTCTTATGGTCTGAAATTGTTCAGAACCAGAGGGTTCCAAACAAAAAAAAAAAAAACAGACCAACTCCAAACGCATAGAGTTCAGACGTTTTGAACCTTAAGGTTTCAAAACCAGAAAAACTTCTGAAACTATGATCTATAGTGAACTGAGGTATTAATCAAGACTCAAGCTATTTATTACCTGGTTCAAAACACATCCTTGCTATGATCAGTTTCGAGTTTGTTAAAATATATCCAAATTGCTAGCATTACTTCAACAACTTGTCCTATTTTCAATCAAAATCATGAAAGGTATCGATCAAAGGTATCAATCAACACATCAACCAAAGTTAGTTAATTTCTAGGTAAAGGTCAAAACAAGTTTCCTTGGTTGGAATATATGAGTAAGATCTAGGAACCAAATACACATGAATTATGTAATGGTCTTCCCCATACTCGATTTATGTCTCTTCAACCTAATTATTCAAGGGATGCATGATACATTTTGAATAATTTGGCTGATCCTAGCATCTCACCCCATTTCTAGCAAACAAAAATAATTTGTTAAACCTTATAGTTTGTGTGAGATGTCCCCAAGTTGCCCAAATTAATTTCCCAATTTCTCTTGTCGTTTTAATTGTCCTTATTGATCATGATGAAGTCCTAATGGCCTATTGAGCCAGACACATTCCCAATTCTCTCCTTAAATGACTAAATTCATTTTCCGGAAGGGGTTTGGTGAAAATATCGGCTAGGTTTGATTTTGACTCAACATATGTGAGCGCAATGTCTCCCCTAGCTACGTGATCTCTAATGAAGTGATGACGCACTTCAATGTGTTTGGTCCTTGAATGATGGACTGGATTTTTCGTTAGGTTTATTGTGCTGATGTTGTCACACAACACTTGCACTCCCTTATACGAAAGCCCATAATCTTCTAGGGTGTGGATCATTCACAACAATTGTGATACACTCTCTCCCATGGCAATGTATTCAACCTCGGTCATGGAGAGAGCAACGCAATGTTGCTTCCTACTTGACCAACTAACCAATGATGAACATAAAAATTGGCAACCCCCACTAGTGCTTTTCCGATCCAATTTGCACCCAGCATAATCGGAGTCGGTATAGCCTATCAAATCAAAGGACTCAGTACGAGGGTATCAGAGACCTACTCTAATTGTGCCCTTAAGGTATCTCAGGATTCTCTTAACTGTAATTAAATGAGATTCCTTGGCACATACTTGATATCTAGCGCACATGCCTACAGCAAAAAGTATGTCCGGTCGACTAGCTGTGAGATATAGAAGACTACCGATCATGCTTCTATATTGCGTTAGATCAACTGGTTTTCCATTCTCATCATTGTCAAGGCGAGTGTTTGTTGCCATTGGAGTGGATACTTCCTTAGAGTTATTCATTTTGAATTTCTTGAGCATCTCTTGAGTGTATTTTGTCTGATGGACATAAATGTCATCTCGAGTTTGTTTGATTTCAAGTCCAAGGAAGAATGTCAATTCTCCCACCAGACTCATCTCAAACTCACTTTCCATGTGAGTGATAAATTCATTCAAATAACCCTTGTTATTTGAGCCACAAATTATGTCATCGACATACACCTGGGCTACAAATATGTTTTCACCATCTCTACGTAGAAATAGTGTTGGATCTATTTGACCTCTTACAAAACCCTTTTCTAGTAAGTAAGTTGACAACCTTTCGTACCAAGCTCGAGGTGCTTGTTTAAGCCCATAAAGAGCTTTCTTAAGCTTGTACACGTGGTTTGGAGCTTCGGTATTCACAAACCCCGGTGGTTGTTCAACAAAGACCTCTTCTTTAATAAAACCGTTTAAGAAGGCCGATTTAACGTCCATTTGATAGAGCTTGAAGCCTCTATGTGCAGCAAAAGCTAGCATTAAACGAATGGACTCTAATCGGGCCACGGGAGCATAAGTCTCATCATAATCGAGGCCTTCGACTTGACTATAGCCCTTGGCTACAAGTCTTGCCTTGTTTCTTACGACTTCTCCCTTTTGGTTTAACTTATTTTTGAAGACCCATTTGGTTCCAATAATGGTGGTCTTCTTAGGTCTAGGAACTAAGTCCCACACTTGGCTCCTTTCAAATACTTTCTATGGATTTGAAGACCCATTGAGATGCTCAAGTCCTAAATCTATAACAACATACTTTCTATGGATTTGATCTAGCTTATGGTTAAAATTAATTTTGAAAATTCTAAAATAAGGGAATTTTGAGAAAAATAAATAAAGAATTTTGCTCTATAATTTGAAAATAATTTTGAAAATAATTTTAAAAATAATGATCCTAGTATGTAAAACACATTCCTAATTTTACAAATCAGGCTGAGAAAAACTAACTAAAAATAGTAAGTTAAGTCATATACAATGCATACTAATGTATGTAATACGATCAGATCTGATCATCGTCAGCAGGTGGTGGTAGGGGTCGCTCGGGAGTGCACAGAGCCTGAAGAATCTACTCAAATTTGGCAGTCATGTCATCTAAGAGAGAAGTAAATCCAGTGGCCATCTCCCCCTGGAGTGTACTGAATCCATCCGAGACCGACTGCCAAAGTTGCACAGAGGACTCCTCAAGCGAGTCGATCCTCGATGGATAGAGAAGTCAAGGGCTGGGTCGAGGTCGAGGGTTGGTTCGAAGCCGGAGGATACCCGAATATCTCCTTAACCGTAAACTCTGGCCACTCCTCACCCTCGGCTGGAATAGGTGGAAAGTCATCCTCGGCCTTAACTGGTATGGCTGGCTGTGACCTACCTCTCCAGGCTAGAACCCCCTGAGCAGTGATGTCTATATGCACTAAGGCTAGCTTACGCTGACCAAACTCATCATATGCACTAAGGGAGCTAGACGCACCCTGGGTCATATCTACTCCTATGGTTGAAAATATATATGTCAAGATATGACAATAGGGCATATGAACCTGACGCCTAGTAACGAGACTGGATACATGTATGATATTATAAAACATATGTAATGTAATATAATGTAATGTCAATGTCTAGACGCTGACAGAGAGCATATAAAAAGAAAGAGTGAGAGGGTCGCATCATCGCAACATCGCGAGATGTGATCGGTAGAATGCATGTGGTCAGGACTCAATATAGGGTATAGTCCTGGACCCTAAGGGAGAGTGACCTAAAGTCAGTCACTGTAGGTAGTCTCTCCTCCCTAAAAAAATACATATAGATAGTATCTAATGTAATATGGGAGTAGGGCTCGCTAAATGGTAGATCCCTACTAGGGTAACACAAAAAGGGGCATGCTAACCTCCTAAGTCCTAAACTATCATATAATAAGGTGGGGGAAAAGTGAAAATTCTTTCCACCAACTCTGGTGGAGTAGGTCAAGTCATCTATCTTTTCTAAGTTGTTATAGAATTGAGTACATAAGTCGAGATTTATTGCATACTGTAGTAAACCAATTTTTTTTAACTGATAATGCTCAATGACCTGTGTGATAGGGGTATAATACTGGGTAAAAACGATCCTATTCAAGTACCTAGATTTCAATGGTATATATGTATGTTGTAAAAAGAACAACCTAAGATGCTCAGTAGGAAATCTAGCATCAGTAGATAAAATATTGCTAGGCCTAGGGGGTAACATGTTGTCTTTTCCTAATTTTATACACATATATAAGCATAAATAAACAAGAAATATGTCTATAAACTAAGTATTGAAGATACATATTGAGGTAGGGTATACCTAGGAGGTATTTTCAAGATTTTGAGGATGAAGTTATTGAGAAATCCGGGCGTGAAAGCACCTTGTTGTGATTGAATTCGTGAACAGAACTTCATTCTGTTCGCTAGAAAATGTCGGGTCGAAGGCACCTTCAAGCTTTATGGAAGGCTCCTTTTAGCGGCTGAAGGCACCATCTAGCGCTTAGGTGGGAATTTTCCTACCTCTCTTAAGGGCGCCTCCGATGGTGTCGAAGGCGCTTTCGGGAGGGCCTTTTTTTTAAGTTAAATTTTTATTTTTAAATTTTGAGTTTGATTTTAATTTTAAGTTAAATTTTATGGTTAATTTTTATTTTTAAATTTTGAGTTTAAATTTTAATTTTAAGTTAAATTTTATGGTTAATTTTTATTTTTAAATTTTAATTTTAAATTAAATTTTGAGTTTAAATTTTAATTTTATGGTTAATTTTTATTTTTAAAATTTGAGTTTAAATTGAGTTAAATTTTAAATTCAAGTTCCTTAGTCATCTCGCCTGATCGATATTTTCAATTAGGGGATCCTATAATTTTGTGAGATGAATTAAGTTCAATTTCAAGGTTGAGTTTAACTTTGTGTTAGATTCAGGTTTAGTTTTGGGTTCAATAAACAGACATTCTTTGAATAAACTTCTGGGCTATGGTGAGTCACCTGGACATCATTAGAGTAACCATGCCTTCGAGGTTTTCTAGATAGTCCTATCCATTGAACTTAGTATAAAACCTTGGTCTAATTAGTTAGGATTCATAAGGGGTAGCTTCAGTTAGTTCCACTAAGCCAAATGCACCAGGTCGAAGCCATTTCTTCCTAGACATGCATAGGCAGAGTTTCCCTAACCTACTATCATCCAAAACTTCACCAGTACCGTTGGTCAAGTTAAACTTTTGTCCCTTTTTAGACTATTCCTAAATACCCATCTGGGTGAGTCATTAATTTTAGAGATGCCAACTAATTTGGAGCCTCCCCTTGAGTTATTGAATATTTTAAGTTTTGGGTGTATGTCGATTTGTTTTGTAGTTGTAGTATACTTGGTTGTAGTTTTTGTTTATATTGTATTTATTTAAGTTAGGTTTGGTTGATTTAAGTTTTTTATTTATTTTAGAAGGTTTAATTTTAGATTTTAAGGGAGAGATATTTAATTTAGTTTGATTTATGTAATAAATTTTATCTTTTGGTATGTAGTATTGATTGAGTCCTACTTACGTGGTCAAGCATGCTTTTGGAACCCAAGCCTTAATTTAATTTTTATTTTGGTTAACTAAAGATATAAAGAATTTGTTGGTTGAGTTAGACTTGAATCTTAGCATGGACTTGTTGTACACAGCTCTTTGTGATCCAAGTATAATGTTAAGGTACTTGGATCTAGCTGTCAATTTTTCAAGTAATTCTTTTAGTTTAACTATATCATTTTTCAGTCTGAAATTATCCTCCTCAAGTTTTGCAACTTGAGTTGGAATTTTAGTTTGAATTAGTTTAGTTGTTCATTAAGTGATTTATTTTCTTTACTTAGATTGCTTATTTGATTTTCATACGTAGTTAATTTCCTATTTAAGTGCAACGCCCCCACCCTCCCCTTAACTAGTCTGTGGGAGTGGGACGTTACTTAACTATTAACTATACACTTTACTTAACTAATGTCGTCCACATGTTGATAGTAACACTTAGAACTCTTTGAAACTCGAAACATGCAATAAGTAACAGCTGAAAACATAAATAGCTCATCTATACATTCTACTCAAGCATTTGTTCTCAACTAAAACTATATATCAATCTGAACATGCATGCATCAATAATACAACTCAAATAATGGAACTAATGTGCATAGAAATTTAAGTGGAAAAATTCTAAATACATAAAAGCATTCTATGAATAAACCATTAACATGAAAGAATAGTTCTAACAATGCAAAAAGGACATAATCCACCTAAATTTCACTAACAATCTAAATACAAAATTTTAATAAATTCTTTAAGAAAATCCCACGGCTTCCATAGTCCAGACATCACACATCCATCCACACCTCCTTGTTGCCTTCCTTCACTATAGCTTTCCTTTTCCTTTATCTGCAGTAAGAGGAAATGCAACTATAAGCAGATGCTTAGTAAGCGCTATCTAACTCACAAAACTCGGATATGCATGTGAACAAGAAGGAATCTAAAAAAACTGAATGCTTTAAAAGATAAACTGCTCATGCTCTTCTAATAGCAAAGGAATCAAAACATACTGAAAATGCTAAACATGTAAGACTGCTCATCTAATAACAAAGAACAGTAAGAAAAACTAAACAACATGCTAGAAAAGAAGAACTAAACTTGCTGATTTTTAAACTTATGGGAAGCTTATTCCATTTGTTCAAAACTTATACTTTTATACTTCAAAATAATCTCTTGGACCCAGGCTTAGTACCATTGCGCGCTCCCTAATAAAAACTGAGGTAGTGAGCCACCAGTCCTACGAGGGTAAAGACCTTGGTCTTACCAGGGCCGAGACCTCTGAACCGGTCACCTAGATTTGTTTAACGATAACCTCGAAAGTCGGGTACTAGCCTCTTCAAGTAAAATACTTGTTACTTGTTAATACTTCTAATAAAAGAATGTCTCGGCAATTAAACAGCAAGCTTTAAAAAAAACTGTTCATGTTCATAGCATATACATAGAAAACTAAAACTAAATACTTGATCACATGCTATTCGTGTTCATTGGAAAGCAAAAAGGGTCTATACGACACAAAACCACCCTGCTACATACCCATTTAAAGGGTTATACCTACACACGGCAGCAAGGAAAAACCCAATACTGGAATGTTACACACATATAGGCCTTTACTGTTAATAGCAGTAACCACGAAATCAACACCACATGCCTAGAATCTAATTCATCTTATACTCATTGTCTGCCAACAAAAAAGAAAAACCAAATTATACAGCAAACCCCAAAGGGAGCTGCTCGTGCCCCTTTCACAACACAAAATCGAGCTGCACATGAAATTTCAAAGGAAATCAAAACCCTGCAATGCCAAACAATAAGGCCCTTCTCACTCAAACAACACCAGCCAAGAGAACAACAACAAGATTTAAAGCTGATATGAAATTCATGGTTGTTCTTGTTCGGATTTAATAGAAAATCTACGGCAGGAATGCTATACTACATACAGTGGATCCAAAACTACATGTATAAGAAAGTTAATAACAAAGGATCTATAACGAAAACTAAACAAACTGGAATGCCAAACCACATGTCCAATCTAAACAATTCCCATTTCGTTTCCTTTATGAGACTCACGACAACAACTTCAAAACAATAATCTTTACAGCATGATTCAAAATCAAGAAGAAACAAGGCTCGAAAACTACTCCTACTACAGGTGAAAAGCACTTACCTTTGTTCTCGGACTTACAACCGAACAAAAAGGCTTCTAGGGTTTCGGAGATCTGCAAGTTTCGGCCTCTTCTTCGTGCCTACGGTTTCTCCTCGACGAGAGGATCGTGAGGATGTGAAGAACCGTCGGATTGACCCTTGGCCGACTGCCGGAGATGAAGCCTAGCTTCTTCTTAGTTTCCACCCAAGCAGGGACGCCGCTCGAAATCGGGAGAAGGGGGAGGTTTAGGTCACGAGAGAAAATAAAACCCTCTCTTAACTTATTTCTTTTAATATCTAGGGTATTTCTATTACTTATTACCGCTTAAGTTTATTTCGCTATCTATTTGATTACACGGCCCTGCTGGGTTCCTGGTCATCTGAAACAACTTAAGACTTTGCTTAACTAGAGGTCTTCGGTTCGATCCTTGGTCTGATCTCTTTTTGTCTCAAATTCGTTTCTTTTGGTAAAAATACCAAATGAACTCCAAAAATTACATAAAAATACTCTAAAAATTTCTAAAAATCTCTAGAATATTTCTAAAGTATTTCTAAACATTTTTAAGTACTATTAGGACTCAAAATGAGAAAATTTGGGTTGTTACATTAAGCATGCAATGATTTCAAAGAACTTTTTATTTAAACTAAAATATACCTTATCGGAACCTTCGAAAATGAGTGCGGACTCATGCTCGACTTAGGTTCGGACCCATCTTCTGATTTACTTACTGATTCTGGTCT